>NC_143566.1:41936071-42258928 GCF_054136105.1 Typopeltis vanoorti | reverse complement strand
TTCTTAAAACCAATAAAGGTGACTCTCTACCATCAGCTATTACAAGAACTCTGATGATGAAAGAGCACTTGCAAAGCTGAATGATTACGGGCATCCAATGTATGAACAAAATCCATCCAGACAGAATATTGTCTCTCATCATAACTTTCTTCCTTCTACAGAACCACTTAATAAAGCAGCAGCAATTACCAAGCTAGAACTCTGACAAAAAAAAAAATCACTTATTGACACTAATACATAGTGTCACTACACTATATGTACACTAATACATATACAAGGAATGAGCTGCAAAGAGCTACATCTGGCAGGCATCTAGACTGGAATTCTTTGCAAGTGCAGAACAGGCTACTCTCCAAGATGGAAACATCAAACACTGCCTCAAAAATTAGGTTACATGAAAGATTCAGATCTCTACAAATGCATTGAAGCAGAAACTGTGGAACGTCTTTTGATGCCCACGACTGTACCAACCTTGCTCGACCAGAGATTTGACTTGAGTGCATAGATGCCCGCTAATCAGAGTGCAAAGTTATGAAGTGATATCTAAATTTGAACATTCATGTTCTTTCCTATGCGTCTTGACTTGTCTTATTATCATCTTTTTCAAAATGTATTTCAAAATTTATTCATTATTCATATGCATTGCAAACTTTACTTTTTTTATGGTTTGTGTAATTTACCTGCTGAATTTGACACGTTACCAATAAACACGAAATAAATAAATAAATGAATAAATTGAAATATGAAAACCATAAACGTACACGCTTTGTCGGAACTTTCAGCATATGCCTTTCTTGACTTTGATGTAGGATATGATCTTCCTCAAGAAGACTAACAAAACACACGCCAATTGAAGCTACTTAGACCCATCAACTCTTTAGTAATATGAAATATTACTAAAGTAATATCAGAACCTGAGCCATCATCTTCTAGTATTGCAATTCGAGATCCTAACGATTTCGAATAGCAACTGCTCCTCGTGCTACCTAGGCACCCCTTTATTATTTTTTTACCTTCGCATATATATATAACTCGGTGAGGAATCTTTAAATGACAGTATTTTAGAAATTTTTGAAACATTCACTTTCTATTGCAAAATGTTGAGCTTCACATTCCCCGCTCCAAGTCATTTTTTTTTCAATATAAGATATTTTGAAATCCTGAAATATTTCAAAATATCTTGAATTTTGAATAATCTTCTTTTAATCTCTTTTCTATATAGTGTGGAGTGAACCTTAATTCATCACTTACCAGTATGCCCACCTTTAAATCGTCTTTAAATTAATGGAAGTATGCCAAGAATTTCCTTTTTGGGTCAAGAATTATTCACTTGAAAACTGTTTTCAGAAAGTGTCCCCCCCCCATCCCAGATCCTTTCACTAAATGAAGAATGCCTCTATTTCTCATAATGAGTTTTTATGGAGTTTTATATGGAGGTCTTATATAAGATAAAAACTCCATAATTTTTTGTGGAGTATTTATCTTTGCTTCTGCTCTTTACATTTTATTGATGATCCTGTGCTTTCTAAAAGTATATTTTCTAAGGTTAAGGTAAAAGGTGCTAATTAATGTAATAGTTTATCTTAGGCAGAGAGGATTTATGATATTCGAACAGCGAAATATAGTATATGGAATAATAATTCAAGATTAGACACATGTTTGCTAATCATTGTCATCGTTACACAATAGATGGCGCTACCTCCACATCATAAATTTTTACTGGTGCATTGCATTTTATTTTACTTCCCCCGCCCCCCGTTTTTTTTTTTTTTTCGTGTTATAAAGATAACCTGATATTTGTTTTATGTTTAATACATTAAGACTCTTAGCTACTCTAATGTATTAGCTTAGATAGCTAATACATTAGAGTCTTAATGTATTAGTTATCTTTCCGCGTTGCTAACTTAATAATACAGAATTTAATTATGAATAATATCTAAATTCTGTGGCATACCTTAATATACAGTATAATATGGTGTGCTCATATTACTTTAATAAATTATTCACTACTTGCATTTGATATTCTGGGAAACTGGGTAGTTACTTGAAACATGGGATAAGCATGGAATTCATAGTCTCCGAAAAACATGTTTAGGAGAGAGAGAGAGAGAGAGAGAGAGAGAGAGAGAGAGAGAGAGATTAGTAGTCCTGTTTCGTTCTATGAAATGACTTACAGAATATTACGCAAGCAAATTAAAAACAATAAACATCAACATTGAGCCTACTAGTATTTTCCAAAATATTTCACCACCGGTAACTCTGGAAAAAGAAACCTAATAAGGATATTAATAATATGTTGAAATAATATCTGACCACGAATGATGGTTGATTTTTTTGAAACACGTTACATCAGTTTAACTGTAGCCAGCCGATGGAACTAGCTGGCATCACAATAGTAGTAATTCGTTATTACTGTAGTAGTAATTAAAATGCATAAAATCTAATCAAAATCCGTTATTGGTTTTTCGGAAACCACTATCTATTGCTTTGATTATGTTCGAGAGAGAGAGAGAGAGAGAGGAGAGAGAGAGAGAGAGAGAGAGAGAGAGAGAGATGGAATTAAAAATGACTGATTTATACTAAATATCCCAGAGTAGTCGGGAGAACCGCATACTACTACACAGTTAGTAGAAACTGAGCTAAGAACTTTTTTTTTTCTAGACCATTTCCACAAAGCAGTGGCGCACTCAAGATTTAATCTTGGGGGGGGGGGGGAGCGAGTTGAGTAGACGATTTGAGAATACACACTACGCATTGCATAGGACCTATGACACTGAGCATCTGCAGTAATCGCTAATACATGATACCCGTGATCTCTGGCCCGGCTCGGGCAACAAAGTATCGCCCGAGCACTACTTCGTTCGCCTTACGTTCACAACGGCCGTGATTCCGAGAGTCAGAGGGTATTCCCACCTAATGTGACCGCTAATTCATAAGTAGTATAGAAATAGAAGACACGACACAACATAAATAAAAAAAAAGAATTTTAATTAGGAAAAGATTTTTGGAAAAATTTCTAGTCTTTTTTTCCTCTTTCTTTTTTTGGGAGGGCCAGGGCCCCTTGGCCCCCTCCCTGGGTGTGCCAATGCCACAAAGGCTAACTTAATGGATGGGAGAGGGCCAGATCTGAATAGTTTCGCTGTATTTTGTCGTGTAACATGTGAAGAATTTGTTGTGAATATTTTCATTAAGAATATTTTAGAGGAAGTAGAAAATTAGTTCGTATATTTCTATGGGTTTTAAAATTGTTATTAATTTGTTTATTGAAAAGTCCTAAAAGTTTTGCTCATTATAAGTATATTGAAAACAATGAATCTAGAAGGGTTTGCATACATGCCTTATTTGGAAATTATGAGCAAGCACTGGCACATTATAATCACATCACATTTGCACATTACCGCTTTTCGGATTATATGAAACATCTGCTGTAAACCACTACTTAAGTTTAAAGAAGAAGAAGATTTAGAGATGCCACATACCATAATGAAGTTGTAGCCTTGGGTACCATTTTTTATTCTTTTTTTTCTTTTTTTTTTAAATTATCGTACTTGTGGAGAGCGTTGAAACAACACAGTGATAATTCCAAGGCCTGGTCAGTTATTACAGTTCGAAAACAATGTCATCGCCGGGTGCGAAGGAGTTGGAAATGTTCCTGTTAGATTTCTACAGCGCGGTTTCTGGATTATCTAACACTTTGCCTATTCAAGGTGAGAAAATTAATGTACTGTAATCTGTGGGTGGGATTCGCGTAAAAATCCTCGAGTTTCCTCATAAGTTACTATTTTCATTCAGTAGTACTAAACTTCTGGTAGTGATTGAATGCTGCCATTTTTATTTCGATACTTGATGTACGAATACATGTAATTTATTTATTTATCAAATAAAATACTTTTAACGCAATTAATACCATAAACAAAACAACAAAAATATTTGTTTTCTTATTGTAACCACCACGTAAGCGTCCTTAATACAATCTGAAGAATAACACATAACTCCCATACAGTTTCTAACAAATATACATGTATTTTATTGTTGTGTGTGTGTGTGTGTGTGTGTGTGTGAGAGAGAGAGAGAGAGAGAGAGAGAGAGAGATACAATACAGGCAACCCTCGTATAATGCGGTACTTATACAACGAGGTTTCGATATAACGCGGTCTACAAATTGTAGTAACCATGGATCCTATTGCTCTTCACAGACCAAATCTGAACCGTAATGATGTTCTTGCTATTCCTAAAGTAACGGAAATTGTCATACAAAATTGTTTAAAATAATAATTTTTTATATATGTTATCTTATTTTAATGTAATCTATTTTTCCCCTCCAGATATATTTTAATTTAATTCTATAATACGCTACTGCAAGCATATTGGGATTCCATTGTAATCATGCGCCCTAACTGTATGTTATTCCTAGTATTGTTTGAATTAACTGTACTGACGATGTCCTAAGATACTTAGGATTAAATATTTACTTATTAAAACTTATTACTGTGGTTATTACGTGTATTTATTTAGTCAAAGTTTGTCAGTATGCTTTATGTTTACATTATACTATGCTATATGTTTACATGTATACCATTAAAACATTATTGCTACATTTTTTATCACAGCAAAAATTCTGTATACAAATTACTGAACGGATTTATCATAAACAAATATATCATATGCATTCGTTTATGATAAATTTGTTTATTTGTTCAAATGGCGTTTCTGCTGTCTTCTTCGAAGCTTCTGTTGAGCTTATCTAAGGAAGATAATAGATGCCGGCAGTTTCTTTGTTTTGTTTTGTTTCAGTACCCATTGTGATCCGGATGTGGATTTAACTTCTATATGCTCGGAAACATTATATATATATATATATATATATATATATATATATATATATATATATATATATATATATATATATATATATATATATATATATATATATATATATTTTTTTTTTTTAGGGTTAACAAGTAATTTTATAAACTTGGTTATTTACCCTTAATCCCAAGTAAGCAAATTAAGTTTGCGCCTGAAACGTAGTTCAAGTCTAAAGGTGGTGCAACACCAGGCAACTCATTGTAAAGATGGGTAAAGCTCTGATCACTATTCTTAGTATGTTCCATAATGTAAAGCGCATCTCACTAAGAGATGTATATACTGCAATACATTATGGGTGGTGTCACTACCCAGACCGATTTCAACCTTTTTTGAGGTCTCCTCAGTGAGTAGCTAGACCCTAAATAGACCCTAAATATACGAAGGTTTTAGTAATACAGAGCCTTATCAACTTTACCTATGCAGGTTGCTAAAAGGTGTTTTTATTGAATAATCTCTGGAGGAGATATAGATGTAAATAAATTTTGTAAATATATATATATATATATTTGTATATATACAAATATATATATATTTGTATATATATATATATATATATATATATATATATATATATATATATATATATATATATATATATATATATATATATATATATATATATATATATATATATATATATATATATGCTTTTTTTGTTAATGTGTTGAAGCCACGGTTTAACCCTTTTGAAGGAGTGGGGAGGTTGACCTTGGATAGGGCGTGGTTTGGTCCTTGTATTGGTGATTGAGAGGAATAATAATAATAATAATATTTTTTTTCAGTTTTTTTTTATAATTCTGTATTTAATACAGATATCTCACTCCTCTACAAAAATTCAGTATACAAGTTACTGAGTACATTCTTTTTGATATACTTGTTTGTTTGGGTGGCGTTTTCTGCTTTCTTCCTCGAAGCTTCTGCAGAGCTTATTTGAAGAAGATAATAGATGGCGGCGGTTTCGTGGCTTTGTTTCAGTACCCGTCGCGAGCCAGGTTTAGATTTAACTGTTTATATGTTGTGTGTGCTTGGAAACATATATGAAGAGCAAGGTTTAACTTTTTTGAAGGATGGAGGTTGGATTTGTATGAGGCGTGTTTGTATCCTTGTAATGGTGTACAGGAATTCGTTACATGAATTCGATATGGTGTGCGTGTGTAATTTCCCTCTAATTGTCAGTCTCGCTATAATGTTTATATAGCGCTTGTTTCAGCTCTCCGTAGGTTCCTAGGTTTCTCTCGTTGAATGGCAGTTTGTTGATCATGTCAGATATGCAGAAGCTTTGAGTGACTTTTCTGTAGTGGTTATTATACTTATATGTTATGTAATTTGTTGACTGTGGTCTTGCTGTCTGATATATTGTTCTGGTTACTCTATAGGCTGGGCTGAAGTAACGTTTTTGTATGACTGTGTAGTGGCATGTGTTTCACCATAAAAATTTTGTGTTCTGTCCGTGCTGTCTGCATAATTTCAGTTTCAGCATTTTATTTTGCAACGATTGTAATCTGTTAAGGTCGTCGTCTGCACAGAATGCATATGATGTCATTGCGTACCTTAAAATGTTCTCACAAAATGCTTTATAGATTAATAATTTTCTGTGTCGGAGCAATGTTTGATCGATATAGTTTGCTTGCTGTTATCCTGAGTTTGTTGTGTAGATAATTTGTATGGTTCTTCCAACTTTGATCAGCATCTAAGTGAAGTCCCGAGAAAACGTGTTGTTTTCACCTGTTTGATGGTTGTGGTTTTAGGATCAGTGCTTTGTATATAGGAGGATGGATGTCTGATAGTGAAATATTTAGTTTCTATGGATAGGGTCTAGGGGTTTTTGAATATCATTAGCTTTGTTTTTTTCAGGGTTTGTATATCTGCTGTTTTCAGTTAGCCAATTAGTGATCAGACTGAATGTCGAGTTGCATATTTGTGTAAGCTATATTTGTGTTGTTGTGAATGGATACTATGGCTGTGTCGTCTGCGTATAGGAAGATTTTACTCTTTAGGGGAAGATGGCTAATATGGTGTGTGTGTGTGTGTGTGTGTGTAGTGTTAAATAGAATGGTGGGAGATAGACGAGCTCCTTGTGGTACTCCAGTTACTGGTACTTCTTAGCTGTGTGCTGATCCTATACGTGTGATGTGTTTTCTGTTTTTCATGTATGCTTTGAACCACTGGAGTAGACGACCTCCAATTCCGATATGTGTTAGTTTGTTCAACAAGGTTCTGTGTGTTAGTGTGTCAAACGCTTTCGTTAGGTCAATAAAAATGACTAATACTATTCTGTTTTTATCTAATGTAGCATTTATTAGGTCTGTGAAATCTTCCAGGAGTGCTGCTGTTCCTTTATTTTTTTGAAAGTCATATTGTGTGTTTGGGATGATTCGGAATTTTTCAATACATGTGGAGAGTTTGTAATACGCAATGCGCTCCATTATTTGGTTGATTACAGAAAATGTGGAGATAGGTCTGTAATTACTTGTAATGTTTCTTTTTGCATGTTTATATATGAGAGTGGGTCCGCGCGGTTAGCCTAGTGGGTTTGCGCTTCGCAACCATATGCCCGGGGAGGGAGTGTCCTAGGCTCGATTCCCGTCAACGACGTGAGGAGCTTAAGGATTTTCCTCACCCATAGCCAAGTTAGCCAGTCTTGGTCATCGACAGCAGGGTTTTTACCCCCCAGTTTATCTTGGGTTTTTCATCCCGCAAGCAGGCAAACCGAACCCGTGAACACACAGGCTACAGTCATAGAAATACGGCAAGGAAGGCAACGGGAAACGACCTTGCGTCATTATCTCTCTAGTAATCAGTTCCAACCCGCTCAAAGAGAGGAAGCCACAGGATCAGATCAGATATGAGAGTGATTAATGTAGTAGTAGTAGTAGTTGTAGTAGTAGTAGTAGCAATAATAATAAAATATTAAATACAAATTAAAATAATAATAATAATTCCATTATTTGTTGTTACCTGTTATTCTGAACTATTGGCTCAAGCTTAGCAGTTGTTTTTCGGTTGACAAAAAGGACCTTATGTGAGGGGATATTCTCCACATCTCCTTCTCTGTTAAATTCATTTTTGAATGACATTTAAAGAACCGATGATCAGCCATCACTTTGCTAAAATGATTGCCTATCGCCCTTAATTCCTTTTTAATGCGAAGTTCATTCACGAAAGGCCCACTTACCGTACTAATATCTTATATTAGTACGGTAAGTGGGCCAATTAGATAATCCGGAAAACCTGCTGGACAGACTAAACATGGAATTTTTTTTAATCCGAACTTGGGATCTCCAAAGAGTTAAGTAATGGTGATGAAATTCATCTACGAATTAAAGTTACAAATCTATGTCCATGGTTGGATTCGAATCCACTGCTTACTGAACGAAAATGGCTTCATTAGCTATTCATCTAATCAGGCCAGCAAAAACACTACAACAGGTCAGTCACTTGAATAAATACCACAAAGCAAGAAAAAAGAAGAAATTTGTTTTTAATAGACATTCACAGTAGTCAGTCTCCATGCAGCAACTTATTTTAAATAATTTAATTCCATTATTGAATTAATTAAAATAATATCCTTATTTTAAACTTCAGTGCTTCCATACCTCAGTCAGTAGTGGTGATGATGTATTTCGTTGGAAAGATGTAGGATTGAATCCCGTCTAAGACGCTTAGAATGCCTAGAGCCTAGGAGCTTTTCAGCTAAAGGTTAGTTAGCCAGTCTCATATGCTGATGACAGAAATTTTCTTCGGAATTGGTTTTCATCCTGCAAGACATACAGTTCAGCAGTTACAAGAATAAGGGCTAATCATCCTGTTTCGTCGCATTCGGTTTCAATAGTCCACATGTCATACTGTGTGACGCTTAAACCTAAATTAATGATGATTTTAAATCACATTGCTTATCTTCAGAATATGCTTTCACGATATGAAGTAGACATACTTTGATGTTCCGATTTAATGATTTATTTCTGCATTGGAGGTATATTTTTATTTTTCACGTACATTCACTTAAATGAGTCCATAAATGAACCAAGGGTTACATAATCTGAAAATTCTTCTCTAACATGGAACTTTTTCAAGCCACTTCAGGACTGCAAATAATAGAAGTGGGATTCGAATCCATGATCTATTGGAGAGCGGAAATACTATCCACCTGGTTGACTATTTTGGCAAATAAAAATACTGCTAAGCGTCTGGAACTGAATTTTAACAACCATACGCAAAATTGGCAGAGTAGTATGTTTTATTATAAAATTTCGTGAATTTAAAGCGGAATAATGTGTGAATTTTAAGCGAACAAGATAGTTTGTCCTCGCATCGCCTGTATAGGCAGTGCCTCCATTCATAGATATGCTTTTGACGATATTTGGCTAAACAGGTTCTGGAGACAATTGGTAATATAAACTTTTTGCTTTACTTGTTAATAATTTTTATTTGTCAGAGTGTACATTATGTTATATAAATATGAATCTGCTTGTGTGTAAATATCTCCTAGTTTGAATAAAGCTCATTGGACACAGGAAATTTAATATTTATTGCTTGTTGCATAGTGCAGGGAACTAATAACTAATTAAAAATAAACACTGTTTAGATTTTGTGGGAATTACCTGAAAAGTGGATAATAAAACAGAATGATGAATTTTAAATTCTTAGTCATAGATAATGCACTTAGAACTGAATGTAGAGCTAACTGCGGGTTCAAGAAGGCATTTTCAAATAGATACGAATAAATTAGGAACCATATAGGAATGAGTAAAGTAGATATTCAACGGAATAATTTGAGAATTAAATTTTAAACGAATTCTACCTTCAGTATAAAGTGTTGTTATTTTTTGTTCATATATAGAAGCAGGATGAGATACAGAATTTGATGTAGAATGTTATCATTATTAAAGAGTTGAATAATTAGCTTACCTGGCTTTCTGATAAACTACATGACTAAGTTCGTAAAAAAAAAAGTGAAGAATTTGAATGGCAACTGTTAATTAGAAGTACTAAACATGGGTGGTCTTAAGTGGAAATTCTTGAATTAGTTCTTTTTAGTGATATTTCTTTGGTAAGCATTTGAAATATCACTAAATATGTTGCATACGTTAATGACAGAAGACAGCAATTTATATTCTAATCACGCGCATCATACGATGTCCTTGTTATTATCATCGCTACTGTTAAAATATAGCCACTTCAATATGTCATAGAGCATTTACATAGGGCTCTTTATTTTGCAACATTACCATACGCAAATCAACAAAATGACCTAGAAAGAAACTCAAGGTTGACTATTTCCATCATACAATGCACTTTATTCTAAACTGTTTCATCATCTTTTGAGAGTTCGGTTTCTTAATGCGAGACTGTATATAATACCTTAATCTATTCTAAAAAGTAGAGAAAAATATGGTGGTCTGCTAATAAGGTCGAAGACATCTTTGCATTAATGACATTATAAAGCCTTCAGTACTGCGTCTGCCAGCACTAATTCACTTCGTGTTTCTACTTTGCGTACCCGTTTTAGGTACGAAGCTATCGAATGAAGTTTTAATCGCTCCGTGGGCTCGAAGCCAATGTATATAAAACTCTGCAGCACAACATCCCTACAGTTCTTTTGCATCGAAATCCATCAATGTCAGTCGTTACCTATCTCCAGCTAGCTTGACTTTAATGGATGACGGAAGCCATGTTTGTTCTCTTCCAAGGCGGCTCCTCTTCAGATGACGTCATAAAACGTGACAACAGATGCTCAGCAATTAAGTACGCCGCGCACGCACACACGCGCGCATTTATCTCTCCCTCTCTCTCTCTCTCTCTCGTTCTGTGTGTGTGCGGGGGGGGGGGAGATCCCAAATGGTTTGAGGACGAAAATTTGAGAGTTTAACTGTGTTATAACAGGGGAAGGTGTAGCTTAGTTTGAACGAAGGTTGCTTTGATGATTACATTCGCATGCAAACAGACGATATTCATCTCCAAAATGCTCCTATATTTAGCAACGGTTCTAAGCGACTTTCTGCTGTTATTTTTAATTAGTTAATGTTTATACAACTGTTCATTTCTCACTTTTGTTATTACAAACTTGAAGTTTATAGGATTCCAATTTCATTTAGAAAAAAGATCACAAAAACTTACTTTCCAAAAACTTTTGGATAGGAATTTTGCGGAGAGGGAATTTTCGCCTCAAGCTAACTGATAATAAAATTAATGAACATGTCGTTTTTCTTTTATTTATTTATTTTTTTTTCCAGAACGATAAACTGACCTGTTTTTAATGTTTGTTAAATACTAATCCTATGGAATTATAAAGAATTGCACACACACACACACACACACACACACACACACACACACACACACACACACACACACACACACACACACACACACACACACACACACACACACACACACACACACACACACACACACACACACACACACACACACACACACACACACACACACACACACACACACACACACACACACACACAGCATGTTTGGAAAGAAGTCAACTGACATCATAATAGTGTGAGGAACAAACAGCCCCAGCTCCCATATTAATAAGATGTAGGAGTTCCTTTTGCTGCGGTTTCCATCATACAATGCTGGATCAGTGCTGTCTTTCCACAAGCCTAAGATAGCGATCAATGGGATGTTTGGACCATTCTTCCTGTAGGCATGTAATGAGGTCTTGGACATTGGAGGCGGACGTCCGTTGACAACATCCGCAGCTCCAGTTCATCCCACAGATGTTCATTAGGGTTGATATCAGGGCTCTGTGGAAGACAGTCAAGTGTGGTTCCACAGATCATGCAGATACAGCAACAGCCTTATGATGGTGCATTGTATATCTGAAAGAGACAATAGTCAGTTTCGTAGAAACTTCAAAAGTAGGAAACATTGTATTGTCCAAAATGTTCAGATATCTGTCGGAAGTCAATTTTCATAGCACCACAAACAGAGGTCTGATACCAAACCATAAAAAAACAGGACCATCAGACCTCCACTTCGAATTTCATAATTGGGGACGCACACTGGTAAGATACGTCACACATCCGCCACACCCATCAACTGTTCGATAGAGGGTGTAGTGATTCATCGCTCCATAACACAGCTTTTCAGGCTTCCACGTCGCACGTCCCACTGTACATGCTCTTTGCCCCACCGAAGACAATGCTGCATGTTGGTTCAAATTCGTGTTCCAGTCGATGTCAAGAATTCTGCTTTCAACGTGTCACCAAATAATAACGGTTTTTACATATTATTCTTCTTAGTACCCTACAGTCACGTTCGGTGAGTGTGGCAGAGTGTCCACTGCGGGTAACATTTGCAGTTGATCCCCTGTTTTTATCTCAGTATGGTATCACTGATTGTTGACCTGGGATGGTCGCCTCTTTCAAAGTCAGTTAGCTCCCTTCTCACAACGATTTTACCCGGACACAGTTGCACTAACTTGGGAGCATCGTATTTCTTCAATTTATACTGGCTACAGACACGTGACTCGTTACATGGCACATTTCACCCGGTCCATGGTAGTGTCCGTTGACTTCTTTCTAAGCAGTGTGTGTGTGTGTGTGTGTGTGCGTGTGTGTGTGTGTGTGTGTGTGTGTGTGTGTGTGTGTGTGTGTGTGTGTGTGTGTGTGTGTGTGTGTGTGTGTGTGTGTGTGTGTGTGTAAAATTTCACTCTGTATTTTAACACCCCAACCGGCCATGACGTCTATAGACGTCCAGCTAAATCTGGATATGATTCTGTAACACTTATTGAATAACATGAACAAGAAGTGCAATTTGGTGTCTCGATTTCATCCACAATCTCCAAACATTGCATTACTGCATACTGCATCTGTGATTCAGTTTGCGCATTATTATTGATGCACATGAATCCTATCCTATCCTATCCTATCCATTCCTAATTACGCTCATGAAAATTATCATTAAAAGCATTCGGAACCGAAATCCTACGGAATAGGTTGGTTACTCGTTATTCCTGGAAGTGTCCTATGTCTATAGAAGCTTGTGTTCATGGGACCGGTTTGCCTGTTCTGGGAGAAGAAAAACCCGAGTTTCCAGGCGAAAAACCCTCTACCTCCGTATTCCATATAATGTAAATATTCTATACATAAAATGGACTTTAAAATTGATCCTTGAATGAAAAAAAATTGAGCCCATAGTGAAACAGAAAAAAAAAAATCCTTAAACGCCGTTCATCCCCTGAAATCATAGGGATACTCTTTTAACCCTAACTTGTTGGCAGTCGGACGGCAGCTGGTCTTAACTGTTCTTCACATCGGTGGTTAAATTTATCTTTATTGATGATCTGTATTCATTTAATTTGATGCTCTACAGGTGCCAAGAGTACACTAGATGTTGCCATCTCATGTTCCTAACTCTAATGTTATTATTGTGGCGGTTCTACTGTCGGTTTGTCTAAATTATGGGATTAAAATTTTCTGGATTTCCGTGAGGAAAAAAACACTATTTGGTTGCTCCGAAGATCCACTAATTCGGTTACTGGCTGAAAAAAAAATCTCATTTGCACTATTACCTCAACAGCTACAATGCTGTTAGTAGGATACTATTTAACACGGCTGAACATTTTTGTTTTTTAAAAGCTTAATTTTATACGTTTAAAAGTACCGAAATTCTGTTTATTTTCACTACTTTGACTATAAATTTACATACTGTGCACATAACAAAAAAATTAAGAGTGAAGTGTAAAAAAAGTAAAATATCGCAATGTAGTTTATTCTTATCCTCTTTTAAGTCCAATCAATGGTTTAAGAGGGCTGTCATTTCAGTGAAATATCTCAGCCACTGTAAAAAAGTTGCTTACTGTTATCTTTTTCATGATAGCAGTGACATGCAAATGCACTTTCGGTTGTTGACAATAAAATTAGGAAGTAACGTTTGTTTATGAAACGAAGCACAAACTGTAAATTGACACGTACACTTGCGTTATTGAATGTTGTAGATGCATCTTCTAGAGTTCATGCTTGGAAGTTCAGAGCTGCGTTTTACTTTTCTTCGTTCTTGTGTGTGTCCTGAGTTAATACATATGAAATCTAATGATAACTGTTTCGTTTTGAGGGACTGCTATCTTAACCGCTAACTCCCAGCAAACAGCCTGGTATTTATAAGCCTATATATGGTTTATAAATACGCATTAAAAGTAATCTTCTGCAGTGCGAGTTTTTCCTTTCAAAATTTTGTGTGGTAATAAATCTGCTTACTAGTACGAAAAATAGACGTTTTAATCATTATTTGATCATTTATTTCAAGTTTCGCTTTATCACTGAAGAGTAAGGAAAATTAGCAGGTAATATATTCTGTTCTACTAAAAATTATTAAAAATTATTAAGAAAATAACAAATGCCATAAAATTTATATAAAATAGCTTTTGTTTGAATTTTTATGCTAATTGTTATACTGCAATCTATACTCTCTTATCTTCTTCTTTGTTTCATATTTCTTAGATCGCTTCTCATTTACATTTGTCATATTTTTTCCTTATTTTTCATATCTTTATTATATTTCGTATCTTTCATACTTACATAACTTTTTTTCCCTTTTGCAGTTCTCATTTTCCCTTTGAATGATGTATTTTATTTGAATATAAATATCATCATTCACTGTAAGTCGTAGTGTAGTGTTGTTACCTTGCATTGATCTGTCTATTTGTAGATATTTCCTCAGTTAAGGCATATTGTTAGGTCAAAATACTAAATTTTATCCCCAACATATAACAAACAATGACTTATATGCTGACTGCGAGAAAAAAAAAGTGTTACCGATGAAATAAAAAAAAAAACGCTAATCGAATTGGATTGGACACATACTGAGAATGGACAGTAGAGAGATTCCTAGAGTGGTTTGACATGGATCCCAGAAGGAAAATGGAAAAGGGGAAGGCCTAAATTAACTTGGCAGAGAATGACAGAAAAGGAAAGAAGAATATCTGGTTGGAAGAGTTGGAGAGAAGCCGAACTGGTGGCTCAAGACAGATGTATCGGGAAGAAACGAATCTCCGTCTTATGTGCCATGAGGCACGAAGAGGATAAGTACGAGTAAGTAGTTAGGTTTAAGTGCTATTGCAATTTCTTTTGCAAATTGCAATGGCACTTATATGGCTTTATTCATCTGTCTCTGTACTCACCTAACAGCAACACCTGACTAAAATGGACATATGCTATAGGGAGCACGAATGCCTGAGCTGTTTTCTGCAACTCACGGATCTTTGGAGCGGATCTTTGTTAAAATTGGTTTTTAACATTTCAATTTAGGTTTTATTATAATATTTTAAAATTTTGCAGTATACGTAGATCGTAGAATAATTCTGACCGGACTGGTATTGATGACATTTAATATTTTTGGGATGTTCATTAAATTAAAGCTATTGATAAATTTCAATATTGGCAATTTAAACCTTGCACACAGTGCATCATTTCATAATTCTCTTCGATCATCTGCATTGTTGTATCTTATTAATAAAATTTCAGAAAATATTTTCTGAATGAAACAAAAAAGAACAGTACTGATTATTAAAATAAGCCATTACTACTAAGTGAGAGTATAATTGTAAGCTAATTATACTGCAGACGATTTATAAAATGGAAGTGCTACAAATCTGATGATTTTTAATTTGTGTTATCATGAAATAAAACATTGTTAAAATAACTCTTAAAGTGCTATTATTCGCTATGCTATTCATTCCTTAGAAAAAGTCATAGCCTAGAGTTACTTAGAAGACTTTATTGTTATGCAAATGAAGTTATGAATTTTACGTTCGCAATTTATTAAACATTTAGGATTTCTTTACGTATTACTGAGTTTAAAGTTAGGATGATTTGTTTCGAATTAAGATTACAGATATAATTCGATCAGCGAATTAAATTGTCTTTCTAGTTGTTCGAGTGTACAATGTCTCCGCTCTCTAACCAACAGGCTGTGGATTCGAATCCTACTCTGGCACTAGTGTTTGTGAGCGTCTTTAGGTGACAGACGATTTTTGTTGCCCGTTGTGAGATCACTACGACCTAAGGCCTAAATTGGCTTGAAAAAAATAAGGTGTTTGAAACATCTCCCAGTACTAATTGTTGTATATGGGCGGAACTGACATAAAATTATTTTATGATGACTTATTCTTATTGGAATAGTAGTTATCAGGAATTGAATTAACATCCGAAAGGTTTCTGCGCTCAGAGAAGGAATGATGAACAGTATAACTGATATATAGAATACAGTTTTATTGGGGGGGGGGGTTACAGATAGCGCTGGCAATCACTCTCTTAGCTCCTAAAGTACTATGATGGTTTTAGTATCATTGCCTTCCCAAATGCCCTCCAATCAATACAGTAAATTTCGATTACTGTTTTGAATTTCTATAACCACCAAGCTCAGAAGATCAAACCCTTACCTTCAGCCTTCATCTGATAAAATAGGTTTATAGGCTTTTCTGCATTATGATTGCATAGCTAAGAGAAATGGATGTGTCATGTTGTCCACACAACGCAGGAGTGTTCCTCAGTACTGCATCTTGTACTCATTACTTATTTTATTATTATTTACTTATTATCTTGTACCCATAGCAGTGGCGAAGTATCAAAATCACCAGATTATGCATCAATCTACTGACTGGTTTTTAAGATTAAGTGCACCAGTAGGAACGTTTTAGCCTTCAACTGTTCTCTCTCTCTCTCTCTCTCTCTCTCTCTCTTTCTGCTTTTCTCTGTTATTGCCTGCATTTTCTTATCTAAAGAGATAGATCTAATTTTCTTCAATAGGCCTCTGTGTAGGATTGTCATTTAGACAGAATATAAGGATAACGAATTATGTTAATCTTTTCAAAGAATAAAACAAATTTTCTGCTATATAGTTCTTACTGTTCTACAGCCTAACATGGAATCTTTCGAACGATTTGAGACCTCTAATAATCCAGGTGATGTCTCAACTCTAGGCGATGAAAATCATATGTATACCTAAAATATATCACAATTGTCGATGCCATAGTGAAATTCTTATATCACGGAATGCTCTGGTTGCAAAGAAAAGACCTACATTGTGCCATTCCAGCCTGATGCAAGTGGAACCTCAGTGAGTTTAAAGCAGTCGTTCGTGGTTGAGAAATATAAAAACTATTTCACTGACAAAAATTGAAAGGAAATCTTTCAAAGGTGATAAACTCCTGGATAAAGAAAGAAAGGCGTTACCATTGAAGATAACTAGTGAGCCGAAGGTCACGCTTGCGAGGATAATTCACGACATTAATCGGGACTCTCATCTTAAAAGGGCGACAACATCAGGCAAACGGGGGTATAGAGGTCAAATAATGATCGTGGACATCTCGTAACACCTGAAATGATCCGTAATGTACATCGCAGGAGAGTGGAATACCATAGTTTGGTTGAAACGCATAAAGAAATTGTCAAATTGGCGTTTTCATTTTACTACGAAGGAAAACTGAAAAACTTCTTTTAATCTGTACAATCAAACAATTAAATTGTAGATTTATGATTAATGTCCTACACATTTCCGCTGTGCTAAAATCTCGCATTCACGAATTCATCATCTATACGTTGAACTATGAAAACGCTGGTGAAAAATAGGGTTTCCCATATCATTTACCATTGAATTCTGTTTTGTGCTTCCGTTATTTTTATTTTTATTTTATTTTTATATGTATTTCTTCTCAGGATTTATTTAGTTATTTCATTTTCCGGTCTGCTTTTCTTTCTGTCTACTTCTTTTTCTTCTGGGGATTATATTCCAAAGGTTTCTTCATTATATGCCTTCCTGATGTTCTGAGACCATTAAAATCCATTTTCATTTTACTAATTTCTTTCTTTATCGGTTTTTGAGCTATTAAATTCCTTAGTTCTGCATATGTCTTTGATCCATATATTTAAAAACATTTAAACATTTCTAAGGTACTTATTTGTAAATACAGTACGTGAAGCTTTCCCCTTCTGTTTTTAATTTTCTTGTTTCCATTCCATAGAGGAATGCCGATTTCGGAGATGCATTACACAACCTAATTTAATTTAAAATTGGTTAACTGGTTTATTTTCGATTTTTAATATATTAAAAATTGCATTTTGAATTCTTTCTTTGTGCTCGCATTTTCCATCTTTATTATTTACCACTGAATTAAAAATAAGCAAAATTATCTGTCCCTTCGGAATTGAATGTCCCATTGAATTCTTTTATTATTTTATTATCATGCTTAATTTGAACTAAACAATTTGAAACGTAAATTTTCTATTTTTTTATGTTGCTTCCACCCACGAAAAGTTATTCCCAAACCTATAGTACATTTTGTACCCTAAGGTGGCTAAAGAATTTTATTCCTCATTTTTTAAAATCAATTTTATGTATTTTTTGTATTTTTAATTTATTCTTTACATAATACGGGAGCCCTGATCTAGAGACCAAACATGAAACTTCTTCAAGCCACTTCAGTAAGCGAGGTGTTGGTCTCACACCAGCTGATGAAATTCATCTGCCACCTAAATAGAATATATGAAGAACCATTATCAGGTTTTTTCAAGTGAAGGTGAGTTAGTCCGTTTCATATGGAGGTGGAAGTGTTTTTCATCCCGCAAACTGGTCCTGTGAAAGCACATATCTAAAGAAATAAAATACTTACCCTTAGAGGGATGCAGCCGAGGGGACAGCAAGCTGACTGAATTAAATTCCCTAAAACCCCGGCGAGAATAGATGGATAGAGGGAAAGTTAATTAGTTAAACAATTTTATCATTATTTTATTTCAGCCTTGATCAGAAGACGTTATTCTAATTAAGAATCTCTATTTAGCCATTCTATTAGTTTTGGTTAAGTAACTTGTTTATGTAGCTAGTCTTCTAAGATGCGACTCACGCCTTTAGGTTCATATGTGATATATCAAAGTTTCTGAACTGGGCTAAACTGGTGTTAAAGGCAAGAAGTAAAGAAAGACTTGCTGTCTACTTCCATTTCTTCATTATGAGTTTTTTTTGTTGTTATTGTTGTTGAGTATTGACATTAGTATTTTCATGTAAATACATTTTAATGACTCGGTTGCTTATCTTGTTTGCGATTTTGAAACTGAAAAATACATCAATTTTTGTTTTAAAAATAGTAAAACTTCTTCAAGAGGCCTTTGACACGTTGAAAATAATTGTTTCAGGAAACATTTATCGTCGCAATATCCAAAGAAAGCCAAACAAATTAGATGGAAAACTAAGAGCATGATAATTGCTTTCCCCCCCTCTTTCTTGTGACTCTATAGGAGTTGTGCATCAGTAATTCGTCCTTGTAGGCCAAAAACTATTAGGTACCTCCAGATTCAAGCGAAAATGTTCAACGAAACGACCAGAGAAAGTCACATTCAAAACTGGTTGCAAGACAAATGCCTCGGTGCAGTCCGTGAAGCAGTTTTCTTGACTAAGAATAATATCGCTGTACTCCCCCCCCACCTATTTCAAGAACTTTTCAAGGGCTTCTTTTGACTCTTTTAGTTTTTTAAGATGAAATTATAGCTAAATTATCATGTGGATTTGAGATGTCTTAGACATCCAGACCGAATCTCTGCAATGACAAATACGATCTCAATGTAATACAATGCTAGTGGTGTTTCCAGGCACTGATAGCAACGCTGACTCTCGGGTATAATGTGTGCAAGAGAACAACAAAGATATGTAATTAAGAGTCTATGCTTTATTTTTAATCCTACAGTGGAAAAGTTCTTAGGATGTACTTATTTACTGTAATTACTTTATTATTTTATAAAAAGTGAAAATTATCTCAAATAATTACAAAAATGTGCATTTCGAAACTGCATTCTTGTATAGTGTTAATTTTTTAATTATCATATGAACCCATATCTAGCTATTTTTGAATTTGGTACTGTAAATCTCTATCTTTTTGACATTTGTAACCTATAAATTTGTATACTTTCGAACAGATTTGAGACAATGTGCCAGAGCTTTAATTTTAGTGGCACATTTCGAAACTGAAATTACTCGAAAAATCTTAGTAACGATTCCAAATATTTCTTATATATATATATATATATATATATATATATATATATATATATATATATATATATATATATTTTTTTTTTTTTTTTTTTTTTTTTTTTTTTTTTTTTTTCACTGAGAAAAAGAACATCACTTTTATAGTTATCCATTTTCTTCACTGTGTCATAAGATCTTCCTGTCTCATACATTGTTCTAATATTCCAAATAACAATTTTATTTATTTTATTATATTTTTATACAATTTTATTGTATTTTATACTTTTTTATTATAATTTTCCTAGTAGATGTAAACAGCCGTTCTTTTTCAATCTCATAGCTTTTCTTTTCTTTTGACTTTAATTTGACTCTAATTTACTGGGAGACATCAAATTAATAATCACTTAGTCATTATCATGTATAGAATTCAGTCGGTCTTTTTGTGTAGCATTAATTTTCATAATCCGTTTTGTTTTACGACAAGAGTGGGCTTTGTGAAGTTTCATCAATCATTTTTCTAAAAGTTTTTCCTTTTCTTTCTTTTATTTTTCATCTTCAGACTCTTTTTAACTAAATTAACTTTTTTTAATAAAAGGAAACGCTCTTAATAGTCCTTAGTAAAGAGACTAGTTGTTTAACTGTATTGCAGGCGAACTATATAATGAACAACAATATCGTTTCAGTATAGTTACGGTTAACAAAATTTTTTGGAGAAAATAAAGGACAAATCAGAGATTGTTTCATAATAAAAAAGAAAGAAGGTTGCGTTTATTTGTTTTACTAAAACTGAAAAGCTTTATAACATTTATTATAAAATATAAGCATATACATAGCATTTTAAACAATCATATTATTACTTAAAAATTAATTTTAATACTTTTCACAAGAATGAACTTTTTTTAATAAATCAGATTTGTGTTTTAAAAATTCATGAAACTATACAATTCATGTCAAAGTTGTATTTGATATAAATGCATGCTTTCAATGTTTCAATTTTAATTGGGTTTTTTTCACTGGTCCACATATTGTTCACTAATGAAAATACTCGTTCATTGAGGGCATTAGATCCAGGGAGACATAAGCAAAATTCAACGATTTTTAAAATGTCTTTATAAGATATGTGTTTATCTGTACAATATTTAAAATTTTCAACCCATCTACGTTGGCAGAACTCGTAATTCTGTCGCCATTTTTCGATCTTTTAACTGGTGACATAACTTTTAATACATGAAACCTCATCAAGTAGTTCGCCGTCATTTATATTTAAGTTCCAGTAACTGGAAATGAACAAAATGCTTTCCTCGATCTTCGCCCACAGATCTATGGGCCGTGTACTACGCACCAATATTCAATTTACTATTTCAATTCACAAAATAATGGACAAAATGGGCATTTTAGAAAAAAATAATTCTAAAGGACAGAGCAGTAAAATAAAGGACGTATGGACGTATAAAACACCGTAAGTATAGTTCGCCTGCAATACAATGAATAGTTGAAACATTAGGTTAATATTCAAAATTAACCTATGATTCTATTGTAGTTGTAGTATCATACGAATAATTAATATAATCATATTCTTTCTACAATAGTTGTAGTCATCAGCATTTACAAATTTTCAGTGGGACATCTGTATTATGTTTTTTTTTTTTCTTCCGCTCTAACTAATCGTCTAACAGCAATCTGTTTAGTCAGATGACAATCCAAGATAAAGCTTGCCACCAGTCGGTATTGATAGAGTACCTCGCAGGACGGTAATTCAGTAGAGCTACCCATAGCCGCCTTGGATCGAGAAGCAGACAGACAGGTGTCCGGCGTCATCCTTGGCATCTTGCACCTCCAAGTCAGGTGCTTTGGCAGCCACCCCACGGGGTAAGGGCAACGTCACTCGTTCGGCATTCCTCCTACTGATGGATGAAGTAACGGAAAAAAAAAAAACTATCTAGGTTCTTGTGTAGGCTAACATGGCGGATACGGGGGGGGGGGATCAGCTTAATGATCTCGCGGGTAGAAGCTATCTGTATTCGATTTGCGCATCGTGTCTTCATTGTCACTGTTTTCAAGCACCTTCATTTATTTGCTGTGTGTAGCTATATGTGGTCGTTGGAGGACGCTTAGCTCTCCATGAGTGTAAGACGCCGCACATGTTATTCGAGCGTCCATTTATCTTCTTCGCATAGATTTCTGGGGTAGCGTTGAGGAATCTGAACAAGTAAATTAATTATTCTCTCTCTCTCTCTCTCTCGCTCTCTCAGTTGCTCCACATGCCAAGTTTCTGTTCTGCCATTATTGTATTGCATTACTGTAAATCTGGATTCTGATTGCCGTAAGTTTCTCTTTTGAGAGCTTGTTGTTTGATGATGAGCCCTACCTAGTTTTGCACCACGAACAACAAAAAACATAAAATACAAATATAAAGCGATTCTAAAATTTCTTTCCTTATTTCATATTCCTGTGTCAAGATTTATTCCTTTCTCAACACCAAAATAGGTTAGATGATGTCTTCGAGAATATATTGAGTTTATTGAGGTCAGTGTGTTATTGAGACAACAATTCTTCTATCTTCCAGTTTGTCTAATACTTTCACATGTAGATTTTTTCTTTTAATGTGATAAAAGTATATATGGAGAAGACTTTTTAAACCTGACTTACGTAAAAACTACTTTATTAATAAATTATTTTTGTTAGCATCCTCGATACACACAGATCTGTTAAATGATGAACAATATCACAGCTGTAAATGACAGAAAGATCAATAATGTAGAAGTGCCATCACAAGTTGCATATATGTTAACATATGACTAATATGTTAAGTAATACTATTTCATATAATGAATATAAAATGGATTATGCTATTTTTTCATGCCCAAGGCCTGTAGAATAAAGTACTGTACTGTGTAAGAGAAAAAATTTCTTATATGGTACTTTAGTTACTTTATAAGAAATATTTTCAAGGTATTGCATTCTATCAATTTGATTAAATGTTGTGAATAATACTTTTCCCGAACACTCCTCTCATCAATAATAAGTCAATTTCGGTAACATTGTAACATTTTCTTAACATTCTGTTAAGAGTTTTAAACATATCGCAATGTGTTTCATGATCATCCGTAGTAAGTATGTGATACAGTTTAGAAGATGAAACCATACCACAAGTGCAAATTACAGCAACCGTGTCAAGTCAAGAGATGCATTAGAACAACATGATCCGATTTATAACAAAAGTCTTTTACTTACTAAGGATGCTCACGAAACACTGTACGATGGCGTTTAAAAACCTTAACATGAGACCAACATGATTCGGTTTCGAGTCCATAATATGACTCTAAAGCAATAATGCGGTCCATGCTCAGGTTCAGTAAATTAAACATATTTTTAATTTATTTAATTAATGAATTTATTTTAGGAAATTCAAAATTCAAATGTATTCAAAATTCGAGTGCCGATATATTGACTTGAAAAAAATACATTTAGATATATCGTCTGTTTTTTTTTTCGATATCCAGGTATAATTATATTCAGAAATATGTAAAATATTTTCTCTTCTTCTTCGTTTCTTCTTTTTTTTCCTTTCATGAATTCGGTCTATTTATTATTTATTTTAATCTATAATTCATTATAGACTTTTTCCTCTTATTTTTTCGCCACATGCATTCCTTCTAGAAATTTCCACTTATTTCTGTATTTTTATTATTTCACTTACTGGTTCCCGGTTTAGTTTTTTCAGTATATCTTCATTTCACATTTTTTATTTATTTTTTTCGTCTAGTCTTGTATCGTTTACTATTTTTCTCATACATTTCATTTCTACTACAATGATTATTTTCTTATTACCTTCTCTCATTGTTCCATGCTTCACTTTCATATAACACGTTGGCTTTAATAAAATCCTATTAGTGTGTTGTGTAATATTTCATTTATGTTAGTGATCTTTTTTGTAATTAATATGGAATTCCTGCTTTAGTGACCAAACAGTACTTTTTCAAGGGACTGCCAGTCTGTAATAAGAGGGATAGTAGCCTCACACTGACAGAATGATTTCTTCACACACGGATATCATCTGCTACTTAAAGATTTACATAAACATCCATACCACAACTTGAAGATGAGAGAGAGAGAGAGAGGGGGGGGGGATATGCTACCGCTACCAACGACTGGTATTATAAGTGCTGTGTAAATCTTTGGGAATTATACTTTGAAATCCAGATATCCACTTCGGTGGACTTTAAAAAAATATCGCAGGTATATCAACATTTCAAGAAAAAAAAAATGTTGATGCAGTAAGGGTAAATCAAACAGACTTTCAAATTTTTCACTTTAGAATTGTTGTGCGGATAGTTTAAATGTGTTTGTAGTGGCTATTTTCTAAACGTGTGTGTGTGAAGATTCCTCCCACACACACAGCAAAAAAAAAAAAAAAAAAAAAAAAAACACGATACTTAAGAGTATAATGATTCGTCAGCGTCATAGAACTGGCAAGCTCGTACAGTGTATTAGTCAGCAGAGTATATTGAATATGAATTTCTCTTTCATAAGTATATCTGTAAGGCTTTTTGTTTAGTTATGCTAGGCTTTGCAAGATTTGTGTTTCTATAATGATTGCTGTATTTATATGTAATATAGTTAGCTGTCAGAAGCCTTGTTATACGACATGTGGTTCTAGATAGTCTGTAGTTAGTATCAAGGTAATGTTTAGCATAATTGCGTTATGGCGTAGGTGTTTGGATGTTAGCATTTTATGTGTTATTACAGTGTAGATAATCTTGGCATCATTGCTTTCCTCACAGAAAGATTAGCTTTATTATTTTTATATTGAAGTGATATTAAACTGTTCAGTGTATATTAGTATATTAGTTGTATATATGTTGTATAGTAGGTGTCCTCCCGTGATGAGTCTTCGAACTCCTTGGAGGTGTCACGAATAATAATAATAATAATAATAATAATAATAATAATAATAATAATAATAATAATAAAGCATAAAATGCATACACTGCTTTGGATATCTTGATATGTTTCACATAATGGCCTCAATATTATTATTTTTATGCTTGCTATTAAGGAGCTTGTTTTGTAGGAGATTTATATGGCTATTCTAGTTCTTATCTGCATCAAGATAAGAACTAGAACCTGAGTGATTACTGATGAACAGTCTTTTTGCTCTTCTAAAGTATTTACAGATGCATAATACTAACATCAATCGCAGATAACATTATGCCATGTTGAACGACATTTGCATTATTTTTGCATTTGCAGATTGAACGGATGTTGAAAAGTACATAGCAAATTGTATCGTAAAAGTATATAACCGTCAAATATATCACAGGGCATTAAATATAATAGTTTAAATGCATTATAGTCTTATTAAGTTTTGTGCATTAAAATGTAGCACGCTGTATTGAATACATGCAGAATGTTTTTTTTTTATTTTTTTTTTATTACACCGATAGATAGTGAGGATATTTTGTTAATACCACATTTTGTTATACGTTCTTTATTACGGATCTTAATATGATTATAATTACTATATTTAATTGAAAGAGCATCCGTATCTCAGTCGGTATAGACGATACCCTTTGGTTGGAAAGACCTGGGTTCGATTCCCGTCAGTGAGGTGAGGAACACCTTTATCTGGTCTCTTTCGACGAAAGGTGAATTAGCCGGTCCCATACGAGGGTAGGGGATTTTTTCACCAGAAACTCGGGTTTTTCGTCCTTCTGAACTGGCAAACCGTCTCAGTGAACACACGAATCTACAGACAGGATACACTGGGAGGCATAGGGCTAACCACCTTATCCTCGGGTTGCGGTTGCAAGAATAATTACCTCGACACTGTAAAAGGTAGAAAAGGAAGGATTAAGTAAAGTAAAATATTTAATTGAAACATATTATTAGAGTTACATAATTAGAGAGCATAAGTATTAATAGAATGGTATAAAATGAAACGAAGAAAAAGAGAGACAAGAAAAAAAAATAACGCATGACATAAGAAAAACTCACGAGCAAATAAAGATGAAATAAAATAAGAAATATTTAGAAGTATCATGTAAAATAAAAAGAAAGAGTGAATTTATAAAGTTAGTTTAGTAAAATAATAATAATAATGATAAAGATGTTGAGGATGAGTAATCCCATTGACTATGAAGTGAGGCTTTATGTTGTTTAGTGTTTTTCATGGGTAGACTTTGGCGTTTTCTATTATGGTTTCTTGGTTTTATGTAGTGTGGATTTTATCTTTTGCTCGGCTTTGGGAGAGATTGTTTCAATGAATTCTAAACTCCTGTTTTTTCCATATTTTGTATTATTGTTACCAAAATTTTTATTTATTTATTTTTGTATTCGTTTATTTCACTAATAAATATTTAAATGTTAACGTACTTTGGAAATGAATGTTATGCTGAGGGAATTAATTTAACATGGCAACTTATAGATCAAATCCTTGGATACCTTAGATACCTTTTGAAGGTACTGACTCATGATATTTTACAGTATTGAGTACCGCTGACCTCCTGAAGTCGCCTGAGCAATCAATAGTGTTGACATGATGTGAGGTAGAATTTATATTTAGAAAAAAAAAAGAACCTTATAAACTCCAGACATACTAAAATTACTAATGTGAAACATTTATCACCGTTTTATTATTCGGAACAAAATTTTCAGTTCAAGGAAATAAAAGCTTTCTTATTGTACAGCAAACAATATCAGAATGTTTTGAGATAACCACTGGTGTGAGATAAGGTGGGCAATTTCTAAAATTTTAATATAGTCGGTGATTCAGTTATGAAAAGTGTACAACTATAAGGAGAGCAGTAAGATAGAATATCACATTATCATTATTATTATTATTATAATTTTATGTACAATTTTACATTTTACATAAAATGTAAAATGAATTTTACATTTTATGTAAAATTCATTCAGTTTGAATGAATTTTACATAAAATGTAAAATTCATTCAAACCTATAGAATGAATTTTATTGGTAAAAATATTCATCTTAATAAAAATATGTGTATATTCAAAATTATAATTATTCAAGGATAACACAATGCATTCACATGCATTCAGACATATAATTTAAGAAAGCAATTTTAAACTCTTTTTTAAATTCAAATACATTTACCGGATCCTTTTACCAGTGGCAAGTTTTGTGGATTATTAATTCCATCGATACGACTACAGATTAGGCTAAAAAGAGGTTTTGTAAGTGAGGCAATGGAAATCTTCCTAGCTTTAAATCAATTAAAAATATCTTTTGACATTCTATGGATCTCTTTGTGGCTGTACAATTCGATCAGTCGGATAGTTAAATTTACCTTTTCGTATGAAAAATGCTCTGTGCCTATAGAATCAAGTAAGACATGAGTAGGAGAATGTAATTCCATCCAATTTCATGCTATGCAGTTTCGCGGGATAAGCTCTTCTTATTTGGATGGTAAAGATGAAACACAAGCGAGTAGGCTAATTTCCAAACACCTTCAATTACCGAGTCCATTCATCCGAGGTGATGTCAAGAATGCCGTGCACAAAACTGAAGGCAATGTTAAGTGGTTTAATATGAAAAGAATTAAGGTCAAAGAGAAAGGGGGAGAACCATTTTACAGACAAGCGCTTCTTGTAAATGCTCAACTCATTCCAGTTCATTATTCCTCCTACTAGCGCGTCGAAAACCACATGCCGAGACTGTCTGAGCGTTGCTAAAAATTGCCCTTCGACCCCCAGAGTGCGATTGTGAATCTCTAGAGGTGTGTGTGTGTGTGTGTGTGTGTGTGTGTGTGTGTGTGTGTGTGTGTGTGTGTGTGTGTGTGTGTGTGTGTGTGTGTGTGCAGCTCTATAAAGTAAGAGATAAACAACTGCCAGTTCTAAGCAGTAGCATTATGCAAATGACTGGGAACTTGCAATTTGTAGCATTAATCATGCAAGAAGGGACTGTTGTTTGGAGCGAGCGTATGTTAACAAGCGATCATGCGCTGCATTAATCTCTCTAATTGACTCTCTAAATAGCTTACTATGAACAGAGATTGCTCTTGATCCCTGTCTTGAGCAGCAGCAAGAGGATATCTGAGACGCATATTTTGGTAGCACAACAAACAATAGCAATGAGTATGCGTGTTGTATGTATTTTGTATTCCTTGTACTGAGATAAGCAGGGCTGTTTTCCTACCCTAAAGGCATATTTCCATAGATTGTACATTCCAATTATTATTTTACGTGACTAAGATATAAGTTAACGAATTGTGCTGTTTTCTGTTTACGAATTAAAATAAAATATGCTGCAAAGGAAATAGTAACATTGACCTAATATATAGAAAAAATGTTATTTATTATTTGAACGCACGATTAGTTTCATCTTCTAGAACTTCATCGGGTGTATAATATGAAAAAAAAGAGAAAAATACGAAATATACATTACTAGTTGTTAGAGGGAGAACGCTGTTATAGCTGTTTACAACAATTTATAGCTGTTAGACTATAAATTGTTGACAATTTATTAACAACTATAAGTTTGTTAACAACCTATAAGTTAAGTTACAAACGGATTTTCAAGCTCTTCATAGCATTTAAAATGTTTTCTGATTTATCTCAGATCATTGGGTGAGTGACTGAATATTCATCATAAGAGTTAGCAGAAAGAATGCTACTGGATAGAACGGTGCCACTATAGGTGACGTCTCTCACATGTTACTCTATATAGATTTCAAGAGTTTTTTCGTCTGACTAAAATGCGTATATTGCAGTCACACCAAAGACGGTAAACTCGTAGATATTTTAAGCTGTCATGTTTTTTTTAAGTTTTCTGTACGAAGCAATGAATGGAGTTTGGTTATTGGAGTGAAAGGAATGTGGATTTTATATTTTTTGAGAATTTTAGCTAACTTTGGTGAAACGGAGATGGTACGATATATGGAATATAAATAAAACCTTTTGCACCATTATTATCTTCAATAAGCAAGTGGATTAAACAAGAGCTTTTTAATAGTCTGCTTACTTCTGCAAGATTGTTAGAAGAAACTTTAGTTCTTTGGTGGTCCCTTCTTCATTGATGAGAGAACAGGCACGTTCCCCTAATATATAAATAATGCCATACTTTTGGGCTGGGTAATGATGAGATTGCACATGAAGGTATCTATTGGCATGTGTTTGTTTTCTGTAAAGATGTCTTCATTTTACGGACACAAGTGTAAGTTAGACATTAGGAACGGGAGTGAACTGTTAGCTTCCAACTCTGCGGTAAATTGTATAATTTAATTGTATATTTAATGTCGTTTTCCCGTTCCCACGTGTGAACTTATTAGCACCATTTTCGATTGGAGTTTAATATTATGTTGCTCTTCTTTGGAGTACTTAGAAATTGGCAACTTTAGATCCCCAAATTAATATTTCAGAACATTGCTGTTTTAATTTATTGGTTCATCTGATGGAAGATTTTCAACTGATTTTTTTCTCTTCAAGGCAATGAATAATTATCCTAACAATACGACATAACTGCAAACTGATGGAGGTCTGGATAATATATTTAACATTTTATCCAAACTTTATTAAAAGTAAAGTGAATTACTGTCTAACAGTGTATACCTATAATCAGATATGACAATACGTTTTAGAGTTAGGGTATTGAAATTTAAGTCTTCAGTGTTGAAAATTATCATCAACAGCAATATCGATTTGCTTACAGGCGAATACATAAACTAAAATTAGTTACTATAATTTTTCTGACTTCCTTGCTATTGAACTCTGTACCTCTAATTTCATTCTTGTAGTCCTTTAGGTTTTCCTCTCTGGAAAAAAATTCGACGCTGTAGAATGCATAAATATACGCTTGGCTACTGCTTTATCCATCCGGAAAAATATAATGTAACTGCTCTTGCAAAGCTAGAAACTCACAGGACGCACACATGCAGCTACCAGTATTTTTATGCTGCCCACCTTTCTCGTCACTTTGTTTATTAAGTGATAAAGTAATACTATAATTAGTAATATAACTAACGTTCATACATTGACAAAAGATACGATCCATGACTAATCTCGGTTTGGAACTTCTAGTGTATTGGAGCGATGGCAAGTTGTATTTTTCTTGAGGTCCAAGGAATATAATTCAGTCCGAAAAGAGATTTAAATCAGGTACACGCAATTTAAATAAAGTACTGAATCTATTAATTAATAATGTAAGTATTACTGTCGGAGTGTAGGATAACTATATCTCGGTGCATAATATATCTTTCAGCAGCTTTCCGTTTTCGAATAAATAAACAAATCTTTTAACGCCTTTTTCCCACAAAGGGATAAAAGGAGACTGTTTAGATCTAACTTTTTGAAGAATGGAAGGCAGACAGTCTCTAACCTTAGCCTTCATTGATAGATGGCCCAAGGCTGCCAATGATTTCATGGGCATCTCGGGAGGAGAGCATGGCAAGTGCTGTCACCCCGTGATCGCACTATATTTTATTGTCTGAAATAATAGGAGTTCTAGGTATATTTTCTTGAGTTTCTTGGTTACAACTCTAGTTTCCTGGAGAAAAACCCCACTTTCCTGTACAAAATATACTTAACCCACTCAAAGCTTAGAAAAAAAAATTTATTTTATTTTTCTAGTCAACAACTAGAAATGAATTTTAACGCTAATTCTTTCCTCTGGCAGTCTCTAGAAACTAACGTTATTTCCACATTGCCATAAGGCACTTAATCTGCATATATTCTGTCAATATCTTGAACATTCAAATTTGAATATTCATGAAATATTTAAAAAAAATCAGGTATTTAGGCGAAATTTTTTTTCGCCTAAATACCTTGCCTAAAAATACTTGAATATTTTTTTCGCCTAAACGGACGAGAAAATAACAAAAGTTGTATTGTTGGAAGAGACAACTGGATGAATTTATATTAAATAAGAGACAAATTAGCTAAATAGTAAGCGTAGCACTATTCAAGACAGCCGGTTTTAACTAATGGATCTGAGAACTAGGTTAGAAATAAAACAATTGATCAAGGACCATGGACCACAGATCGAGAGTTTCCCACAAAAATTGAAAGTGTGAACAGATGTCATCATTGGAAGAATCATATTAAAAATGAAGATATTAAGAAAGGATTGTCCGCATTTCAAGAATGTATGAACTGACCTAATTTAAGATGGTATGACTATAAACAGAATGGGAGAATAAAGGTAAGATTTTATGACAGAATAGTAAAAAAAGATTTAGTTGGATTGACGGAGTTATATTGATCTGCACTTGGATTGATCTGATTATGTTGGAGTCCTGTCAAATAACAGATAATTTGGTAGAAAATTTGGAAGGGTAATAATGTAAACTTAATCATGTAGTACTATCATACTATTCTGTACACACCTTACGTACTTATCAAAAATTTGATGATGATCATGATCTTTCGTTTTATCTTTGCAAAATGGAAAATCCGAATGAAAACAGATGCAACTACTAAAATAGGGTTGATTCCCGTACTTCAGTATTGTGCTGCTGATCTGACTGCACCATTTTTTGGATTCGACATTTTAAAGTTATATTCTGTAAATTACTTCGAGATTCAATTCATGTAAGGTTTCTTCTTGCACTGCGTCAGCCCTGAAGGCAGTTAATATGGCCGCTTCTTCTCATTGAATTATTGGTACTCGAAGGATACTACAAATTTGCATCAGCTAATATGGTGACACTTATCTATGTTTGACTTCTTCAGTTCCATTTGCAATTTTTTAATTATTCATCTACTAAAAATAATCAGAATCACTCTAATCTAATTCTGGTATCACAGACAATTTAAATAAAATATCAAAATCAGACTTAAAATTTGCTTGCCATTTCAATACTACACTGCTTGGGAAAAAAGTCAACGGACACCCCCTTGTCCAAGGGGAGTGTCCGTTGACTTTTTCCATCGGACCCCCTCCCCCTATTGGGAGTATCATCGGACAAGGGGATGTCCGATAATGCTCCCAAGCAAGCGCAACTGTGTCCGTTTGAAATGGCTGCGAGAAGAACTGACGGAGTTTGAAAGAGGCATTGTGATAGGATGTCATGTTGTAGGTCTATCTGTTCGGCAAATTGCTGACAAATTGAGCCATCCCGGTTAAAAAATCAGTAATAATACCATACTGAAATGGAAGACATGGAGTCAACTGCTAGTGCTACCAGCAGTGGACGATCTACCACACTCACCAAACGTGACCGTAGGGGCTACGAAGGATAATATAAAAACCGTTACTCGTAAACTGGCACATTGAATACAGAGTTTCAGGCATCGACTAGAACACGAACCTGCACAAAAACATTAAGAACCAAAGCTCACATGTAAACCCATGTTTCCATGGTAAGACTGCAATATGCAATCCCCACATTACCCGAACCAACATGCAGCGTCGTCTTTAGTGGTGCAAAGAGCTGTACAGTGGGACGTGGAAGTTTGGAAAGCTGTGTTATTGAGCTACGAATCACACCCTCTAAGCAGATGGACGGGCGTGGGTGTGGCGGATGACCTGTGAACGTCTCTTAACAGAGACGTCTCTGGCGGGAAACGCTGCTACCTAAGTAGCAGCGTTTCCCGCCAGGGAGTTCTACTGGTTTTTATCGATATCGTTTTTTTTTTCCCTAATCTACAGATGCAGTTTTGGATACTAATGCATTCGTTTCATGCCATTTTATAGTTATGTTGCGATCTAGCTTATCTGTTAAGCTGAAGTAGATACATTTGCTTTTACTGGTGTTAATTTTAAGGCCATTATTGCTAAACTACTTAATTTCAACATATAGTTGATCCTCTTTTCTAAATTATCACTGTCATTAGAGAACGATATGATTTTTCCAGAGAGCTCCCATTGATCATTCACATACTGTATATTATAAATAGGACAGATCCTAGCACTAAATCTTATAGGACTTATAAGACATATTTTACGTTTGTTGCGATATTGAAGTTGATATTGTTTTCTGTTAATTAAATAGGATTTGAAACAATCATTACTAATATCTCTAATACTATATCCAGAAATTTTAAGGAAGAAGTCACGATGTGCACAGTCGAATGGTTCAATTATATCAAGAAAAAGCTGTCATATATGTTCCTCTGTTTATCCCACTATAAACTGTGTCATAAAATTCCAAAAATTAGGAAGTAAAAGGATATTGAAAGAAATACACAAATCCTTCCCCCCCCACTACTTCTGCGATTTACTATCAGCATATTTAATCATTTTGATGACTTTCTCATATAATGATCTAATAGATCATTGTCTATTAGATCATTATATGAGAAAGTGACCTAAATTATTATATTGTGACCTAAATGTATCCATTTAGATCAGCTTGTTTCATTTTGGATGTTTTCATGACCAACTTCACACTTCATGTCACCGCTATCTGGTAAAGAACAATACAGTAGCACAGAGTGGTGATCCTATATATTGCTAAAATATATTGCAGAGAATATGATATGTCATAGACATAGGCCATTTTACAGTATTTCTTTTAAATATGTGATCAGTACAACTTGCTTAACTGTTCGCTCTTTCGTTTTGTTATTTATGCATTTATTTAAATAAATTATAATATCGGAATTAACTCACATAAAATATTATTTATTAGTATTGTTAAAATATTTGATTTTGTAATACATTCTGGTTATTTTTCCTTTAAAAACAATTTATATCAACAAATCGAAGAAACAATAATGGGCAATCCTATTTCTCCTGCTATCGCCAACTTCTTTCTATGACTCTTTAACGGCATCCAATTTTCAAATTGAAAATTGGATACCGTTGCACCTTGAAATCGGACCTTAAGAAATTTGGTCAAAAGCTTCAAGGGTTCAGGGGGGCCGCGAGAAGGTGTGGTCGGACTTCTCCCCCCCTACATCTAAGACTCTTCAAAGGACAACATAACAATGACAACATCGCCAACTTCTTTACAGCACTTTGAACAACGAATTTTTGAGCAAAATTTCACCTAGACCTACTCATTGGTTCAGATATGTAGATGACATTTTTGTTTTCTGAAATGTCTCTGCTTATGAATTACAACAGTTTCTCTCTAAATTGAATGTACTTCATCCAAGAACCCAATTCACCCTAGAAGAAGAAGTAAATAAGCATTTAGCCTTTTTAGATCTTTTAATTCTTCGCCAACCAGATGGTAACCTACATTTCTCAATTTTTAGGAAAAAGACTCATACAGGACATTATATTCATGCTGAATCTCATTACCATCCCAGTCAAACGGCTGGAACTATTAAAACACTGGTTCATCGGGCCCACTCCTCGTGTTCTTCAGGTGAGCTATTACAGAAAGAATTACAACATATTATTTCAACTTTTTTATCTAATTGTTATAAGAATTCTTTCATCAAAATAGCTATGAGTAGTTTTGGTATCTCTACTGCTTAAAATACAGAAAAAAATAACTTGTATTCCTATCCAATATGTGCAAGGCATTAGTGAACGCATAGCAAAAGTTTTAAAACCACTAAATATTTTTGTTACATTTTCCCCCATCAGAAAAATCTCAACCTTTCTCACTTCTACAAAGGACAAGCTTCGCATCTCCATTATCCAGGTGTCTAGCAGATCCCTTGCTCTTGTGAGTTATCATATTTCGCACAAACAGGAAGATCTGCTTTTATTCGGCTAGAAGAACATAAGACATATATTCAATACCTTGAACCTGAACAGTCTGGACTTGCAGCACATGCTGTCAGCCCTAGACATAGAGTTCAGTGGAACAAGACAAGAGTCCTTTCTCATGGAACGGCTTTATAAAGAAAGATGTGAAACTTTACGTCACTCTCCTAACTTATATATATTATTTAATTTAATTTACTTTTTTTTAAATAAGTTAGGAAATTTAATGACATTTTCTTAGTTATCTTACATTAGCTGTTTATGTGACGCCTTTTGGAATTGTCAGTTATTGTTCTATTAGCTTTGTACTGAAGGTGTCTTTGATACTCAGGCGAAAATTATACGAATAAATAATATTTTACTTGAGTCATTTCCGGTATTATAATTTATTTAAATATGTCTACTAATGGTATTTCCTTATTGAAACACATAGTGAGACTTTACGGAGAGTTATTTATGCATATTATTCATGCATGCCATTATTCTTATATAAATCTCATTACCTATGTTTCTTATTGAAACACAGCTAATGAGGAATATTAGTCAGTTTCAAGTTTTTTCAAGTTCATTTAGCACTAGTATATCTACAGATCGTTCAATTTTTGAGAATATCGGCATTAAATGAGCGAAATCAGACTTGAACGATCTAATATTTACATCGTATAGCTTTACATTCTTAGATGAGTTAAATCAGTATGAAAAACGTTTTTTTTATTATCATTTTTTAAAGAGGCTAGATTTTCTAAATTTTTTTATAGTTGACCTTCGTACCTAAATCTAGGTTATTCAAATGTTCTCTGATGTCCATTACGGTCAACTTGTTTCACTTGTTCGAAATTGGACAGCATTCAGTTCTGGGTCATTTCTTTGACTGATCGTTGAGGTCGTCTGGTGTTTTCACCCGTAACACTTTTGTGTTGTAATCCTTCCTCATGAATATTTCACCGTCTCTAACCCACACCTATTTAATTGCACTATTTGCTCTTTGCTTTGTCTGATAAAGCAAATATTTATTATATTTGTTCAAGTGGTCGTTTATATAGACGAGCACTAATTTTAGTTGTTGATCAAACTATTTAGCTGTAAATTTGTTCTGTTTTCTTGTTTCCGGCCATCCATTTAATTTTAATATTTTTATTACGTAATTGGATGAGAGTTGGCTTCATGACTGTTTCCTCTGTAGTTCAGTCGGTATCCATTCGCTTAGACAATATCTCTTTCACTTGGAAAGACCTGGATTCGAATACTATTTGCACGCGAACAAACTTTATCAGAGCTTTTCAAGTTCAGATAAGTTAGCCGGTCTCATACCGAAGGTAGTAGGGTTTCCTCTTCCGGAAAAGGGGAAAAGTTTCATTCTACAAAACCGACCAGAAGAACATAGACACGCAATTTACAGACAGAGCAGACAATGTAGATGGAATTAACCGCCTTATTATAAGCAATAATTAGGTTTCTTAGAAGCTATGTTACTTGGCTGTAACAAGCTACAGAGCCTAACACGAAAAAGAAGAAGGAATGGGACTATTTTTCTCTTGGTTGGTATTCTGTGGACATAAATGATATCGTCATTTTGAACTCTTAGTAGTTCCCTAATTTTTCACTTCGCATTTCTGGTAAGCCGTTTGTTTCAATATTATTCAGTTTGACGCACTGATGAATTTCTTTCGTCTCACAGGTTCAATTATTTAATCAGCACCATCAGTCATTTCTTTTCATTTGTTCGTGCATTTTAATTAGTGAACTATTTGGTTGGTTTTTCATTACATTCAGTTTTGATCTTCAAATTCTGAATGCATCCAAAGCTGTATTCAAGCGACGACTTCAAATCGTGTATTTCAGTTTTGAATAATTCCTCCATAATTTGAATAACTGAATGGCTTTTAGATATTCTAATATCTGATCCCTGAAGTTTCTTAAGATATCCTTCACTGCTTCCACTTCCCTGTCATCTTTTTTGTCAGCCTTTGTTAAATTGCGGCAGCTGGTATTTAGTCTAATATGATAATATTCGCAGTATTGCAAGGAACATTATAATCAGTCTTTATTGTCACTCTTACCTTTGCAGCTTTTGTAGTTTACATCGGACACGATCTTAACTGTGTTCCTTAAGATAACTATTAGGCAGATATGCCAATTTGTGAACTTCGAAATCGTCAGTTCATAGAATCCAAGAATTGTATTGGTTCAATGGCTAATGATAAGTTCTGCCGGTACACCTAGAACAACATGCTCTCTTTGAGAACTTTGAGACATTAGTTTTTCAAAAACCATTAGGGTCAACTTCAATTATCGAAACGAATACCTTTTTTAAATATTAACAAGACGTTTTATCTGAGCATATTTTAAAAATTATTTAAATAAGGAAAGTACTCAAATTTAAACACGAATACGGGAGCAAAAACAAAGACTGTCATTCTTTGTGCTCCTTCATTCCATCTAAAACTTTCGTCTAGAAAAGGATTTTTCAGCTGAGTGTGAGCCGCCTTAGCTCAGTCAGTATAGACGAAGCCCTTTGGTCGGAAAGAAAGACCTGGGTTCGATTCCCTTCAGTGACGTGAAGGACCTTTATCTAGTCTCTTTCGACTAAAGGTGAATTAGTCGGTCTAATACGGAGGTAGGATTTTTTTTCACCCGGGAACTCGGGTTTTTCGTTCCCTCAGAACAGGCCAACATGCTTCCTGAACACACACACACATGGATTACAGTCATGAATACGTCTCAGCCATATGCCGGTCCCCAAGCCGGATAAAGTTGGAGGGTTGGGGAAAGCAATGGTGAACTGTCCTGTAAAAATCTCACCAGGAATACTTTGTGGGCAAAAGCCTAGAAAGTCAACTACGGTCGGAAATGGCTGAAAGGGAAAAATCAGATCAGCTGAGTGTGCATCAATCGGTTTCATACGAAGGTGGAAGAGCCTTTTATCCTGCAAAACTGAGGAACCAACCTAAAGAACATATGCAATTTTAGATATTCAACAGACTTAAGAGTAACTAACTTGTATGCATATAAAAAATTAAGATTTCGAAAGTCCAGGTCTTACGTGTCTATGTTCTTCTGGCCGGTTTTGTAAAATGAAACTTCCCCCTTTTCCGGAAGAGGAAACCCTACGACCTTCGATATGAGACCGGCTAACTTATCTTAACTTGAAAAGCTCTGATAAAGTTTCTTCGCGTGCAAATACCAGTGTTTCATATTCTTACCATATGTTATATATAGAATATATGTCTGCTCAATCTCTTTAACTTTTTTCTCTCATTCTGATCTGAAACATTATCTCTTCAAGAATTAATAATCTTAACACTTTGAGTTATTTTGATCTTTTTCCTAGGTAAAAACTGAAATACAATTTCTAAACCACAACAAATTATTCGACCAAAATTCTTTCTGTTTTATATCCCAAATGCGAGAATCTGATGATAATAGATTAGTTGAAGCTGTTGAAAGTATTTTTTTCACTTGGTTAAAAATTAAATTAAAGATGACAAGAAATTATATTCTTGTTTAATCCTTTATTCAAGTATAATTAAATAAAGTTTGCTTACACTTGAATAAAGGATTAAACAAGAATATCATTTCTTGTCATCCTTAATTTAATTTATAATTAAGTCAAGTTTGCGCGTGAAGTATCTTCATGACTAGGCTATTTGTATATAGAGGCTAATGACTTCACATTAATTGGCCTAGTATCCCATTATGCAAAGCCACATCCTTTCGAGTGTGTATAATGTTATGCATTATAGGAAGGGCTACTACCCAGACAGATTTCGTTTGAGATATGTTATTGAGATATGTTAAACTGCAGGGAGACCTCTCCAAAAACTCTGAGTGATCTACAAGATCACTCTAAATCTCACTAAGTGACATTAAAGGATCACAACAAAACTCATCACTCCTGACCTGAATCAACTCCTGGACAGGAAACTCAGCGGTGGCTCCACTCAGTGACAGGCAAAAGCCAGCAACCGACCATAACCTCTCTACTCCTTGGAAGCAAGCTACCATCAGTGGGAGCCAGAACCGGTAGGGACACCAAGTTCTTAAAGTTCTTAAAAGAACTGGGAGATGGACTGAGTCCTTGACTCTTTATCCCGTCATCTGAATGAAGAAAATCTGTGTGGATGGGATGTTATTGAGCTAAAAGCTATAGTCATGGCTGAGTAACGGCATTAGCCGAACCTCGGTTAAAACTTCATTGGCTACAGCATTGCCATCCGCTACCCTGGTAGCGGATGGCAATGCTACCATATACAAGTAGCAAAAAGGTGTAACAACTTTTCTTGCCATCTTTAATTTAGTTCAGAAGTTGTTTATCTTATAGATCAAAATTTTGTAATAAACAGTATAATTCACTCAGTATTACTTAGTATAATTTTGTCACATTTCGAATATTTACTTAATTTTGAGGCTGAGTCGTCTGATGACGAATTTGGTAAAATTCCCAAATATCAGATGCCATAAAAATTCGTCCAACCAATACGCTTATTATGCAGTGGCAGGTAGAAGGAATCCAATAATGACTTGCACATTGATTGTTGTGAAACACACCTAAAAACGAAATGGCAATGCTACACACCAACTAAACTCTAGAAGCCGATTTTATATTTTAATTTCTCAACATGGTTTGAGCTATTATTTAACGCAAATAATAATTATTAGCAAAGAATATTCGGGTTGCAGAGCGGCCTAAGCTGTGATGTTTCAAAATAATTGTCTGTCCATTCTCCGTTTTATAATTGTTTGTTTTTGTGGCTCATTCAAAAATAAGAATGATAGTATTGAGATTTTTGAACATTGTAATGTGACTTTTTGAGTATACTATCATTCTTATTTTTGAACTAGCCACAAAAACAAACAAAGTTTGTTCTTGTGGCCTACTCCTACTCGTCTGCCATAATCTCACAAATTAAAAAAGTTTTGCTATTCATAAAAGAGTTCTTCCTTCCAGATTCATTTATTTTATTGTTTTAACTTCAGTAATCTAACATAAACTATCTTGTTTTTATAATCATAAGATATATCAACCAGTAACTGAATTTTAAGTTTTTGATTTTTTAAATTTTAAGCATGCTAACTTAATGTCTTTCTAATTTGAAAAAAAAAAGTCGAATATTTCTAAAAAATGTTTCGACTTTTTGAGTGGCATCATTGGAGACATATTTTACCTTCTCGCTAGTTTCCCATTTTCCTGTACCCCATTTCCCTTTTCCTATAAAGGGTAACCCTTTTAAGGATAATCTTTTCTTAAATTACAGCTGTCCTTTCTTCATAATGTTCTGCCACTCTTACACCGTTTTTTTCCATTGCCAATGTCACCATGAACATCAATGGTTTTCTCACTGAATAAGCTGAGTTATTTAATGGCGGCACCCTGGTAGAGCTACGAGAGTATTATGTAATTGACAAAATAATTTAAATTTAGAAAACGAGGTCAACAATCCAACTTACGGATAGCATGGGAATTTTTATTACATATAATTGCCTATTTATTAACACTAAATTTTATTAAAACGAAAAATTTTCATTGGCTAGCGGCAAAATCGGCAAATATCAAAATTTTATGTAATGTAATGTATAGTAAACACATTTTTGCTGTTTCGCCGTTTTAATAACAATGAATTTCGTATTGTAACATATTTACCTATTCTAAGTATCTGTATGGAGGGAAGGATATTCAAAAATTGCTACTCTGAAAACAAAATCTAACTTTACACACGTTGCATATATACGTTGCACATATATGTAGATGTTTCAGTGCAGGTCGAGTCTTCATGGCTGCATGAATTACGTATCTATCGTAAACGTGCTAAATGCAGAAATAATCAAGTTTACAGCTGGTTTTATTACAGTCTTGAAATCTATTTTAAACTATGAGTTGGTATTTTTTAAATATTGAAAATAAACTTGAGGTGTGTAAATGTGTAACACCTGTTTTGCATCCGTGCACAGCTGTGAAATCATCACGGTAGGCGCAGATTGATCCTACTTTGTTAAATCGTATAAGATTTCACATTATCCGCTGCTATCCAACTTAAAAACAAAAGCAGCTTAATTTCAATATTTAGTACTGAAATGAAGCTTCATTTCAAGTCTAATTTATTCAATTTTATACAAAAATTTAGCCAATGATTGTAATCTGACCAAGCTTATCACTTTACTTTTGCAGGTAAACTGTCCTACTTCAGATAATCTTAACTCATTTTATACATGTCACAAAACTTTTCTAGATCATCATCATCATCATCATGCATATCAAGGATTTAGGCCTAGCATGGCCTTTTCCGGCCTTAGAAGTTATCGTTGAATCGTTTAAGAGAACGTCCTGGTTTTCTTTTTCCTAATGGCTTGTATTTTATGGCTTGTTTTGGTACTCTTTCTGTTTTTGTTCTTTGAACGTGTTCCATCCATTTAAGTTTATATTTTTTAATTTTTTCTATTGCTGGTTCTTGGTTTAATTCTTTCATAATTTCTTCATTTCTTTTGTGATCAAATAAGGCATCATAAACTTCATTTCTGCTGTTGTTATTCTTTGTTTGTCTTTTTGTTTTATTGTCCAGATTTCCCTTCCATACATTAAGACTGGTAGGGCTAATGTATTGTATACTTTTAGTCTGGTTTGTTTTTGAACTAGGTTTGGTTTAAATATAGAGCTAATTACACCTGTTATTTTTAAATATTTTGCAATTTTTACGTTTATATCTTTTTCATTTTCATATGTGATCATACATCCTAGATAGTTAAATGAATTCACCTGTTCTAAGATCTTGTTATCTATTACTATTTTAGTTCTTGCTGGATCTTGTCCTTTAAAGGCCATAGTTTTTGATTTTTTTGTTGATATTATCATACCATAATCTTTGGATATCTCATTTAGATGTAAAATAGCTTTCTATAGTTTATCTTCAGAATTTGTAATTATTATTTGGTCGTCGGCAAAGAGGAGAGTGTTTAAGTTTACTGTAGGAGAAAGTTTAATTCCTCGATGTAAATTTTTATTCCATTTATTATTATTTCATTTAAGTAGATATTAAAAAGAGTTGCTGAGAGGGGACATCCCTGTGGTACCCCTTGGTTTATCTCTCTCGTATATGATAGCTCGTGATTTAATCTTATTTGTATTTGATTATTTTCATATATACTTGTGATAGCTTTTAGGATATTATTTGGTATTTGTCTTTCTTTTAATATGTTAAATAATATGTTTCTTTTAACTTTATGAAATGCTTTTTCAAAGTCAATAAATGCAATATGTGTTTCTAAATTGTATTTTCTTCTTTTCTCTATTATTAGTTTTAGGCAAAAGGCCGAGTCTATACATGATCGTCCTTTTCTAAATCCATTCTGTACTTCTGAAATAAAGTTTTCGGAATATTTCATTAGTTTGCTATTTAAGATTCTGCTATATATTTTGTAACAGGAATTTAGTATACTGATACCTCTATAGTTTTTAGGGTCATCTCTATTACCTTTTTTAAAGATAGGAATCACAATTGCTTTTTCCATTCTATTGGGGGATACCAGTTGAATAAATTTTATTTAAAAATAAGAGTCTTTTTGAATCTTGTTCCTCTGTATTTATATAGTTCTGAACCTAGTTTATCTTCTCCAGATGATTTTCCGTTTCTTGTTTCTTTCAGGCTGATTTCTAGATATTCCTCTTATTTATTTGTTTGCCAATATATCGTACAAATATAGGCCTTTGATTCAGCGTGGAATACCCTTTCAGTAATTTAAATATTTTTGTATGATTAATATCCTATTAGATGTATATATGTGTTGATGTAAGTGACTGCTTACTATAATTAGCCTTTCTAAGACATTTTCCATGAATAATATCTTTGGTCCACTAATTGTGAATTCGAATTCGAATGTGACATAGATTTTTATGAAAGACTTTAGGTAGCAAAATATTTTCATCACCCAATATGAGAGAACTTCCCTTCTTGTTACAGAGCTGGAAGTGAATTGAAAAAGTCCCATGTTTGGTCTTTAAAGAGGAATTCCTGGAATTTACGAATTTTTGTTCTCAAAATTTGCAAATAATATTGGGATATGATAGCTCCATTTTTTTCATTTGCTCTTTTCCTTCTATATATCAACGCCTTTCTCTAATTGTCAGTAAATCGAATGCACAACTTTGCTCCTAAGCATCGTACTCGTCTTTCTTATTTAACAAGCTATGCTCCAGATTCGCTAGTGTGAAAGGGAAACTGAATTCCAAATAGTTCCAACACACATTCCATAGAAAGTAAGAGCTTAAGTTTGTTAACCATATTAAATCAAATCATGACAATAAAATTTAGATATTAATGTGAGCAGTATTAATACTCAACAAACACAGAAGAGTTGTTCATTATGTAAGAACTAGAAATCATTTATCATTTCAGTCTAAGGAAGTATGCTCCCTTACTTTGTACTGTACACAGACTACATGTGGCTGCTGAAATATACTGCGTTACAAATGGTCTGTATTCCTTTTACTTGTCGTTTTTACAAACAACAAATGAAACAGAAACTTTTCAAGAGTGTACGATAATAGTGGAATATCACCATAGGATGCAAAGTTATATTTATTATTCAGCGTCTCACTGAGTTTTTAATTGACGGCGCAAAAGGATTGAACTGGCGTTCTTTCTTTCTTTCTGCTCAATAATCGCGTAACAGAACTAAATACCGCCAACTCTTTGACATAGGTAGGATAAATAACATAATTGTGTTATTATTACCTGCTCATATGACTAATTGCTTCTGTCAGCAATTAGTCCTGTGGCAGTTCCCGCATTGTATATTGATGACATGAAGAAATGGATGCTCAACAACTCAGAAGTCCTTGAGTAGTCCTATAAATATCACATTTCATATTGAGAACACTGGTTTCACTATTGAAACTATTAAAGGAGGAAGAACGGCATGTCGGTTTTAACGAAATCTCCTACTAGATAATACTTTTTTGAGAATAGGACTGGTGGGGAGGACTAGGGGGGCCATACATGGAAGCTGAGCAAGAATGTGGTTAACAAGGGTGTTAGAGCTAGGTTTTTTACTTGGAGAGTAGTAAATGAGTGGAATAAGCTGCCAGAGTCTGTTGTGGATGCTATGACCGTGAATGAGTTCAAGGCGAGGTATGATAGATACTGTGTGAATATCGAATAGTTGTTCTTGACATGATGTTAGGGCCTCCCTCGATGAGTCTGTCGACTCCTTGGAGTTTCCCGAAATAATAATAATAATAGATAAACGATATCATGGAAAGATATCACTTCATGATATCAATCAATCCAAAGATAGATTATTCTGCAAATAAAAAAAAAGATAATTTGCTGGCTTAAAAAATAGCCGATAAGAATATAAACAAAGAGAATCGTAAGGAATCAGAAAAATCAAAATGTTCAAACAAGAAGTAAATATACTTAATACTAGAGAAAGATAAAGATATTCTACATCAGCGGAATGGTAAATTTATTGTGAAGTCAGCACTAAATTCATCCATTACTGTGAGCAAGCCCTAACTTATGGAAAATTTGCTTTTGTTTTGTGTCTTAGTTCATATGCTGATAGTACTCAGTTTTGCATTACTATGAGAGAAAAACGAGTACAAGGATTTTTCTGGTTCTGATATTTTAATGCGAACGTTTTAATAGTCGTGTAAATGAAAATAATGTTTAATGAAATGAATAAGATGTGCAATGTACTGTATGTTTGGATTCTAAATTATATTACTTTTTTCAGCTTGCCAGACCTTATCTTCTCGATTTACTTCACCCTCCACCTTACTATTGTTGCGATAAGCCATATAAAGGTGAATGAATACAAATGACTTTTATTTAGAGGAAGGGGAAATGAAAGATCCAGATATCTTTCAGAAATTTATTTATGGAATGGATCAACTGAAAGATCTAGATATACGAAAGCATTATTCTTATGTTTAATATTTCTACAACACATTTCGGAACTCTGGAATTTGGTGTCTGAGATTCGTCGAGATTTACCATTTAAAAGTGGCAATTAATTTCTCCATCGTAACTATAGTTTTTCATACCATTATTTCAGATTTTCTATAATAACGTGGACTTCAAATGATTTGATTACTGAGCTTAGTTGCCTTTTACGCAATTATATCTAGTTTTGTTTAAATTGATAATTATGAAAGCTGATATCAAATTAGCTATCAAATAATATAACATAATTATTAATACTTAGCGAGTTTGAATTCATGAAATGAACTATCTCTGAAATTTGCTTCTATTGTATAAAATATGCAAATAAGTAAATTTGTTTTGTTTATTTATTTATTTTTCTTTTTTTCAACACTCCGTATATATGATACCGGTAGGCTTAGCTAATGCGTAGACGGTACTATCAAAGAAAAAATTGCATACAATACCATAGATTACTTTCTTAGCAACAGTAATTCGTATTTCTGATTTCTGATATTCGATGTTAAAAAAGTGAGGTTTATTTCATTCCAAACTGCCACTTTTTCTTTACGAATATTGGCAGTACTCAGTACGTAATTAAAGTGTGTAATTAAAGTTGCATGAATTTTGGAGACGTTCGTACAACAGGAGAGTTTAGTTGTGTCTCAGAACAAAATCTGTCTACCATTATCTTTTACATCAATTGCTCATAAACACTCATTGAACAAAGACTATGTAACTGAAATTTGGACAAGCGCAAAACTGCCACGTCCTTCCGCCTCGAGCGCCGACATTCTGCCGTTGCGAAGTACAAGAAGATACATGACGTGGAGAGAGCACGCACTGCCAGAAGCCATATCAATTAAGTCGGTGAAATACACCCTCAAGAAATGAGCAGATATTTGTTCCGCGAGACGTGAGCTTATCTTGGTTATCTGCGGTAAGGTGCAGCTCTTCACCCATCGGCGTCTATTGTACGGGAGAGAAAATAGAGAACTACTTGTGTTCCTCCCGACCTAGCTGAACGGTAAACCAGGGGATACTATAGCACTTAATCTGTTCCACTGGAGAAATGAATGCCGCACTTGTGCATCCCCATTCGTTTCCCCCTCCGACACTGGCGATCGCCTTGTTCTACCCACAGGATGGTTTAATGGCCACGTTCTACATAACTGTGTGGAGAAAGGATTTAACTGCAGCCGGATGCGGACAATGGAGTACCGACACGTGATTTGAGGCGGCGCGGGCGACTATGCTTTTCCTGTATGCTGTTTAAAAATCAGGAAATCGGATAAGATGATAGAAAGTAAGAAAAGCTCAGCTTGTAGGTACGTGCGCAGTCTTTACTAGCTTCAGTAACAACATAAATACCCTTCACTTCCAAGAAAAATAGTTGCTGCTAGCAATGAAATATCTCCCGTTTTTCAATTTCAACGTGAAATAGTTACTTCCTCAAGAATCATCAAGTAAAATCTTATATTTCTTATGGTTGCAACAAATAGAAAGTGAATCCATATTTTTCACTTTTGAGCAAAGATTTCACTTAATTTCTCCATTATCTGACATTTCCAATCAGTTTTTAAATTATGATATAACTTACTAAAAATATATATTTGATATGTATGATTATTCATCGGATGCTAAGTGCGAGTCGATTTTTAGAATTAAAAAAAGAGATTTTCAGGCTGTTTTTTAATTTTTTTTGTAGTGAAGTAGATCTACATCTTTCTGATGCATTTTTTGTTCTATAGAAAAGCATTGACATCGCTTTTGTAGTACAAAAATAGCTAGAAATGTAAAAATGTATTTAATTTCCAAAGGGAATCAACCTTGCTGTTATTAGAAGGTCCATTCACTTTTCAGCGATTATAATTCTAGATTCGGCTCTCTTAGTCTGATTTTAAAAGTATTGATATATAGATAGAAATATTGAAGCATTTGCTCAATAGTAGTAGCAATTCTAACTAAAGTTTGATAATAGATCTGACACGTTACTCTCTAGAGCAATGTTTCTTACATGATTCATGAGACTGCCCAAAGGTGCCCAAGAATTATATTCCAAATTCCATAAAAAAGCTATTAATAATTAAATAATTTTTATAGATATCGCGTTTTTAAACTGAAAAGAATATATATATATATATATATATATATATATATTTAGACTTTCAACTGATGGTGAGATATCTGGTCTGATACAAAGATGGAAGGATTTTCCCTCCCAGAAACTCGGGTTTTGCATCTGCAATCAAGAAAATGAACAGGCTGAGAGAACACACTCAGTTTACTGAATCAAAATTTATTTAGGTATCTGACCCCGTTATTCTAACATTATAATTGCGAATATTCTAAGTATTCTGGCGTCGTGGGCCTCATAAGGGCCTGTAAGTGCCACAGATCGTTAATCGTACAAAAGTCCTTTAATAATTTATATGGTTCTATCATGTTTCGCCTATCAGCTAGTTTTCTAAACCCGCAGACTTTCAATCTAGTCTCATAGGAATCATTCCATAGATGTACCACAATTTTCGTCACTCGCCTCCGAATCCATCTTCTCCACCACTTTTTCATCCCCACAGAAACCAGGTGACCAAATTTGTGCGGATAGTCCAGATGTGGCCATAATTATTACAGCTTTATAAAGGAGAATAATGACCTCCCTATTCCTGATTTTCAGTGTCGTCTTCAATAATCACGTAATCTGATGTTCAGTGTTAACTACCTTTGCAATTTGCCCTCTAAATTTCAACTCCATGTCCACAATCACTCCCAGATCCCTGGCTTCATAAATTTTCTGCAATTCAGGTTCCATCATTATAGTACACATTTGATGATCGCTTCTTTCCAAAATGCTTCTCCTTATAACTCCCCACTAGCAGCCATTTAACTTTTCCCATACTGCCGATCTATATTCTACTCTTCACAGTTTTGAATCATCAACAAACAACTCAATATTTCCCCTCAAATCATTTCCTGTATCACTGATGTACAAATTAAAAGCAGAGAACCATGTACTGAGCCCAGTGGTACGCCACCCACCTACCCCCTTGGACTCCACTTCTCCCTAAACCACTCTGATATATATCTACTTTGTTATCCAAAGTACCAGCTTCATATCCATCCTCATTTCTTGTAATTTGTGAGTTGCCTTTAGGCTTCGAAGCACTCATGTGTAGAAATTTTAGTGAGCTGAAGTCACAAAAAAAAAAAAAAAAGTGTGCTCATGTCCGACATCTCACATTTGTTTTTAATATCCCACAAGATCGGTGCATTTTGTTCAATGTGCACTAATATTAGATGCACATTTATACAACGCCGCATTCGCTTCGACTGTTTTTGCAATGATGTTGGCGTGAACCCATGCGCAATATTCATGAAATTAAGTTTATTACAGCGTTGCTGCCCGTTACATCTCTCTCTGTTTTTTGGTGTTTCGCTATAATTTAAAAACTTTATAGCTATACCTGTAATTTTATTTTATTGTTGTTAGTAATGACAGATGAAATTTAAAATAAGGGTGCGTTGTTTCCAGTGAAAAGAAGAAGACGCGTAAACCTATTACATTACATGCTAAGATTAAAAGTATTATATTTAGTGACAAGGGTGTGTCGAACACTGAGATAGGCCGCAACTAAACTTAACGATACCACTGTAGTTACATTTATTTAAAACAAAGTTATTAGTGAAGTGAAAAGTCTTACACTAGTTAATACTACGTTTATCCGTAATCGTGACAATTTTATTGACGAAATGAAAATACTTTTAATGGTGTAGATTGATGACCCAACTGGTCAGCGTGTTCCCTCAAGCCAAGCTATTCAGAATAAACTTTCTATTTGCGAAAATTATTCTAATTTTTTTTTTTTGTTTTCATATCTGACGTAACCAACTGTTTTATTTGCAGTTATACGCACACGTATGACTGCTTAAAAACTAATAAAACCAAACGGCATTTACAAGTTTTCGCCATACGACGAAATTCGCTATACGACGGTGGTCTAGAACGTGTGTCGTATGACCGGGTTAGGCCTGTACTGGTTTCATATCTGCCTTTGCTTCGCCCGTAATTCCACTCAGACGAAACACCTGCCTCGGTTATTCTCAACAACTAGAGCAAGTTAATGCAGCTCTCTGCTGGCACAGAACTGCGTCAAAGTGGCCAATATCTGAAGCATGTTTTTCCTGTAAGGCAACTCCAGCCAGTACTCAGCAGTTCTGATGCAAGAAAGACAAATAATAATAATAATAATAATAATAATAATAATAATAATAATAATAATAATAATAATAATAATAAGTCAAAGCGGTGAAGTTTCTTCATAGCCCAAATGATGTTTACTACACTGACGTTACTTTGCATGTTGAGGATTAAGTGACGATAGTTTTCCTCTCCAAGGGCCGAGCCTAATACTAGTGGAATAGAATATTGCATATCTTTATCCATACAGCTTATGGAGAAAGATTGATTAAGATTATGGTTCATATAATGGTTCAGATTTGTTGAATAATGTTTTTAAATTTTAATTTTATGGAGTATTAAAATAAAATGTAAAATTAAGAAAAAGTTTGGTTATTGTATTCTATGATAATGATAAGACACTTATTAATGCTACATTATCATTATATTATAATGACAAGTACGTATTGTTATTGATAAGTATTAATAAGTAATTTTATTATCAAATAAAAGTTTATATTTAATATTTTATATTAAAAAATTAAAAACAACTATGAAAATATTATCAATACATTTTTATTTTATTTTATTTCTGTGAAATTTGTGCGGGGATATTAACTCTCATTGCGTGATTTTTGACAGATTGTTTTATGTGATGCTTCGTGACAAAGGACAAGAAGAAAATAGCGTTAAAGGTGCTTATATAGGTCTAAGGTATAATGTAACAAGCTGCTGATACAGCTGTTGCCATAGGATATTATTTGAGAGAAATGACATTCCGTAATTTTAGGAATAATAAAATTTCTTTTTTATTAAAACTATTTCTAGTTGTGTCATGTAGCTCCATGAAGTCAGGTCTTGTGGATTCATATGACTAGAAAACTCAGGCTATGTGTCGATTAGAATTAATTCCTCTGAATTAATTTTTAAATGCATTTTCTCGATTTTTGTCAGCCTGGTGAACCAAGCGGGTAGTCCCCCCCCCAACCAACAGGTTACGGGTTTGAATCCCACTGTAATCATGGATGTTTTGTGAATGTCTTGAAAAAGTTCCACGTTTGTTCTCCAGAGCAACGTTTACGATTTTCATTTGTAGTGTTTGAATTCAATCATTAGAACTTCACCTTCAGGTACAATGAATTCAACTGTTATTAAATTTTGAGTTCTGTTATTTCAAAAATACAGAACAAGTATGATAGATCATCCATTTACATTAGAGATCTTGCAGCTAAGCATTTTCGTATACTTCTTATTTTTTATTTCATCATAGTTCATAATATTAATTGTATACATTTTTTCTCTGTTCTATATTGTTTTCTGTTCGGATTTCATTGACCATCTTTATATTTAGTAAAGAAAACTAGTTTCTGACTTATTAAAATTGGCATTTTGATATTTTATCAAAAACTGCAGTTATAATTTGTTTAATGTATACGGAAATCCCAATCCAAGTTTTATTTGTAGTAAGTTCTCATCAAAATGATTTCACGAGAAAAATGTTGGAAATTTTGAGATTTCATATAAATTGATCAACTGCTGATTATTATTTTTTAGAATCTAAACGCATCTCATCTAATCAAAGCATAATAAAGATTGAGGAATAATACCGTCTTCAGTTTTCATTGATGTGTTTCTAATAATAATTTATTGAATTTTCTTGGATTTAAATTTTAATTTGTTTCCTTTTCTTTACGGTTTTTTTTTTCACCTTCTAATTTGACTTTGGTTTCACCCTTTATTATATTCACGAACCGGTCTATCATTCAAGAGCTTAATTCTGGTTTAACGAACGTTATACACTTCGAATACTCACTACTGACGGTTATCTTCCATTTTTTCGATGAATGATATGAACACCAATAAGAGTATAATCACAGAAATAACTGCAACGCTTGTTACGCAACGCAAGTAACGCTTGCCTATATTACAATCATTATCTTACGACTTGCATTCCAGTCATTTAGCCACTTTTTTGTAGTTTTCAAATCCTCCATAAAGAGTAGATTCCTGGAATTTTGTCATGAATTTTAATACTTTGACTGCAATCAGCATAATGCAGCGCATTACTTCTTATTTAGTAATCAGATACATTGCAGTTGTGGTTGATACTGCTCCGAGCAAGTTGGTAGACAAAGGTTCACCTTTAGTAGAGAATTTTAACATTAAAAATTTCTAGATTGGAACTATCTTTTAATTTTCACATACAATGTTATATAGGAGGAAGAAGAAGAAAGATTCTGAAATCGAGTTGGATCAGTATGAATTCGAATGATTTTACATGCTTCGGACGTGCTAAGAGAAGGGAAGAGAAAGGCAAGTATGGGCCAAGATTGTTCTTTCACTCAATCAGAATCAAGTTTTCTCTTATCAGTTCTTCTATCTATTACATTACCTTCCAGTCTGGGCTTGAGGTGCGAAAAACGTAAACCTTGAAGTGACAGCTCGCGGCAGGCGACCTGCTACTGTGTATACTTCTCTCTAAACATACTGACTCCCTCCTTAATGGCAGGGTGTCATGAATTTTTAAACAATGCCACACTCAGCAACTGCTGCTTCGCTGTTTGCTCTCTCTTTTTCTCCACTTTGGCGGCAAAATAAGGACCGTTTTCCTTCGCTCACTTTCTCCGTCTTTCCACGTGGCGATTGCCATTTACTTAAATCGAAAGTGTAACAAGCTCCGTGGTCTTACAAGAGGTCCGTTTTACAGAAATCGATTTTTTTTAGAAGTACTCTTTCCCTTCCTAACCCTCCCCCTTATCTCTACCCCTCTTTTCCTTCTCTACCCCTTGGCAGCTGAAAGCAACTTGCGTCCTTCTCAAAGGCGACTTTGGCTGCGAGGGAAATTGCGCGCCGTACCGTGCTGGTGATTAAAGACTATTGAAGCTTAGGCCTCTGGCGTTTACGGTAGGGGATGGGGGAGGAAATAGAAAGAAAGGGGAACTGAAAGAACAAGTGCGCTCGTGCGAGCGCTATTGAATAGTCACGTATTACTAAACGGAGAATGAGCAATCAGATGTGAAAATCTTTCTCACTTTTGGTTCTGTAGTTACCCCCCTCCTTTTCTCCCCCATTAATCGCTTGTCGCCACATCTTAAGATCTTCATTATGTAAAAGACTCGAAAACTTGAGTGCAAGAACCTCAAGAAATCGTTCTTGAAGTTTCTAGTTTTCTTTGGGCGCTTTGTTCTATGGTGCAGCACTATAGGAAGAATAGAAGGTGGAAAATATTATTTTTAGAGTCTGCAGCACGATCTATCCAAGTTGTCCCACTACCTCTGTGTCACTTTTCTTCTAGTTTCCGTCTACGTCTCACGAGGAAGGGAAAGAAAAAGAAGTGTGAGTAGGCTTAACGATATCCAGTGATGCATTGAAAGAGCAACAAGAGTATGCAAGTGTAGTTTTATTTGAACTTTTTTTGTGCGTGTGTGGGGTGGGGAGGGGATAATAACTAAAAATCCCTCTGTATTTTACTTTCAGAAATTACATGAAGTACCTATAAAGCTCTCGATTTCACTGGCAGGGAAGCTTCGTACATTTAGAATATTCAGACTAGTAAACAATCCTATCGTTTGTTGTTGTTTTTATTATGATAACTTCAAAAAAGAAATAAAACATACATTATTCTGTAAATACGTATTAATAAAGTTGTATGACAGAAGTGAAGAGAAAGTTATCTAGTAAAGCTATTTCTATTGCATAAGAGACATTTTAGAGGGGGGAATGCATATTTGTTTTTTACCCTTTGACCAAATGTTTTCATTTGGTCAAAGTACGCGTAAAGTTTTGCGCATTTGTGAGAAAGTACCTCTAGTTAGCGCATTTGCAACGTATAGCGGTTGCCGAAACAATATATATTAATCTTCCATATTAGTTTATTATGGTGTATCTGAAGTGACGGAAATAGTAAGAAATGGTGAACGTTTTCATTGACATGCGACTCCAATTTTTACAGCTTGACACGGAACCAATTTGAAGAGAGTTTATAAGAAATAGTTGCCGCTGTCTTGATGGGGACGGACGATTTACTGCGTTCTCTCTTGTATTTAGAGCGTCTATTGTGGTCATTTATATACACTAGCAGAGGTTCATTATTAACGCGAGCCTACTGTCTACAGTAGTTTTTTATTCTACTAAGAACTGCCAAACCGGAGACACGCACTTTTTTCTTCGGATGTGTGAGCGAAAATCAACTTAGAAAACATCCACTGTTCTTTCTAAAGTGACTGTCGTAGTCGGTGGCGCTGGGATCGCTGGCGACAGTTTTCGTGCCGTCTGTTGGTACTCTCATCGATCACTTCCTGTCAGATTACTTGACGGTAGGCCTAACCCTGCAATTTACTGAGTTGAGAAACACACGTCAACCTTTTAGCCTTGAGATGAGGATATGAAAGGCAAGAAAGACAGCTTTCATTGTGTCCTTAACAAGGTGGGCTTTAGACCCTCACGTGTTGGACACAACATGATAGCTGTTAAGATGGTGATCTCCAACTTCTGATTATCTCGCGATGACTGAGAACATATAATTTGTTCTACATCTTCGTTATATTTCTTCGAGTCTCAATCTGATTATTCATATCTAAAAGAGTGATTCTCGTTATTATTTCTGTTGCTCTGATGGATCGATCTTGTAGCAAATAGATGGCTATCTCTAATAAATAAAGCCAAAGAGGTGGGGATTCAGATAGTTTTTATAGGGAAAATGGGGAGAGGCGATCGAAATATTATGGTAGAACAAATAGAAAAAATTCTTAATTTTTTTTATATATTTCTTGTTTTAAATTAATATAATTTATTTGTTTTTCACAATAAGTTTATTACAAAATGAAATTTATTATTATTATTCATTTAATATATGCTTTATAGGTTTATTTTTTTCGTTATTTAATTCGCAATTCATAGCATTTTTTGTTTTGCTCAGCTTTCGTCGAATAGCAGTAATCCAATTGCATGTCTAGTTTGTCCGAGCGGATAGCATCTCTGCTCTGCAACCAACAGGCTATGGGTTCTCGTCTCACTAAAACGTTCATGTGTATGAAAATATTTTCATACACATACATTATTCTGTAAATATGTACGGGTTGAATGAAGAGTCTAAAAGATTAGACTATTCATCCCACTTATCTGTAGTGTGAAATGGTGAAATGGTTTTGAACAAAAAAATACTTTGTTTGATCTCTAGATTAGCGTTTCCGATGAGCTAACCTTAGTTCATCCAGAAATATAATAGTTTCAGATGGATATTCTACTTTGCTTATATTGCACGTATATCGAACATTACCCTAAGAAATATTAATTTTCGGTACTTATATGACAAGGAGTAGCTCATTTCGATGTAACCAAATTTTCTTTTCGAAATTTTGGTGAGTAAATCTGAAATGAAGTACATGTTGAAATAAATGCATATCTAGTAATCCTGTGATTATTATTATTATTATTATTATTATTATTATTATTATTATTATTATTATTATTATTATTATTATTATTATTATTATTCAACAGACCTCCATGGAGTCAAGAGACTCATCATCGTAGGAGGTTCCACTCTCACTTGCACAGCTCATCATACCAGTGGTGTAGCTAGAGCTTTTGCCGCCCGGGGTGGTCCCTGAGTTTGCCGCACCTCTCAATACACACCAAAAATATTACAAAAAAGTCAAAATGACGTATAGGGAAATAAATTGAAACACTATGTCTATTTTTGAAGTAAAACTTTAATTTCAACATTCTAAATTTGTTAAAAAATGTTATTTTTCTTGCTTTTCTGTTAGCAAAATCGTCGATGACATTGGCGAAGTCTATTTCATAATAATGTAGGTAATTATTAATCTATTTTATTTAGAAACATTCCTCTCACAACTAGCAACACTTACAGCACTTCTGAGGAAAATTCGCAGTAGTATTACAATATTTGGAAATGAGTTCTCGAGAGACTGTATTTTAGAATTAACTGCAAAAGTTCAAAAGGTTCAAAGTGCCGCCCGCGGCGGACCTCCCCTTCCGCCCTTCCCTAGCTACGCCTCTGCATCATACCTAGACTTAAATGCATTCGCTGTCCCTACACTCACCACACTCACAGGCAGTGCCTTCATATTACCTATCACTCTCCATGCAAAAAATCTACTCCTCACCTCCTTTCTCACACTCATCTTATACAGCTTCCAGGGATGGCCTCTCGTTCTCCACTTGTCTCCAGATATTCTATGAAAAATCTCATCCACGTTAATCTGGTAATTGCCCCTTACGAACTTATACGGCTCAATCATGCCCCCCCCCTCTTCCTTCCATCCACTAGACTCTGTAATTTGCATTCTTTCAATCTCCTCCCATATTCCGCATTCCAGAGACCAGAAACCAACTTTGTCAATCGTCTCTGAACCCTCTTCGACATCGCATCATCCTTTTGGAAACCTGACGATGTGCAGAGTAATCCATATGCGTCCTGATCAAAGCCTTGTACAATGCAATGAAAACATCCTTAATTCTACACGTCAATGTTCTACGCATCATGCCCATAATCCGCTGTGTTTTCCTCACAATTTTAGAAAAATATCCACGAAATTTCAAGTCCTATCAACCATCACCCCCCCCCCTCCCGATTTTTCATTTTCTCCACCTTCTCTAAAATATCCCCACTTATCCTATACCCTGCATCCCATTTTTGCTTCCCAAGTTTTAAAACCTTACACTCTGCAACATTTAAACGATATCCCCACAAACTTGCCCATTCAGACAGTCTATTTAGTTCCTCTTGCAAAGCTCTGCTAATATAATAGCATCTACTCTACTTCTCATAACGCTCCCAAACTTTGCATCATCTGCACACAATTGTATATCACCATTTAAGCCTTTACCAATGTCATTTACATACAAATTAAGTAACAATGGTCCCAAAACAGACCTCTTGAGCATGCCACTAGTGGCTTTCCTCTTCTGGGATATCGCTACCCCATACACGACCTGCTGATGCCTATCAGGCAGCCAATCTCCAACCCAACGCAATAATCTAGTATCCAAACCCATCTGTTCCAATTTAACTGTTAGTCATGTGGCAATCTATCGAAAGCCTTTGCAAAATCTAAATAAACTACTGCATATGCGATTTTCTTCAGTGTCAATATACTGCAAAATTTTATTTTTTCAGTATATTGACACTAATGAAGATATAATTCATTTCATAAGCTTTTCTGTTAATTTGTATACTGTTGTTCGAAATGACTTCTCAAGTTTTTTTTTTAATGTAAATTAAAAGTGCAGCATTTATTACGAACGATTTTAATATTAGTAATTTGAGCTATGGTTCTTTTAATCCTATTTAAATAATCCATATATCATCACGTCATTATATTTCATTATGCATTTTATTATTGACAAATACTGAACAGTAAGTTTCATTATACTAAGTTCATTATAATTTATATTATTTCTTCAGTTTATAAACTGAAAAGAGAAGAAAATCGCTGCGATTTTCTTCAGTTTATCTCTTTGCATATTTGCATTTGATGAAATAGAAATTTTTTAGAGCACACAAAACGAAGATTACCTTAAAACTCATCATTTATACCAATGAAGAGATTTCTTATTAATATCTTCGCTCTCGGGTGGATAGGATTTTGGTGTGTAGTCTGACTCTAAAGAGAGAGAGAGAGAGAGAGAGAGAGAGAGAGAGAGAGAGAGAGAGAGAGCTTAGATTTAATAATCTCAGTGATCATTCCCTTATAACGCGCTCATCTTATGCTTGCATAAGCCAACTCAAACCGTCGACAAGCAGAACATTCTGCCTGTACTTATTACGAAATACGTTGGTCCGCCCCAGTAGCACACTCAGGATTTAATTTTTTTTTTTTTGGGGGGGGGGGGGCAAATTGAGTAGACGATTTGAGAATACACACTAGGCATCGCATACGACCTGTGACTGAGCATCTGCAATGATCGCTAATTCATAAGTAGTATAGAAATAGAAGACACGACACAACATAAATAAAAAAATGAATTTTAATTAGCAAGAGATTTTTGGAAAATTTTCTAGTGTTTTTCCTTTTTCTTTGAAGGGGAACAGCCCCCCCCCCCATGGGTGCGCCACTGGTCCGCCCCATCGAAGAAAATCAAAATTTAAAAAAAGAAAGAAGTCTCAAGTTAAGTGTGATGTATAGAGTTAGTATATCGACAAAATAAATTTGACAGAATGAGTAAAGACATTTTTGCCAGTCAATTTAAAAATATGACTTTATTCTGTTTGACAGTTATCTACTGCAATAGAAGGAACGTATGTTCAAATAACTTCTTTAACACGGAAGGAATCATGCAATATATACGGTAGTTTATTTTTAGAGAAATAAGATGAGGGAGAACGGGTTCACAAATAAACTGAGAGTAGAAATTTTGAAGTGAATTTGAAATCTTTTAAGAAGTTAGAGAAAAGATTTTTCAGAAATTTATATCATTAATTTTATTCATGATTATTTCTTGTGGCAAAAATTAAGAGAGACATGAAAGCTCAACTAAACTGAATTTTTATATACACTGTAGACACAGAGAAACCTTTTGTTGCATAAAATGTCCTTTGTTGAGATAAATTACATTTCAACATCATAATTATTCAAGAAAAAATGAGTTTTTTTCGGATGTTATTATTTATTTATTAAATACCTATAAAACACGGAATAGTATTTAGCTTTACACGAACTGATTAAAATAAATTTTATAACTTGATATTATCAGTTCTTTCATTTAGGATCATTAATAATGAAAAGTTCGATGATAATTTAAACATCATCGAACGATTAACATATTCTGTGTTCTCGTTGTATAAAAAGTTTGTTTCCTAAAAAAAAAAAAAACACGTAGTCACAATACGAAAACAACATTCCACTAAAATACACAAATATGTTCATTTAGTGGGTTGCATTCAGCTTATATTTACGCTATATAAAAATAGAAAGCAGTATAAAAAGATGCAGCTTCGTCTACTCTCCCATGGTTTGTACATATCCGTTAGCCTAAAAAATTGTTTATTTATTCTCTGAACTTTGAAAGCAGTAATTTATTACCGAGAATGAGGCCAAGTTCTCAGGATAATGTTACACAAAGACAGCATTATATATATATATATATATATATATATATATATATATATATATATATATATATATATATATATATATATATATATATATATATATATAATATATATAACAGCTAATGTTAACGGCCTTTAATGACAAAAAACACCCGAACGCATCAATAATATAAACTCAGAAATGAGGCTCAGCTAGTGAACAGAGAAATTAGATGAGGTGATAAATAACATCAAAAGAATACCCCATTTTAAATGTCAACAAAGACTTTGCTCCTATTTTGCTACATCAGTAAAAGTGGTAAAAATAATGAACAGCAAACAAACTTATTATGTTGGTATACAACGAGAACACAGAATATGTTAATCGTATGTAATTTAGAAGCTACTTGGTGAGAATTATTACTTTTTAATTAGTTTTATTTATAAGAATCTTAAGTGTCAAGGTGTTGTACTGGATATGGCATACACGTCTTTCATTTGCAAAATTTGGGTTCAGTGCCTGTTATATATATTAGAAGTGGAATTTTTAGACTTTTTCAAACGAATCAGAAGTAACCGATATCAGATAAAAATAGAAAGCAATCTTCTCCCCTTTACCTCCTCAAATCGGTCAAACACAAGTCTTCCTTTCACGTAAACCTTCTAGTAGGTAAATACTAGGCTAAAAATGATAGTAAAAAAAACTCCCCCCCCCCAAGGCTATGAGAGAATTTTGTTTTACACAAAAACCTTCTTTCCTGATTGTCCTGATCTACGCTCTCCCGTAGACCCACACTTTACCGTGTAGGCATTCGAAACTGAAATCCCTACGGAATAGGTTGGTTACTCCTTATTCCAGGAGTGTCCTATGTCTGTAGAAGTGTGTTTACGGGGCCGGTTTGCCTGTTCTGAGGGACGAAAAACCCGAGTTTCCGGGTGAAAAACCCTCTACCTCCGTATGAGACGGGCTAACTCACCTTTAGTCGAAAGAGACCAGATAAAGGTTCCTCACGTCACTGACGGGAATCGAACCCAGGTCTTTCCAAATGGCTTCGTCTATACCGATTGAGCTACGGAGGCTCAAAGGCCTTCTAAATGGTTCTTTTATTTCTTCCAGAATAAAATTCACCAGTCTTTACTTTCTTGATATTCTTTTCTTGAATAACTTTAATGTTTAACCTTTCATTACACGAACATATGAGATTTATTTCTGTGAGCTTTCCAAAGTTTGGTTTGTTTTATTCATTCCCCTACTTCCGATTGTTGCTTCTCTTGAGTAGCTGTAACGTGTTGTAAGAATTCCAAATTTGCCATAATGTAGATTACTTTTAGTAATATGGTATTGTAATAATTACCTAAGCTTTCGTAGCTGAGTGGAATTCAACAATTTAGGTTGGAAGACCTGGGTTCAAATCCCCTGTACAACACGAAGAACCATTATCAAGGCTTTTCAACTGAAGAGTAGTTAGCCGGTCTCATACAGAAGTGGCAGAGCACGGGTTTCCTTTACAGAAACTTGAGTTTTTCATCTCGCAATCCGACCAGGAGAACATACTAAATTTATATATAAAGTATACTTATATGCATAGAACCCTGTGCCTATGCCAATGATTCCTTGGACGGTTACGGACGCTTAAAGGCCCGTTAAGAACCGTAGAAGAAAATCGTAATAATAGTAATAATAATAGTAATATGATATTGCAATAAACTACAGTATAGCATAGATTACTGTTAATAATCAATACTAGGACAGATTTGGAATTCTTAAAATACATTGCAGCTGTTCAAGAGAAGCAATAATTGAAAGTGAAGGAAGGAATAAACCAAGCTTTTGAATGCTTGGGGTGCTCTAAATCTCATATGTTAATGTCTGATAACTGAAGAGGTATCTCAAAATATCATCTTTGTTCAATAAAAAAAAGTTAATTAGTAATCCCCCCTCTCACTAATTCACTTGCACTATATATCACAAAAACATTTCTGAAGCATCTTGCATGGCTGCATTCATCCGAATTTGCATTACCGAGTGCTTTGGTCTCTTCTTAATACAGTGTATAAGAATATGGTATATAATATAGTAATGTTTATTGCCAACAGTTTTGCATTTGTAGCGTCCATTTCCAGCTGAAAGCTCACTACTCTAATTTTTGTACCCCTTCATCCTCCTCATCATCATCATTATCTCTCTCTCTCTCTCTCTCTCTCTCTCTCTCTCTCTCTTTTTCTCTTCTTCTCTCTCTAAATTTAAATACCTTAATAATTTCAATATACGTTTCTTCTTTCTTATGAATTCATCTCGCTTTCATAAACATAACTACACTGTTTTATAAAACTTTTAATGTAAAATAAACAGTATTTACATTTACTAAATAACCATATAAATAATATAATTCACTGTATTTTATAACATAAGATATGCTTTTTATTTTGTTCTGTAATATACTATACGTGAATATAAAATGCACTGTAAGCAGTATATAAAATTTGATTCTAACAGTTTTACTGCAGTAGGGTTCAAGCATTTAACCTTAACATAACTATCATCTTTCGTTCAAACTTACAGTTATAGTTATGAAAGAGGAACAGTTAATCAAGGCAACGTGGAGATCTTGTAGGATGATTTAAATATGCTGTCAGTATGGATATAATCAATGTGGTACACAGTTTGTAATCGAAGCCTGATACCCATTATCTTTTACCTATACTCCAGGAACCATACTTGAGGAAATAGATGAAGCTAGGGATTTCGAAGTGGTGGTGGACAGATAGTTCAAGTTTAGAGGGTATGCTTCTAAAGTAGCTCATAAGATTACTTGGATAATGAACACACTAAAAGTAGAGATAAGGAAGTTGCTATTCCTCTATATAAGGCCTTGTACGTGTATATCTGGATTACTGTATCAGGTCTGGTTTCCTGTGTTTCTTGAGGATGAGGAAGTGGTGGAGAGAATCCAGAGGCGAGCAACCAAGACGGTGATTCGTCTGTGTAATATTCCCTCTGATGATAGATTGAGGGTGTATGGATTACAGAAGTTGGATGACAGGCGAAGAAGAGGGATGTGATAGAAACATTTAAATTATTTAAGGGTTTTATAGGATTGATTCAGGAGAAATTTTTCAGCACTTGGCTAGAAGGGACAGAACAAGAGATTATCTCTAGAGTTGAGTAAAAGTGTAGTTATTAGGGATGTGAGGACTAAATTTATTTTTCTCTTGGAGAGTTTTGAATGAATGGAATGGGTTGCTGGAGTCATTTGTGAGCGCTTTAACTGTTAATGGGTTCAAGGAGAGGTATGATAGATTGTGTGGACAGTTTAGGTCTCCCGCGATGACGACTCATCGCGGGAGACCTAAACTGTCCTGACATCGGACTACATGGAGGTGCACTTATAATAATAATAAACTGGGTTTCCAACTTGTTGAAAATATTTCTCAAGTGCTGCTAAGTGATTTCATGAAATGTTTCTATGATCCTGCCCTTAGGTTCATCTAAAGAATGTGGTTTTCATGAATAGACAACTAATTTTACGTGACCCCATAAAATAGTTTAGTGCGGACAGATCAGGCGAATGAGATGGTCAAACAATTTCCCAGTTCTTCCGATCCGTTTGTCTGGAAAGACGCCATTCAAACGCCTTCGAAGATCCTTAACATAGTGTCAGGGTATGCCATCTTGCTGTTTAACCATTGTAGTTCAGGAATTTCTGAAATATGACAAGACAACATTCATCACTGACTACTGCTTCTTGGGAAAAAAAGCACCGATAATGCGTGCATTCCTGAGAGTTCACCAGACATTGATTTTTGGAGGGTCTTTTTCATGTTTACCAGACTTCTTCAGGTTTCTCTTTTCTACAAATGTGCAGTAATTGCGTATTTGCGGCGGTTGGCTTTACGACTAATGCGGAACGCTGCTTTATCAGAAAACGTCAACTCATCCAAAAACTTACGGAAAGTAGTAGTTTTTGTCATCATCTCATCTGTTGACAGAAATCTAGTCTCGCATGGTGGTCTTCTTCTTCCTATAACATGTGAACTACTTGATCTTGTAAACATGTTTATGCATGTTCACTTTAAGAACTAAAGTGAACATTGTTGTTGGTAGAATGCTATTTTAGCTTATGCACGCAGAAACTATTTTCGGACTCCTTTTAAATTCTTCCTGAACTACAATCAAGCTCACTTTCCTGATTGGTTCGTCACCCCGATTCTGGTTAGTCATTCACTGACCTAGTTACTCCAAACCTTTTAATCTCATTGTTAATTGAGTTCCTTGGTGCATCTTTCCTGTAATGAGCAGTAAATCTTCTTATCACAGCTGTTGTGAACTTCAATTCTGCGAGCTATAACAGTCTACCTTTACTTCCAATGTCACCATTTACAGTCAGTTAAAGGATCTGATAATAAAGTAGAATAAATTAACAAAAAAGTGACAACAGCAGTATATAAAACTGTAAGAATTAAGCATACGAAAGCTTAATTCTTTATAATATGTTTCTATCATGTGTACTACACCCACATTTTTTAAAGTTTAAATTTGCAAAAGGACTTTGTATTCGCCTGTATAATCCCATTTATTTTTGATAGCTTATGCTTTGCTGTAACTTTCAAGAAAATATATTCTCTGAATTAACGTTGCATGATGTTGGTAAAATTACTCGACCTTTCGCCTCAATGCTCCATCTTTATATTTCGATCTGCTGAAGAAATTTGTCTGGTTACTTAATACTAATACAATTTTAAACGAACGATTACATTTTCTATATGTTTCATTTTTAGTGCTAATAAAAAGTCATATTATCAGCTGTATTTAAAATTTGAATAATTTGTTTAATTATTTTAATTTGAAAATAATTAAATTCTTGTCCAACCCTTTTGCTGTGAAGTAGGCATTGCCAAAGGAAAGCAAAGGTTTTTCTTTGGTTAGCTTCTTTAATCAATTCCACACGTGAAACTCACAAAAACTATAACACAGAGTGCTCTTTTTGGAAAAGTGATTGGTTAGAAAGAAGGAGTTTTAAAGTATTTCTTGAATCTTGTAGTCATTGAAGAAAACAGTATTGGACTCTTTCACAGAACTGCGATAGATGAAAGAGAAGGATGAGAAGCTGGCTCAGTGAGTTCGAATCTAAACTATGTATGGATTGATCGGCAGCTACTCATGTTTAGAGAAAGGTAGAGTGATGACCATTTCGGTGGAGAAGCGTCCATAAATATAGCTATAAAAAGAAGTAATGCTGAAATATGAGAAGGCGATTTTTGAGAGTTTATGAGTGTCATCTATTAAGTGGATTATCCTATTCTAAGTAGCCTCAAGTATTCCTAGAGAGGGTTTTGATGCGCTACACCAAATGTCGAAAGAATATCAAAGTCGGGCTGATTTAGAATTTATATAATGTTAGAAGTTGAAGTTGTGAGAATTAGTGATTTGAAAGAAAGAGGACACCATTTTTTTTAAAATTTATTTTTAACCTTTGTTTTTGAGGATGAGGAGGAAGCTACAGACGTAATGTGTTTGTCCTCTGAAAGGCCAGATATAAAATTTAACCTAAGAATAGAAAAAAAATGAGAGCCTCCGTAGCTCAGTCAGTATAGATGAAGTTATTTCTTTGGTTGGAAAGACCTGGTTCGATTCCCATCAGTGACGTGAGGAACCTTTATCTAGCCTCTTTCGGCTAAAAGTGAGTAAGCCAGTCTCATACTGAGGTAGGGTTTTTTCCACCGGAAACTTGGGTTTTTCGTCTCCCAGAACAGGCAAACCGGCCAGTGAACACACGCATCTACAGACATAGGACAAACGGGAAGGCATAGGGTTAACCACTTTATCCTCGATACAGTAGCGGTTAAATATAGAAAAATCCTCGACACCGCAAGGTAAAAGAGGAGAGAAGGAATAAGAAGAAGAATAGAAAAAATGACTTTGCTGAAGAGATCTGAATGTTATTAAAAAGCTGAATGGGAATGAAGTATGATCTTTCTTTCTGAAAATCAAACAGAAATAAGATACACTGTTAGTAATTCAGGGCGCAAGCATTTGGAGCAGCACATAGGTAGCATTTGTATTCCATCGCAAAATATCTAATGTGTAATCTTTAACTATTCGAGTAATAAGATAAATTCTTTTATACATAATAGGTAATGAGATCTGAAGTGCAAGAGTTATCAGTGTTAGTTACATTGAGTATTGAATAGTGGGAAGGTTGAGAAAATTGTAGAAGTACAGGGTTGCCATAAAATAACCTTCCCTCTTTGGATGCTAAAACCAATAAACGGAATGAGACCAAATTTTATATTGAGACTTTTGAAGGCATAGGGAGATGATTTCTGCGAAAAAAAGATTTAGTACCAAACGTCCCCGATAGGGGAAAATTTGGCGCTGGCGGAGCAGAAAACAAGAGGATAATTACATTAAAGGTAGATAAAATGGAATAATAACATTTCGACCGTGTAAGCGACAGCCGCGTCACTCATTCCAGCTGGATATGTGGCGCGTTACAATGATAATAATAATAATAATTAAACTAAAACAACAACTTGCGAGAGACAGAAATTAATGTAGTGATTGAACTCACAGGAAATAATGTTTTATTCATCAGAATCAGGGTCCCCCTGGACCACATACACGATTTTCAATGCGCTTTCTTGTGTACAAAAAATTGCATCCGGTGTGCGACATGCTCTGTAGCTGAGCGTAAGGAGTCGGATTGCATGTTCATAACTGCCCGTTTTATGTTCTCTTTCAAGACATGCAAGTTGGGAATGCCACCAACATACACAACGGATTTCAAATACCCCCACAGTCAAAAGTCACATGGAGTGATGTCCAGGGATCGAGGCGGCCATGCCGTCGGAAAGAACTGACTGATAACCTTCTCATTACTGAAATGCTGGCGTAAAAGGCGCTGTACTGAACGTTCAATGTGTGGCCGTGCTCCATCCTGCATAAAAATTATGGAGTCCAAACATTGTCTTTGCTGCAATGCAGGAATGACAAAACTTTCCAGCATTCGTTGATAAATCTCTCCAGTAATGGAACAGGTTACAGGACCTGTAAGGGTAATACTCTCAAAAAAAGTATGATCCTATTATGAAATCGGCTGTGAAGCCACACCACACAGTTACTTTTGGAGAATGCAGTGGTACTTGCTGGATCGCTTGGGGATGTTCAGATGCCCAAATTCTGCAGTTGTGAATGTTGACTGACCCATTCAGATAAAAATGAGCCTCATCACCCCACAATATTCTCCTAAGCAAGTCATTATCGACCTCCATTCGGGCAAGAAACGTTAGCGCGAAGGTCATGCGCTTTTCATAATCTGCGGTAGTTAGTGCTTGCACACGACTGAACTCATACGGATAGAAGTGAAGCATTTTCCGTAATATTTTACAGACTGTACCATAAGCCATATCAAGTTTGCGAGCTATGGCACGAGCGCTTGGACTAGTACTGGTCCCTGTGTCGTCGAACGCCGCAGTAGCAACGTCTGTTACTGTCTCTTCTTGCACTGCTTTCTGTCCTCTGCCAGGTCTAACTCCTAGTGATCCAGTTTCTTCAAACTTCTTAATCATAGCTCTCAGTGCTACAGCTGACATAGGACCTATACGCAGGTTATGAAGCCTTCGAAATTCTCGCTGAGGCCGCCACGGCATTGCACTGTTTAAAGTAAAACAACTTAACAAGTAAAGCACACTGAGGCAAGGTAGGACGCATGTTGAGCACAATTCGTCAGTCATTCGAATAACTGCTTGAACGTTCCCAATCCCCTTTTAAGTGGGATTGGTGGCGCTGCTGTCACGTACGCACAGTAAAATTTGCATAATCCTTTTTACCTGCGTTTACTGCAAATATTTGACTGCTTTCGGCTCCGCCCGCCCAAAATTTCCCCTATCGGCGACTTTTGGTACTAAATCTTTTTTTTCGCGGAATTCATCTCCCCATGCCTTCGAAAGTCTCAATATAAAATGTGATCTCATTCTGTGTATTAGCTACAGATACCTCCAAAGAGGGAACGTTAATTTATAGTCACCCTGTATTTTCAGAGCTTCTTGTTGAATTTTAGGAGTCAGCGAGAGTCATGAAATGTTTAAATAGACTTCCCCACTTGTTTTAATCATAAGAACGATGTTCATATATTTACTATGTCTCGACCGAAATCCTTTTAATATAGCGATCCTTTTGAGAGGTTTGGTTGTCCAGACACGTTGAAACTCTCTTGTAAGTTAAACAAGTTGTTATAGATTCATTGGCCCGAAATTCCCATGCTAAATGAAATCTATTGGTAACTTCCATCTGACGACACTTGCAGGCACCAAATATAAATAGACAGTTGATTGACAGTCAGTATCTGCATTAAAGGTTGTGACCCGAGCGACTTCAAACGAAGAGTAATATTGAAGCCCAAAGAGGCATTAAGTCCCCCCCCCCTGCCTCTCTCTCTCTCTCTCTCAGAAACCGCTGCCTTGCTAGGAAGCCACTTGTCCGGCGCACCAAGAATAGAGTTCACTAACGCGTATGCGAGATGCGAGAAGCAGACTATTGGCAGGATTGTGAAGTCCAATAGTCCTGTGAGAGTTGGTTAATCCACTGTCCGTTACAAAGAGAAATTGCAAGGAAGTAAATGCACAAAGTTTCGACATTGTGTCAGAATTGTGTCGGCAAAAGAAAATAGGTGCTCACCAAAGAACTTGAGTAATACCACGCGGAATGAACTTGATATATCATGAGGACGGAAGGATAAATAAATAATAAGAAAAACACGAATCCACTGACTTCTCATATACGTGGAGTCGTGTGGGTTGATGGTCTTCTCCTGTTTTCGTGTTTTCCTGTTACTCCTTAGAACTCTTTGATAATACTAAAGCAAGGGCTGACTAGTGTGAGCTGCCCGATTATTAAGAACGTCTATTTATGTTGAAACATTTGCCTTGCATCTGGTGGACACTTCTAATGTTGCTGGACACATATCGATCATGTGCCCAGCAACATGATGATAATGACCTTAACTTCATGAATTATCCTCTCACTCAGCCACTAAACTTCAGTTCCATCTGCGAGATCTTGTGGAATGAAATGTTCGTTACAGAGACAGCCAGGAGAAAATATGATGGAACTGCATGTCATTAGCATTCTCTTTCTCTCTCTCTCTCTCTCTGTGTGTGTGTGTGTGTGTGTGTGTGAACATTTGTTTTATTACACTTATGTAGAATGAAATTAATTAAACTACTCGTTTAAAACTATTCTGTTTTACAATTCAATTTTGTTTCTGAAAATGTACACTTACTACAAAAAGATGATTATGTGCCACTACTGTGACATTGGAAGTTATCGTTATAACGGACCTTATTAAAATGACCGCACTGCGTGTAATAGGACTTTTCTCCATTAAATGTACAAGAATACGTCTTACACACTAAAATCAGTTATACGCCGAAGTTGTAATATATTCAAGTACTACGTTTCTCCATAAACATATATGCTTTCAAGTACTGTTTTAGTATATCATATTTCAGATTATGTTATCGTTCTGTAATATGCTGACATGCAATATCGATAATTTATTAGATTTATAATAGATCATATTTAGATTAATACTAGATTTATACTAGTGCTAAAGTGATTCGGCATGATGCTATCCAACACTTGGTTTCATATCTTGCTGATTATAGTAGGTTTAGAAAATCTCAAATTAAATCCACTTCAGAGAGAATATCTAAAACAGGGAAGGTCAACCAATGGCGCATGTGCCAAAAGTGGCGTAAAAATTAAGCGCAAAAAAGTATTAACCAAAATCCGATTTGTAGAAGAAAAAGCTAAAGCTAAACCTTAGTAATTATTTTATCTATTTTATCGTTTCTTGCACATCTTTTGCACATGCACTTGTTAGATCCTGAGGCGCCAAGCATTAGCAACAGCGGTGCGTCGCATGTTTTTTTAAGTCAGTTTACAATTGATACTCGTGCGCTACGAAGTTGTGCTTTGTTCGTCTTTTGTGAACATTTGCAGTTTTGAACTTTTTCGAAAATTAAGTCTTGTTTTTACATTTAGTTACCAATCACAGTGCAAAAAATGAGCAAAAGGAAAACAGAAGGCAATAGTAAGAGTTAATTTAATGAACAGTGGGAAAATGAGTTCTTATTTATAGCGAATCCGTTGTGCATTGTTTGTGAAAACACTTTCTCACATAATTAAAGGCATGTTCTTAATAGAGAATATAAAACACAACATCAGACTGAAATAGAAGGAAAACTGAAGCAAGTGCTTTGGTCAGAGTTACGGAGAGAGATGTTTATATATTAAACCAACATATAATGTCTGTATTAAATATGTGTAAATTAACTTATTTTTCTGGGAGTTTTTAAGGGTACAAGAGATGTAATACGCATTTGAACTCGTAAGTGAAAAAAATGGCGAATGGAACGTAAAAGGTTGGCCACCCTGATCTAGATAATTATGAAATAAAAAAGAAATTTTGCATTGTCATTTGAAACGTTCAGTACTCATATCAATATACTTATAATTTCAGGATATCTTTGGTATCCGTCTGAAATTTATTTCTTATGAATAATTTGAAGAATTCTTCCAAACTATTTCTTGATATGCTTTCTATATCATCGTAAGACAGTGCTGTTTCAAACGATAATTGCCCTTTGAAAATTATAACAGGAATTATAAAAAGTTATAACAATAATAAAAATTAGAACAATAATAAAAAAAATTATATTTCTCTTTAACAGTTTTCATAGACAAAGGTGGTTTAGAGACTAGGATGATTAAGTACATCGGTTGACAAAAAAAATGAACGTAATTTAACTAACCTAGGTTCAACTGTCATTCCCTAAGAGTTAAATGAAACCATATTTACTTAAACTAATTCACATCGACGTGGAACTAACCGCGTTCAGTTAAAAAAGTAGTCACAAGACCTTGAAAATGAAGAAAGACGGTCGTTGATGGGAGGGGTCTTTTTATTTTATTTTATATTTTAAAGTTAAATCAGAGTTTCAGTGATTAACAGATGTCATAGGACTATTAGTTCTACAAAAGCAACATTTTTCTGTACCTTTATTCTGTTCGCCAACTTTCTTCGAACACCGTTATAGGGGTTTGCCATGTATTGTCTACTGCATATAATGCATGACGATTCCCTATATGGTATCCGAACTAAGATGGACAATTACAGACAAGCGGAACTTATGTTCAAGCGCTAAATAAGCACATCTAAAGAAACTTCTAAACTTTAATCATTGGATGAATATTCTGTGTATAATGAATGCGTGTTGTACCAGAACTGCTGATTGTTTTAGTGTTGTTTTTTACTGTTTTTACTTACTGTTTTTTTTTACTGTTTGGAATGTAGAAATCTTCAGGATTTATTTCTCTCCTCCAATTCTGGTATGATTTTACCGACAACATTCTTCCCTCAAAACATGATTTACTTAACATATATCCTGTGTAATAGAAATAAAGTGCTCGTTATTGTATTGTGCTTATTGATGATATATTGATACTGATAAATTGCAAACATTCATATCCTTTCGGTTTGGAGACCTTAGTTTAGTTCAATATAAAACACGAGGAACCATCTTGAGGGCTTTCCATAGCGATATAGTCTCATACGGAGTGACGGGATTTTCCTTTCGGAAACTCCAAATTTCCTACTGAAAGGTAATATACAGTATATCAGCCGGATAACGCATTTAAAACACATAATATATCGTCCTCATAATATATCCTTAGTTATATTAGACATAATCTATCCTTAGTTGTTCCTATCTGTAGTTCCAATCAAATCAAACTGCAAAAAGCTACTTTCATTTAGGAGTAAAGAATTCAAATTTCAGTGGGTACTCCAGTCTATTTCTGTGTTTGCAATTACATACTTCATCATAGATTTCGGTACTTCTCCTATCGAATAGAGCGAATTTTATAATAAAATTGCTGAATAAATGCTATGAAACTAATCGGTTTTGTGAGTTAAACTTAATTTCTTACGGAAAAACACTGCAAGTGAGAATGTTTCTGGCTGAAGTACAGCAAATATCTGTTGGTATATCAGAAATTATATCAGAGACGTTAAAATATCAGAAGAGTTTTTAATATCATTGAAGACATCTGTTTACTCTTTAATTTTTCTGATAACTCTCATCTATGATTCCTATGCTTAATCAACTGTCTTATTTCTAATCCTGTTCTCTAAATGTATAAGTTAAAATTAGTTTGTTGTATATTTTTATTGTTGTCTATTTTCATATTTATTTTGTCATCTTCACTAAAAAATTGTGCCTAGATATCTAAAATGTGGGCAGTCGTATTCTGCTTTCTTTCCCTATGTTCATAGTTTTAGTGTTTTTATTGCCGATTTTCATGCTGAATTTGTCAGAGTAATTGTTTAATTGGAATGCTCTTGAAGATTGTAGATTTATTTAAGAAGATTAATATTGTCCTCAGAATACAAGAAAACTTAGAGGCATAGGGGTAACCGCCTTATCCTCGTATTACGGTTAGGAAGTCCAAGGATACTTGGAAGGCCATGGGCGCTTAAGTGCCTGTTAGAGCAACTAATGGATGGATAGAATAAGTAATTAAGTTTTAATGTTTCCCTTTGAATATCAAGTTTAATAGACTTTTATTAATGATTTGGTCTCTACAAATAATGAACATAGTGTACAGTTTTGCCTTACACTTGATTTAACATCCAACTTCTTACATCCTTGAATTTGTTACTGCCGATTTTGAACTTAGCTATAAACTGCTTACTGCTTATTACATAGTCCACTTACAAATGGAATGCTTTGAATAGTTTTTCATTTGGCATAAACGAATCTTGAAAATAGAAGTTCTTGTTATATTTCAATTTTTTTAATCATTTTCTCAAGTGTGCTTAAATAAATCCTACCTGGAACACCCAGCAGAGAATTGTTTCTTTAATTTTCACATTTTGATTTTTCCCCCTTTTTATAAATTGGTACCATACGAGCTCTACTCCAGTGATGTAAGATTTGATTTTGTGACCAAGTCTTTTAGATCGTTCCGTACAATCACCGTAACGTAAAATTTTATACCACGTATTTCACTATTTCAAGTTGAATCTAACTCCAGCTAACTTTTTTCATTTCAGGTTTATGATAGATTTTTCAACCTCAAGTGCTGAACATTCCGATTATAATTAAAATATGTGTGAATTAACATGCTTAATGTTCCCTCCTCTATTTTTTACTGTTTATATAGTGATATGTTAGCTAATTTTGGTAAATGTTTCATAGTAAGATTCGGTATAATGCTAATTTATAACGTGGAAATGTTTTCGTTATAGAGAAGATTCCATCACTTGAATAACGGAACTCTTTATTCAATCTGCAGAAGGATTGCTTGCAATTCAACCTTCCACGCTGTATAAGTTGGCCCGACATATAGTCATCACAGACAGCGCATCGCGGCCCATTTTATGCCTATCTTCATATCCTTGCTGTCATTTCAGGCCGTCAAGCGAGGATATGACATGCAAGCAATAAGAGCAGAAAGAAGTGATGTGGGGAGAAAGAGGTGTTTTGGCTTTTTTCCAACACACCGGGTGCCGTCATCTGAAAATCGCCGCACTGTTTGGACACGTGTTTTCCCGTCATCGTTGACTTGAACCTCTTCCTCCTCTCACTCTCTATGGATCCAGTTCTCTCCCCCCTCCCCCCTCTCTCTCTCTGTCCCCGTCTCTCTCTCTATCCAGTTCTCTCTTTATCTTCCCCTTCCAACTTAACGAGGAGCTCTAATTACAGAGACGTCATGTCGTCCGCCATGTTGTTTTGGTATCACGCTCTCTCGTTAGACCTTATTTTAGAATGGCTCTGACTACGGCGCCAGACAAACATTGTACGGCTCCAAACGCATTCACCTGATTGTATCTGGCTCGGAGTGCCAAGACAGTCGTTGCGAAACTCCTGTTGATCCGTCCAATGTGCACTGAATATGATAGCACAGCTTTGCGTAAATTGCAGCAGGTACTTTTGTGTATGACGGCAGAAGACGTGGCAAATTCTATTAGTGACGATCTTTTTTAATGCCTAACATTTTTTACCTTCTGTATTTCGCACTTTAAGTCATTTTACTTATCACAACAGCGTATATTTATCTAGATGGTTTAAACATATCTTTTCTATTTTTATCTATTCAAACATACTTTAAGATGGATTTAATTGTTCATTTTTTTTCTCTAAAAGAGATGTGAAATTGAGTTTATAACTTCGAAGTAATGTTATCTTGTAACTGTAAACATAAGTCTTTCAGTTGCAGTCACACTGTCAGAAACCATGTTGGTATTACTGGAAAACATAATTTAAGTGCAGTAGATTAGTATTAGTAAGATAGGGCATATAAAATTTGCTTTATAAAGTAGTAATATATATTGCACTGAACTTTGCTGCATTGTAATTTACGAGATCATTCGATTCGTATCATTAACTGATAATATGTATGATATCGCTTGCACTTTGCCATTCATCTCGCTTTCATCTTGCACTCTGCCATCTAGTTTATGAAATCAGAACTCATAGAAATATGAAAGCTTAACATCATATTAGTGAAACAAGCACAACTGTTTTACTATATATACAGAGATTTGTCAAATCCATGCTGTAATAGTGCTATTATTTCTGCATCTACTGAACTATCGAAAATAATAATATAAGAAGTGTTATATTCAGGGATATTCACCGTAATTTGATAATACCGGGTTAATCAAATTCTTAAGTTTAATTGCACAATTTTATATAGAGATATTTTTAATGTAAATAATTTTCACTGATATTATTGTTCTATTCAATAATACTGTTGAAACGCTATTAAGAATAAAAATATTTTCAATTATATCATCGGAATTTTTACGATAATTCTTCAAAAACTGTATCCCATCCCCTTTTAAGTTTCTAATTCAAGCTTTCTTTCTTTACAATAATCTCTGCTTTCCATTTTAAATATAATAATGTATTGATGAGCATTTTTTAATAATTATCACTAACTATTCTAATTTCTGTTTAGAGCAGTGGTTTGCTCGGTATCAGTGCTAACATCTTTTTATTAGCTAGTCAACAGACCAGCTAATAAAAACTGAGGATGCATTTCTTTGTATTGAGATTTTTCTTAATCCTCTCAAAATGATACTGACTGTAAACATTTAAAGATAATGATTTTTATACTTATGCCACTTTGCCACTTTTTGAAATTGTATTGGTTATCTCAGTTATCATTTAAGATATGATTACTTTTTTGTGTTGAATCTTCTCATACCCATTGTATACCCTTCATTTCGCTATGGTAAATACGTAACATTGAATATCTCTTATCTAAAAATGCGATCTCTTATGTATTAAGATCATTAAGTCTCTCATATATACAATATTCTTTATTGTTTTTATAAAGGGCGGCCCATAGTCACAGAGGGTTTTAAACATTTAATAACTTTTTATTTATTAAGTATTTTTATTATTTTTAGTTATAATGAAATACAGAACCTGAAGATTTTTTTATTAGTTATGAAAAAACCACACGTAAATGCCTTCCACTTTCGCTTTCCAAAGACGGGTCTTTTCTAAGGGAATGTTCCAATGAGCTGTTAATGTTTCTGGTTGCAGCCCCCCTAGTTTCTGCACGAATCTTCTCCTTCAACTGTTACATTGTCTGGGGCTTGTTTACTTCAGGTAACCCCCCATTAGGAAAAAGTCGGGAGCGTGAGATCTGGAGAATGTGATGGCCAATTGCAGATCTTCGTGAAATCATTCGCTCGCTGATTTTCAAAATAAAATTGAACAAGTTTGGTTTCTTGTTGGGTTGTGAAATTTTTCCTGATTAATTTTCCAAATGTTCCTTAGAATATCTAAAGAAAAAAATAAAATGAAAAAACAAAAAATTAAAAAAAAAGTTATTCACATTTTAAATCCCTTCGTGACTTATAGGCCATCCTGTACTTATACAGAAAGAGATTTTTTAAGAGAGACAAAGACAGTTGGAGATGCTGCTGCTGTAGTTGTAAGATTTCAAAACATTTGGCCAATGGTCAATAATTAATGCAGATTACTGGAAAGCTTCGGACAGTAGGGATGGTATTTCTCATGACACAGTACTTTTGCTCTTAATCTCGAAAACAGTCATTTGTAGTAAATCATTATAAGTTATAAAATGTAAACACCGCTTATCTGCAAAATGTAAAATCCCATGGGTCACTTATTCCTTGATTTTTAACAAATTCTCATGACTAAATACGGTACGTGTTGTTTCCTGGATAGCTCCTTCATCTTTTACCATTTTATCTTAGCAACAATGACGCTAAACTGACATCTAAACATTCCTTTCTGGAAGTCATTTTGGAGTAGTGCTACTAGCTCGAAATGTCACTACAATAAGATGATGGCTGTACAGTTTTATTGCATCGTACAGGATCCACCCCTTGCTTAGTGTTACTTGAGCAATATATAATGTGATGCTAATATTACACATTGAGGGGCCCCCTTAAGTAGGGTAACTCTATAAGTCATTGCTCTGTGTAAGATTCGAGAAACTTATTTCTAAGCATTGATCGGTTTCTGACTTCAGAAGTGATTTTCTTTAGGAAATTCTTGTTATCTTTTCTCGTAAAACAAATCTACTCTAGAATATACAAAATTAATAGCTGTAATATATTGACGCCATATAGCTTTAGTTAATGCTTCGTTTAACACTCCAGACCAACATAATCAAACTTAGAATTTTTTTTTTTTTTGTAATTCATCATTTTTGAATTTCAATTGTTCATTTTAGAGTGTTTATCATATCATATGAGCTGTTGTTGCCGTCTTTTGTTACCTGTTTATTTATTGTGTGTGTGTGTGTGTGTGTGTGTGTGTGTGTGTGTGTGTGTGTGTGTGTGTGTGTGTGTGTGTGTGTGTGTGGGTGGGTGTGGGTGTGTGTGTGTGTGTGTGTGTGTGTCAGTAGGATTTAAAAATCGCCACAGATTTTCTAAACATTTTTAGTATGGTAAGGAACGGTATATTCTTATTTCCTATCCATGTCAAGGATCTGTACTACTCGATGACATGTTGAAAGCTGTCAGACAGCTCGAGGCCATATTCCACGCCCCCTTGTGTCTGTTGTCAGAACAAAGAGAGTTGTTTAGTTGGCTCTTCCACTACGTAGAGTATAATCTGGGAGGTGTGGGCATTTCTTTTTCTTACTTTTCGTTTATCTGAGGATAAAAGAGAGAAAGTTCTGCACAGCGCTCTCCTGTAACATTCAGGATGATTTTTCCTTCAAAATAATTTCTAAGCGAAAATAAACAATTGTGTTTTGGAGTAAAAAAAAATGAAGAACCAGTCAAAATCATCTAAGATTACCTGAAATTGTCACAGCTGTCAAAGGCTGTCTGCAGTAATAGTCTTCTTTCAAGATGCCTTATTGCAGGAAAAGCTGTTTTTGTAGGTTTCCTTTAAATGTAATGTCGTGTGACTATAGTGGTCAACTATGTAATCCTTATTTTTCACCTGTCACTCTTTAATACGCATCTGTTATTTATTATTTTGTGTGTAATATAGTTACATTATATGTTATCTTTGAGAATATATCATAATGCAACTACTTTAGAAATCTAGTTTTATTGCAACTATATTAGGATGCACAGAAGTCAAAAAGCTACTGTTTATAAATAATGCTCTAATGAAAATTTTATACACTTTAATCTAAACATATCCTGAAATTGGAATGTCTTATTATTTAGAATCCTGCTATACATTATCTTTCATTTAGGATATGAATGATCAACATTTTTTCTTATCGAGCATTAATAGGAGAGAGTTCCAATCTTTGCAAGCCCATATAACTTCGCTGAACCATTCACCTCTAAGGGATACTGTTCTGGGGAAAAATGATGGTACGATATAGTATACTTATTGAATTAGACGTAGACTGGTTTTCAGCATAGTAGGCAATCTTCTCACGCTGTAGGCTAGCGAGTGGTGGTCTATGATTCAAAACGTTTAGTTCGATAACAACTTCATTCATCTCCTTTCTTTACTAGAAGATCTAAGATCTCCTCAACTTGATGTTAGTCTGATAGTGAGATTCTACTGCTGTTATCCAATCTTTGTTTTTTAATATCTATAACACTCGCGATTGCATCATGTTTTCTGAAACGTATTGGTGTGCAATGTATGTTAAAGTCTAGTGCATATTATTAGACCCGTGAGTGTATTATGGATTAGACAATTCGAAAAACTCCCTAGAAACAAACATAGTACTTTTAAAAGACACTTCAGACTTTCTATAAGCAAGGTGATGGTCTCACACCACCTTGCTTATAGAATTTAATTTATGAAATTAATGAAATTAATTTGCTACCTGAAGACATTTACAAACTTTCATGTATACTTGGGATTCCAACCTTTGTTTTATTAGTTGGAGAAGAACGACGTCCTCCTTCTAGCTCTTACTTTTTACGGACTTGACATCTCTTGGTAACCACACCCACACCCACCCACCCACCCCCCACTCACCCCCCCACACACAGTACCCAGTATTAGTGTGCATGATAATCGTTTATAGTAACACAAACACACATACACAGTGAAAAATTTGCATACGTCAGGAAAGTTTTAATTACGGAAAGACCATGACCCAGGTAAGTATCAACAAGATAATGCACCATGTCTCACCCCATTATTGTTATTATTTGAAATTTCAGCCCAAACGACTAAGGCAATGTAGGTATTTTATGTCTGTATGTTCTTCCGATCGGTTTGTCTGTTTTGTGCGATAAAAATCCGAATTTCGAGAAGGCAAAACGCTTCCACCTCCTTATGAGACTGGAAAAATTCTTATGAAGGTTCTTCGCTTCTTAGACGACATTCAAACTCATGTATGTCCAACAAAAGGGCATGAACAAAAAGGCAGTTGATTTCTATGGAAACGAACCAGCCGAATACATTGTAATGCACCAAGTCACGCTGCATAGGATAGCTATGGCGACATGGTTTGAGACAACGGGGATGCAAAGGTTATACTGGTTAACATACAGACCAGAACTAAATTCTGTAGACAACCTGCGGAAAGAGCTGAAATATCGGATGAAGTACAAAACCAATTTTTCCGACTTCGATGCAGAAAGCACGACTGCCATGTTGATAGGCCAATATTCCATTGTAGAGATTTACATTTTATCAACATTTATGGAAACGTCTACCCAGTATTAGTGTGCATGATAATCGTTTAAAGTAGTGGATTAATAGTGTATCGATGTCTGGGAAATATTCAGGCGTCCGTATAATTTTTGCAACAGAACGTTTATACAAAGGTGCTATCTAAAAATTCCAACTTGACCACAATGTATGGGTGCAGCTAGCAACCACCCGCTGTTACTTCATTATAAATTAGTTTGTTGAGTACTGTTATTGCAGTGTTTTCGTGTGAATACAGTTTTATTGCTCGGCTGTTTATTATATTATGAGATTTTCGATATGGATGATGAGAAAGAGCAGAGCATTTGCGTCATAGTTTTCTTTAAACTAGATAAAAATGAGTATGTGATGTTTTAAATGAACGAACATAAATGTTTAAATGTTTGTATTCCTACCAATATGAGATATTGGTAGGAATACAAACGAGGATATATCAGAAATTCGTCGTTACAGTCAAAAGTTCCAACCAAAATATCAATAGTCTTAGGCATTTAAGGAAAGAGGTTTGTTCAAAGCTACCTCCCCCCCCCAAAAAAAAAAGTGCAGCACAAAGAACAAGTTGCGTTAACAGCCAACTCTGTATGCCTTTGCAGCCTTATGACAACGTTTCTGATTCCATAATGCTAGATCGTCATAAAAATAATATACTTATAGGTTCAGTTCTAGTCGTTGACTATAGGACTACAGTCGTTGACTACAGGAACGCTTTATAGGTCTTTTTTTTTTTTTTAGTTGGTTGCCATTATTTAATTTCTGCTGCAGAAGAGAGTGTTTCTCTTCTTCCAGAAACGTGGGTTTTATCCGCCCCTTCCCCTTCAACTTAGAAAAATGTACCGTACAACTCAGGCAGTTGAAAACCATTGGTAGTTATTACTAAAGTCTAAATAAAGAGGCTGGGTACTTACCGATTTCCAAAACTTTAGACAGGCTAAAAAAGATTCGCGTACTCGCTTTGGAAAATAAAAAAGGTGTTAGAAAGGAAAGGAGAGGAGAAGAATTTATAATTTTCTTTTGTGTTATATGAATTCCAGCCGAAAATTTGTAAACCTATCGAGCATCAGTATCGATGGTGGGATAAGGTTTCACTCGACTAACCAATACACTAGTATTCATATCTAAAGGATAAGTGAACTAAATGTTAGATAATTCAGAAATCCTTCTCTAGAGAACAAATATGGAACTTTTTCAAGTCACTTCAAATCTCCAGTAAACAAGGTGATGGTTTCATACCAAGCAGTGAATTTATCTACTTCCTAAAGACGTCAGAAACATCCATACCCACAGCTGGATGCGATTCCAGAGCTCATTGGTTGGAGTAAGATATGTTGTCTGCCCAGCCTGCCAGGCAGAAAACGTATAGAGCTTCTCTGACTCCCGTAGATAAATAATTTCGTACTATTTCTACAAACAGCAGATACTTTAACTGGTGGATGAAAATTGACGAACTGAATGTATGAAAACTGATAAATTTTATATTTATCAGTTTTAATAGATTCAGTTTGTCAATTAGCTATAATTAGCCTTAGTTATAAACCTACCGTAAATATTTCTTAATATAGCGTCTAGGAATTCGTCGTTAAAGGATTGTTGGAGACATTCGATATTGATATTCCTGACTGGAAAAAGAAAGAGAGAGAGAGAGAGAGAGAGAGTGACCAGCAATTACTTTATGTGTTGTTCCATTTCTGTCGATTGTGATGGCCATTCTTAATCAAAAGGTACCTTCTTTGCCAGACATATTATGTGTAGGCTTATAGCTAAGGCTATCGGACTACACATATTGTTTCCAGTATATGAACTGGCCTGATAATATGTTCATCTGGCTGGTTTACCTGTTTTGTGGGAAGAAAAATAATGCCATATCCTACAGTTAAAGAGCATTTAAGAAAGTTTGTTATCGACTGAGCTACGGATACCCTGGAGACATATAGGAGATGGCAAGCTGTGATTATAGTAGTGAAGAAACGACGTAAAGTTCCAGAAATGGAATTGAAAACAGTGTTAAAGAAAAATGAAGATTGGATACTTCCTTAGGTAGGACGACATGCCTTCTTAATTATTAAAAAAACGAAGTGCGTTCTACCTCGGATCTCAGCTTGGTCTGGCATAGAAGGAAGTACCTTTTAATTAAGAATTATCATCACAATCGGCAGAAATGGAACACTACGTAATGTAATAGCTGCCCTCTTTCTCTTACTTTTCCCGATTAGGAATATCAGTAGCGAATGTCTCCCAGAAACGCTTTAATTCCAAAATCCTAGATGCCTGAGTAAGAATCATTCATGGTAATCCTTGGAATAATTCACCAATAAAATATTTTTATTTGCAATAGAAAGTGAAGTATTTAGAGCGTAATGAAAATATGAAATTTGTCAGTTTTCATACATTTAATTTGTCAATTTTCATAGACCAGTTAAATTATCTGTTGTCAGTAGAAATAGTAAGAAATTTAAGGGAATCAGAGAAGCTAAGTTGCCTGCCTAGCTGGCTGGGTAGACAGCATATCCGCACTCCAACCATTGAGCTCTGGAATCGCATTCAACTATGGGCATGGATGTCTGTGAACGTCTTTAGGTGGTAAATAAATTTCACCGGTTGGTACGAAACTATCACCTTGTTTACTGGAGGCTTGAAGTGGCTTAGAAAGTTTCATATTTGTTCTCTAGAAAAGAATTTCTGGATTATCAAACATTTAGTTCACTTATTTTTCAGATATGAATACTAGTGTATTGGTTAGTCGAGTGGATTTTTATTCTGCCATCTGTACTGATCTTTGATAGGTTTGCAATATTTCGTGACTGGAATTCACATAACACAAAATAAAATTTAAATAACATATAACATATTATCGAAAATAAATTTTTATTTATTTTCGATAATATATTTGTCTGAAGACGAATATATTATCAGGCTGGTTTGCCTACTAGATATAAAGCTTGCAGCCTCATTAAGGCTATGAGGCTGCAAGCATTATGTCTAGTAGGCAGATCAGCCTGATAACATATCCCCAGCCTTAGCATACATTACCTACCCTCCTCCGTTCCGCTTTTCCTCCAAGAATTTCTAAAGAATTTCTTTCCACAGTTCAATAATGCCCATTTTAGACGTTCCTGTAATTTTTTCTTTCTTGATACTTTTTTTAGACTTTTCAGTAATCTTATACAACAGATTAAGATTCAACATTTTTTCTTTCGTTTTCGTACTCGAATTTTTTTTTCTTTTGTAATTTCCTAATAAACAGGTGTAAATAACTTCCGTCTTCAACTTATTATTTTTATTTTAAAAAGAAATTCTTAATTCTTTGAACTTTATCTTATTTTATCGTTTTGTAGTTCCAATTACCATTTATCATTCGAATATTTCAACATTATTGAAATAGGACCATGATAGGAGTACGGAGAATACAAGTAAAAAGCCTGTTGTCTATTGGTGAAATGGCACCAAAATCACTGTAATTCATCTTAAAATTACGTTAATGATTTTCAAAACCATTATTTCCATGGGTGGTTATTAGTCTGCGGCATTTAAACTTGTAAGAGTTTCACTGAAGTAGACTGCTCTCTGGAAGTGTAAAGCTTTATGTAGAAATCTGATACTGTCTAATTCTATTTCTTTCTGTTGACAATTAAAAAAAAAAAAGAGAAGAAAGCGAAAAAGTGAAACAGAGAAGGCGTCATGTTAATACTGGAGGAAGTATGTGAACAACGCTATAAACAATACCACTTTGGCCAGACGGAAAACGTTGTGTTGTAAAGGAAGAATGTGCATGTACCGTACTGAAGTATCATGCGACCTCTGAGCTCACTTCTACTACTCTAATTTTAGATGAAGTAATTCATCACTGGAGACGGCAGAAATTTCAGCTCTATGTTGGATGAAGCATTATTCATTGAACCAGTAATTGCTCTGTTACTGAAGGCATACAGCTATTTACGATGAACGAGTGGATGTAGGATTGTGGGGCTGCTACTAGTCGTGTGTGTGTATGTGCGCGTGCGTTTGTTGGGAGAGTGAGAAAAACAAAAGATTTGCTGCTTCATAAAAGAAGAGTTCTTGTAGTAGTAGTGTTATTTTTTTTAGATAACTGAACAATGCCGCGGGTAATTCGGGTAATCAGTAACTCACTTATAATACGTAAGATTTTGTGGCTAGTTTTAACAAGTTCATTAATAATGTAATAAAAGATAAAAACAAAAGCAAATATTTTTCTTATATTATAGAAGCTAAATTTTGACATAAGGTTTGATAAAATTCTTATAGATCCAAAAACAAAATCGTTATATGACAGAAAAAGAAACGTATTCGACAAAAATCTATAAGGTTTTTGGATGTCAAAAAACTTTATTAATTATTAAAACAGACTAAAATTCCCTTATTTGAAATATATAACGCGGCATCATAAAATGACTCCAAAGTAGGTAATTATGGAATAACTAATTTGGCAGATTCAGTGCCAAATAACTAATTTGGCACTGAATGTGCTACGAGGATCATTGTGGTCAGTCGTTTTCCAAGAACTCTTTATCAGTAGACAATAGTTGACAATTTATATTATTTCCGAAACGTTGCATGTTTAGTAACCTGAAATGTGGATAGGTCTATTAGAAAAAGTCTGGTCTTACAGCTGCATTTCTGATGAAAATCATTTGGGCTACATTATGCGTCGAGGAATAAACAGCCACTGCGCCCACCTTTATAAGATGTATGACCTCCTTCCGATGACTGCAGCAATCCTACAGGGCATACTTTCCACAAGCGTACGATAGCGATCAATGAGAATTTTTGACATTCTTCCTGTAGGCATGTAATGAGGTCCTGGACTATTGTGGGGCGGACGTTCTTTGACCTCGCCCGAAGCTCCAGTTCGTCCCGCAGTATGTTCAGCAGAATTAAGATCAGACTCTGTGGAGTCAAGTGTGGTCACGCTCATACCCACAAATCACGCAGTTACAGCAGCAGTCTTATGACACTGCGACTATCTATCTGAAAGAGATAGACAATCACAGTGCCATTTGTGATCAGTTCCGTAGAAACACCACAAAGTAGGAAGCACTGCACTGCCCATATTGTTCAGATACCTCTCGGAGTTCAGTTTTCGTGGCACCACAAACAGAGGTTCGAGGCTAAAACAGGGAAAACCATATCATCACACTGCCACTTCCGAATTTTATATTTGGAGTTACGCACTGTGTTAAGAGATGTTCACCGGTCATCCGCCACACCCACGCCCGTCCATCTGCTCGGTATAGGGTGTAGCGTGATTCATCGCTCTCTAACACAGCTTTCCAAGCTTTCACATCCCACTGTACACAATCTTTGCACAGCTGAAGACGACCCTGCATGTTGGTTAGGATAATATGGGGCTTCCATAACCCTGTTCTATCACTGAAATCAATATCGTGAGCATTGAAAACCCATGTTTTGAACCCTACAGTCCCTTTTGGTGAGTGTGGTGAGTCGTCCATTGCTGGTACACTTGCAGTTGACTACTTGCGCTTGCATTTCAATATGGCATAACTGATTGTTAACCTAGGATGGCCCAATGTTTTAATTGGGCCATCCTAGGTCATAAAGATAAGCCTGCAACATGGCATCCTATCACAACGCCTCTTTCAAACTCTGTCAGTTCCCTCCTCATAGCCATTTCATCCGGACACAGTTGCACTGACTTGGGAGCACCATATTGTTCCAATTTACACCGGCTACAAACAAACATCACTCGTTACATGGTACGATGCGCCTAGTCCAAGGGGATGTCGGTTGAGTTCTTTCCAAGCAGTATATATATATATCTATGGTCAACTTATTTTACGAAGCTTTCATAGTATGCAACAAATATATTATATTAAACATACTAGGGACGGTAGCACACTAGGTGCGCTAACCACTCGACCAATCAGGCCGGTAAATGAATATATATATATATATATATATATATATATATATATATATATATATATATATATATATATATATATATTAATGTATTAATATACATAATATATAATCTACATATATTTGTAGGTTGAGAGCTGGTGCGCTAACTACTCGCCCAACCAAGCCAGGAAATGAATTGTGTGTGTAAAATGTATATTATCACGTTCTTTAGTTACTTTATTTTTATTTTGTTCCATAAGTAAATTAATTTTGTATACTGCATTTTTTCTTGTGAATATTTATATATAATGATGAATTATATAAAAATCTCTGAATTCAGGCCTGTTGTAATTTGGACAAGCTTTCGAGTTAAACACGATTCTTCGAAGCTTTTGTACTATAATTTGGATTTTTTTTTAAAAAAAATATTGATTGATTAAATAAATAGGTAGCTTATAGATACAAAAATAACTGTCAAGAAAACATATACGATATTTATTTTCAATTATTTATGAAGCAGTTGATAATTTCTAAATTGTTTGAACAGAGTTTATTAATGATACATGACTCTCCTTTGACTCTTTCTTCGTAATACTAACTTCCTTTTTCTCATTCTCATCAGCCAATCTCTTCTTTAGATGTTTATTATCCTCTTCCAGATTTTTCATTTTCACTAACTCTTGCCTAAGCTCTTCTACTATAGTCCCAACACTTGCTCCCATTTCTAATTGATCTAATCTATTTCTTTCTTCTTGTTTACCCAAACAGGTCCACTAATCCTTCACATTTTTTGGTGCATACATTCACACATAAGTGGATGCCAAACTCAATGCACATGAGCGCCGTGTATCAATAAGAAACAGAAGGAACCTACTGATATTTTATTTTAAGTTTTGAATAGTTGGGGGCGTAGTTATTGGGAACGTTACATACGAAGGTGTTCCGTAGATGTCCTAGAAGTATTCTGCCTATGGTTAATGGGTACCCTGGCTTAGAAAAAAATTGAGGACAGAAAACAAGCTTGTTAACTTTGCATTTGAAGATCTGTGTGCTGTGCTCATCAGGAAATACATAAGAAGGTAAAGGAGAATTCAAATGACAGGACTACACATACCGGCACTGAATTATAAACCTTGATGCATGTAAACTTCATTTACTCGGCATATATGGAAATACTCGGTCACGTGCTTCACCACATGTTCTCGACAACTATTTAAGAATGCTGCTTTTCAGTAATCATATTAAGTACATATTTGAAACGCACTTAATCAAAGAAGAATGCGGTATTTTATCTTAATCTTTCATACAGTTTTTAATTATCAACTGACTACTAGTATATTATGTATATACAGTAAATATATGATTAATTTCAAATCCAGTCCGTCAATTTTATTATTACAGAAGGAAGTCGAAAATATTAAACTCACGCACCGTAATATTATCACTTTTGTTTTTCTGAAAACGTCATATCAGCCCAAAATATGTATAGACAAAAAAGCGCACTATCTTCTTGTTCATGATGAAATTACATAATTCTAATTTTTGCAAAGAAAATAATCACAGGAAAAATGTATCTGTTAGTCTAGATATGGTACAGCAATTTGTGATCTCAGTTCGAGCAATATAACGACCTGTTTTAGTATGATGGCGTTCTGAAAGCTTTAATTCCCTTCCCTATGAAGGGCTGAATGAATTTTATATTAAACAGGAGTCAAATCAGCTAGTCAGCTACATTTCCTTGTTTATGCTTCACTCTATTGGATGGGGTTTGTTAAACACGGAGTTGATGTAGATTAAAACATACAAAGTGGAAATATTGAATGATTGAGCACCTAAATTGCTTCGATAAGTAAGATAAGTTGGGCTGCGGATATCTGTGTATCTTCTATTTGAAATAAGGTATAAATATTTCCGAGAATATCCTAATCATGCCTGCAATGTTGCTGTAAGTGATTTTGTTGAACTTATGATTATTTTCTGTATATTACGAACGAATCACGAATAATTTTTTATGAACAGGCGACATAAGTTTACATCTTGAGCTTATATCAAATGTAACATCATAAGAGAACTTATTTAATTTGTAAGGAATTTTACCCAATTAATAAATTATTCCTTTTCCTTTCATATGTCACTTAGAAGTAAATATAATGATTTTAATAAGGACACATTATGATCTGATATAAGTAATTTAAATAGTTAACATACATATGCGAGCGTTATATTAATGCATATGCACACAATCTTTCCTTCCTCCTCCCATCGCCACATCATGTCAGGGACAAAACACTAATGACAAGTTCAAAGGTTTACAACCATTATGTCGAGTGCTCTGTTCACATCCCAGTTATTGTCCATTCCTCTCTTCTACCAACACATTTCCTTCTCCCACTCTTGTCGCAGTCTCGTAGCGACATGACTAAAATACGGATCATTTGTGCCATCACATCAGTCATCTCGCCTGTGCAAAATTAAATGTTTCGTCGTCACGTGCGACTGGTGCGTCAAAACGCTTTCGTGAGGAAGCAAGCCGCTGCCTACAGAAGAGTCCGTTTGTGACAGACTGAGACCATTGGCAATTAACAGGTGCAGAAGAGTGGAACGAGGGATGCATCTATCACCGCCTCCCTGGCAAGCTCCGTGATGGGCTATTTTGGCCGGCATAGAATCGAGCACTCCGCGGTCGGGATCCGTAGCCGCCGGAGTCGTCGCCGATGTGTCTCGTTCTTCTCCTCCTTTTGAATGTATAATGCCTTCTATTGATGTAATGTTCATTAAACTCGGCGTCTTACGTCATAACGTCGTCAATTTTCAAGTGATGGATATGTTGTGTGAATCTCCATTCTCCTATGACCTTCACGCTCTTGTGCTGCCACGTCTCTTGGTGAATCGATTAATTATCAAATAAAATCACTTCAGTTACTTTAACAAACACCTCCAGATGCTCAGTAACTCGTGATATCAACGAGTTACTTTGATATCTTGGGATGCTCACTAACCCATGATATTAGGATTCCTTTTAGATGAAGAAGGAAGTGGACCTCATTAAATATTTCTTAAAACACTACAAAAACATGAGAATTTTAAACCGATAGACATCATATTTTACAATTAACATTTTGCACAACAAAATTTTTGTTGTGCAAAAGCTTTATTTTGCACAACAAAGAGATATCTGCAGACGGCTTCAAGAACAACAACAAAAAAAAACATCCCTGTTTACGGTATTTTTAAAATGTTTTTTTTTTTTTTAATATGACTGTAATTGCTATATGTTGTGGTGTAGTATAGTGGAATACAGACACATGATTCTCACTTTAAGTAATGCTAAAATTGCTGTGTCAATGGTACTTGTTACAAAGATAATTAATAGAATTTGCGCATTACAATTGTTCAGTCATGAACAATGACTGATGACTAGGATGCAAATATAACAGTATAGTCCAAGAATAAACTCATTATCTTTGTCAAACCTCGATGGTCTGTATGCGTAGCTGCAATTCGAAAGAAGAAAATTAACCCATCCTAAGCGAAATACTACCTTAAGAGCATAATCACTGTTTTCAATGGACCAAACATTAAAATCTTTTCGCCCATTAGATTACATTTCTACTGAAGTAATAACTAATATTTGGATTAGCAAGGATTGACTATGTTTTGATATTAAAAGAAATTAACATATCACATTAAACTTCCGGCCTGGTTTCTTACAGGAAGTGGATTCGAATCTCGCCTTAGACGTGGATGTTTGTAAGTGTCTTTAAGCAGGAGATGAATTTCATCACCCAGCATGAGACCATCGCCCCGCTTATGGCTTGAAGAAGCGTGAAAAAGCTCCATATTTGGTCTCTAGACAAGAGTTTTCTGCTCTAGAAATAAATAAAAGATACAAAAATAAATAAATAAAATAATGGAAAATTATTTAAAAAAATCACTTAACCTGATGTACAGTAGATTTACAACCTTTTGTGAGTAGAAACACACGTAAAAAAACTTGATTTCAGAACGATAAATCGTAATTCACAATATTCATCTACTGTATTTTCCAGCATCGATTATTGATGTACTGACTGTTAGCTGGTGGTGTGAAGACCGCGGAGCTGTTGCTTCTTAAAGAATGCATAGCATCATACAATTGTTTCGGGATATTAGGGTTGGTTTTCTCTTAGGTTTGAAGTGAGGTGAATTCAGTCACATTGAGTGTTTTCATAATTGTCACCTTATTGAAAATTCAGCAATTTACTCTACTTAGGTAAATAAGAATTTAATACAGATCAGATGAATTGAGTTTAATTTAGATTTTTCTTACTAATTAATGGTCTAATTAACCACTGCTGATCATAATCGATATAACAATTCTGTGGGATACACATTCAGCAATATTACTGTATGTAGATTCAAAAAAGCATGCGTCGTGTCTTAGATAACAGTAGATAGTTCATTTATAGAACGTGAAAGCCTCCATAGTTCAGTCGGTATTCGATGTCCTTTTGGTTGGAAAGGCATGAGTCCGAATCCTGTATAGGACGTTAAAAACCTTTTAAGGACTTTTCAACTGAAGGTGAATTATCCAGTCTCATACAAAGGTGGAAACGTTTTGTCCCGGAAACTTGGATTTTCATGCCACAAGAAGGCAATTAATCGACTTAATACATTGGTCTCATAGCCTCAGTTGCTTCGACAGTAATCCCAAATAGCAACAGTAACGATACTCATTCGGTCTTACTTTGATTCTTTCATTGTAAATATGGCTGGCAGCATAAGAGAAAGCTCATCTGCTACATTAACAGTCATAGAATGCTGCTACGTTTATACCTCGTCGAGTATTTTTGTTTTATTTCATTTCATTCATTTATTTATTTATTTGGTTTCTGTCCCGTATACAGTTGTGTGGTTTACGAGTGGGAAATAATGCCCTTAGATTAAGAACAATTAAGAATTTCTTAAAACGATATTTACGCGGATATATAAGAAAGATAGGACGTTAGCATTAGAGCACAGAATAGCAAAAAATAAAGCATCAGTATCTCATCTTCCTTTTACCCTCTTTTACCTTTCGGTTTATTAATTATCGGACCTAAACCATTCACAGGATAAGGTGGTCAGACCTACGCCATGATGTATCCTATGTCCTGTAGTGTTGAGTTCTCAAGGCCGGTTTGTCTGCTTTGTGGGATGAAAAACCCCAGGATAAACTGTGGAAAAATCCCTACTGTACACGCTGAGGAAGATCCTTCAACTCCTCACGTCACCGACGGGAATCGATCCTAGGACACTCCTTCCCTAGGCATATGGTTGCGAAGCGCACAGCCACTAGGCTAACCGCGCGGAGAAGCATCAGTATTAAACAGAATATTTTCTCATTTTTGCTTTGGACCCTTCTCAGTTTCATCTAGGGCGAGTTTTTTTCCTTTTTTTAATTTTAGCAAAATATACACTAGTGTCCAAGAGCTAAGGACGAACTACATTTTTACCTATATATGAAAAAGCTTTCATGACTACAACCAAATCTGAACATTAATTTATTGCCAGAATACTAATAAATTACATTACACAATATGTGTTATAAATTTGTACAAACTAAATTGCAATACGTTTTTGGCAAAAGTTAGAAATTTCCTCAGGACGCGGTTAAGGAATTAATGTACAGTGCTTACAGAAAACTATACGGAAATACATTTCAGTATGGAATATGTCCACCCCGAACTGCGATACAGTTGTCACAACGTCGTCGTACCATGCTTAGCACCAAATGATTCAGGTCTTGAGGCAAACTGGTCCACTCCTCCGAAGGAGAAGTGGACCAGTTTGCAAAACAAGGCCACTAATCCTTCAGAGGAGTAGCCTTGTTTGTTTTCTGGAGGGGGAATTTCGAGCAGCAATGCATTCCTAATCTGTTCTATGGGGTTGAGATCTGGAGAGCATGCTGACCACTCGATTCGATTAATATCCTTCATCTCCAGAAGTATCTCCACTGCTCGTATACGGTGTCTTGTCCAATTTTTATGGATACAATACAATACACTGAAAACGTCGCTACGATGAGCTGGGGATAACGGGACCCAGACTACTGGCCTTCGGGAGTATAGGCCTGCTTCTCGCCGACGTCTTGCCACAGTTTGTCGAGATATCCGCGTACCTGTGCTTGACTGGAGCCGACATGCAAGCTTAACTGCCGTGGTGCGTTGATTACGTTTTGCTGTTATGCTAACCAAAAATCTGTCTTCATGCATCTTGGTACGAGGGCGACCTCTTATCAAAAAAAAAAAAACGTCTGGAACTCATTCCATTGGATTGAAACGCTGCGCAGAGCCTAGACACAACGCTATGTGAGATTCCCAACTCTCTGTGAATATCAGTAATTCTGCGGCCTTCTTCAAGCTTTCCAGTAATTCTTCCCCACATGAAATCATCTAGATGATGTCTTTGAGACATTAAAAGATATCCAAGTTTGCAACTTTATTCCTTCACGAAAAGAGCTTCCTTCAAACACAATTCGCTTAGCGCAGCCTTTTATCCTGTTGATTGCTATCACGTGATTCCTTTTGCGCACGATTCGAAATTTTGAAATAGCACCCGCTTTCTACTCTAAATCTTCAGTTATACAAATTGCCACAAGCTGACTCGTCTGAATCTGCGGTTGTAATCTTCAGAAATAGTGTTCGTCCTTAGTTTTTGGACAGCAGTGTACATAGAATTCAAGCGATGAATTTAATATGGATAAGTTTGTCAAAGTTAGATGTGGAAACTAATTTTGTATCTCTTTACTGAAATTATCTGATATAAATAGGTACTCTTCATTCCTGTTTATGTATCATGTACTCGCAGAAAACGTCATGATAATTCTCGCAAACGCAACAGAATTATCGACTATCAAACATTCTATTCTGTTCATTTTACACCTGTGCTACATGTAATCAGTTAATAAAAGTATTTTACACCTAGCTTTCATTTTATACAATATGTAGGGGACCGGAAAAGTTGGTGTCAATAAGCTACTCCGTTCAGTAGTGCTTGATAAAAATTCGTTTTGTTTTGTTTGTTTGTTATAATTGCATATTTATTGGTAGGACAATTGGCAATGATATCATTTTTTTTTCTTTTGCTCTACAATCGGACCATTTTTATTCACAGAACAATTTACATCAAAACAAACTTTAATACCCTTTGTTTGAAATAATTTTCGTTATTAATCCAGTCTTAGGTTCAAGATTGATTAATAAAAAAACTTATTTCTTATAATTAATTTTTATTGGAGAAAACGATTTGAAATGATAATTCCTCTGTAGCTTGATGTAATTTAATGAAATTGAATACTATTTAGGATCACTATTACACTTTGTTAAGTCATTTGAATTGAGTCAAAATTACCCCCCCCCCGCAAAAAAAAATCCATGATATACATATGCCCAAACAGCACTAGGTTCAGTTCATGTGTAATGAATGAGGTCACACTATAAGAATCCGATTACGGAACGCACATTTTGGTCATTGTCTAAATAATATCCTTATGTGTTACTTTGAGACATTACAAGATATCCAAGTTTGCAACTTTATTCCTTCACGAAAAGAGCTTCCTTCAAACACAATTCGCTTAGCGCAGCCTTTTATCCTGTTGATTGCTACCACGTGATTCCTTTGCGCACGATTCGAAATTTTGAAATAGTACCCGCTTTTTACTCGAAATCTTCAGTTATACAAATTGCCAGTGTTGTGAATGCGATTAAATTCGCTACTGTAGCAACACATAAGTTTGAATGATATGATATTCTTTATTCCAAGTAATCAATATCCATTCACTTAAGTGTTGTGAATTCATTTAGAGTACTACTTTCATCTGAAATACAGATGCAACTTGGTGGTTGTTTGAATGAAAAACGAATACTTGGGATTTGTGTAATGGTATGTTGCTGAATGACCTCTTGCGTCTATACACTTTTTTTTTTGTTTCATTTAATATCCTTTGCCTTCTCTGCTACTCAGGATAGCCAGCATTTTTGACTCTCGATGGCACTCCGTGTGCTGTTGTCACACACGAACACCCTCTTGGTTGTTTATTTTTAGTGATGCTGCTTTCCAATTTCTTTGTCTTACAGTCGTCAGGAGACAGTTTGATTAACGTCTACCCAGTGCTGTGTCCTCATTCTGCAGTATTACTATAAACCTCTGGAATGGTCTTGTGAGATTGGAATGTCACTCTAGGAGGCCTGATAATAATAATAATAATATAATATTTCTTGTTATGGACTTTCTTAAGAAGCTTCAAAGGAGATCAGTGACTCAGTTTTCATCACTATATATATATATAAATTGTGGAGGAAAAAATCTCTAAGCATAGCACCATAAATTAAGACATAAGACAGCGTCTCTTTTTAGGGGGCGGGGAGAACAGTGGCTATATCCCGTAGCCCTGAGATATTGTAATAATGGTTGTTAAATCTTTGAATGATGTTACCTCGAAAATACTTATTCTCACTACTCAGTCATCAGTTCATTAAATTCATTGTTCATCTAATATTTGCAATTTAAACGAGATGACTTCGGATTTACATTTTTTTTTTCTAAAGGAGAACAAACGATTTTATTATTTCCTGAATTCATTATACACTTAGGATAGAATTTTCCCTATTTTTCCATATTTTCATATTTGTAATTTTCAAGGGATATTAGCTACAAACATGTAATTTTTTTTATTACATATCATACATATATTACATACATTTGATTACATATGATACAACATTACATAAATTTGTTTACATATGATACATATATTATTACATTTGTTTACATATGATACATATTGCATGCATTTGATTACATATTTTTCTTTAAAAAATTTCAATTTTTTTAAAATTAAAATTATGATTAATACTGTGATTAATGTAACAAAAAACAACACTTCCACTGTTCAGGGATTCTCAGAAAGCACGTGGAAAGCAAAAGGAACCATAAAACGGACCGAATGGCGATGTCAACAGTGCCGTGAGAAAACGAAGACACCAAAGAAAAGTAACGACGCACATCAAGGTAAGCCGCTTCCGGATCTTAAAATTACAGATAACTTTGATTCATTTAAATGCATAGTGAAAGACTTGTTAAATACACACATGGAACAAATTAACAAAAAATTCGAAGAGTATGAACATTACATACAGTTCAATAACGAGCCCTCTGAAGAAATGTTAGGAACAGTGCGAGAAATAAAGACGAAATTACCGGTAGCGATAGAAACGCAAGAAACACTCCAACGCGAAAATCAAGAATTGCGGAAAGACGTAAACACACCCAAGCGTGCGTCAAATGGAGCACATGCTACAAAAAGAAATTAAAAAAAGAACTTCAAATTGAGAGAATAATGAAAGAAAATACAAAAGACTTGAGCAACATAATGCAACTGATCGGCAGCAAAATTGGAATTCAAATCGCAACCACAGATATCACCTCTATTAACCCACAAAAAAACAAAGAGAGACCGTCACCAATCATCGCTCGTTTTACCGACAGAAATCTGAGAGACTATTCTTACAGCAAGCAAGAAAACAAGGCCGACAACAACGATCCTAACTGATAAGAAACTCCCAACACCAATCTATATAACGGAACACTGGACTCCATTCTTCAAAAATCTTTTATACCAAGCAAGGAAGACAAAAACAGAGAAAAACTACAAGCTCCTGTGGACAAAGAATTTCCAGATATTTATGAGAAATATAAAAACACTCGAGTATACATAATTACAAGTGAATCCGACTTACACAGCCTACCAATATAAAACACTAACTTTTCACATCCTTAAGAATAAGATTACAACTCATTTAAAAACTATATAATGGAGATCTCAAACATAGGCGAACATATCCAGTCAGACAACATAAACTTCAAGGTCTTTGACTCTCTGAAGAAATGGTCAGACAACATTTCCACCAATACCAACTTCACTATCATACACACAAACATAAGAAGTATAAAAAAAAACACCGGCTTACATTGATAACTCAGCTCAATTATACCATGGTAAACATAGATGCACTAATACTGACCGAAGTTGCAATAAAGACACAGAAATTTACGCATACAACATAAATAATTATTAAACCTACAACTTATGTAGACCAAACAAAAGAGGAGGTGGCATTGTGGCATTTATCAAAGAAAAATACAATGTGACTGAAAAACAAACTCACTTCGAAAATGCGGAAACACTAATTTTGGAAATCACAAATAGCCACAATAGTATCAAATACACAATACACACAATATACAGACCCCCAGATAACAATCCACTCAGTTTTCTTCACGAGTTAGAAACATGGCTAAGCGGCATTGAACCGCGTACAACACACAGGCTCATCCTAATAGGAGACACTAACATAAATACGCTTGACCACGCTTCTTCAACCACTAATACATATCTAGATATACTCAGTACAACATAAACCCCACCATTAACTCCCCAACAAGAGAAGAAATACTCAATAACTCACTAACAAAATCATGCATTGATCATATCGACATACGGGACCCATTCATACATATACATCATCAGTAATTAACGTCAAAATTGCCGATCACTACTTTGTCTCAACTTCGTTTTATTACGTTTCCTACCACCACCACAAAAGTCGACAAAACTCGGTCATACTAAAGAGCATTGTCGATAACCAAGTAAAAAATACAGACCGGAATTCCCTACTTAAAATAAATGATCCTGTAGCATTATACGAGAATTTTCAATTCAAGTTCACAGAAATATACAAAAAAGCAACAAAACCTACACAAACGAGGCCACAAACAGACAACAATCCATGGATAAATGACGACATACTAAAAACTATTACTGTAAAAGAAAATCTATGGAAAAAACTTAAAAAGTCAGTATATTTACAAACCTTATACAAAAACACAAGAAATAAACTAACAACAAAAATTCGTAGGGCAAAAAGATGCTACTACTTCCAAAAATTCATGGAATATAATGACAACATTAAGCAAACATGGGCTACACTCAACGAATTAGTAACTCGAAAAAAGAAAACTTCAGCAGAAGATTTTATTAGAAAAAGCTTCGGTCAGGACACAAACCAAGAGGAACTAGCAGGCTCATTCAACCATGCTTTCACAAACAACATCACACAACTCAAAAAAGACAAACTACCAACGATCAACAAAAAACTAGAAAAACAAAGTCAACAACAAACTATGTATTTTCCACCCGTAACAAAACAGGAACTGAAAGAAGCAATCCTACAATTAAAACCAAAGACCGCTCCAGGAATAGACAAAATAAGAATCACAGACCTTATAACACACTTTGAACAAATAAATCCAATACTTTTGAAACTCGTGAAAATAATATTCAACAACGGCATTATTCCGCAACAACTAAAAACTGCAGTAATTACGCCAATATACAATCACTATACTCAGAACTACAGATCAATAGCTACACTACCAGTCATCTCAAAAATTCTAGAAAAAATAACACACACCAGACTACGGAACTATTTACAGAAGTACAACATCATCTCACAAAACCAATACGGCTTTCAGAAAATAAAAAGCACCATTACTTTATTAGAAGACATCGCCGACACAATAAACAAAGTTCACGACAAAAACAAGTACGCCGTCCTTATACTGCTGGACCTAATCAAAGCATTTGATACACTCGAACATGACATACTACTCACCAAACTATACTCAATAGGTATAAGAGGAACACTGCATACATGGTTCAAGAACTACCTCTCAAACAAAACACAAGTAACAAAAATAGGTACATGTCACAGTCGGAGTATACAAGTAAAACACGGTGTACCTCAAGGTGCCATATTATCACACACTCTATTCAACATATACATTAACGATGTTCATAACATATCCATAAAAAGTCAAATATTTCACTACGCAGATCACACTGCACTATTAGCAATCCACAAAGACATTAACACAGCTCTGCAAAGCACAACAAGACCTAAATGAAATCCCAACATACTTCCACCAAAACGCAGTTCTAATCAACGGCACCAAAACACAGATGTTGATAATACACAACCCAAGAATCATACGCCCCATATCACTGTCGATACATTGTCATACATACCGCTGCATTAACAACAAAAATACCTGCCATTCCGAAATCAAACCTGTAATACGCGCAAAATACTTTGGTCTCTATATAAATTCCCACCTTAAATGGACAAAACATATAAAATACCTACACACCAAACTCCGGATCATCGCAGCAAAACTTCCAAGTAAAAGACATTATTCCACCCAACATAAAAAAAACTCCTATATCACGATATCTGCGAATCCCTACTCAGATACGGAATAAAAGTCTATGTAAATACATCAAACAGCCACCTAACAAAATTGGAAACACTACACTACACAGGAAAATTGTATCAACAGTGATCTGGACAACTTACACGCACCAACCAATATCCAACAAGCACATGGCGAATTAACAGAATTTGCCATGTGCTTGTTGGATATTGGTTGAATTTCCAATTCTGAGCATTAAAACCTGAAAAACTACATTACATTAACAAGAAATTACTTCAACATCACCTATTGAAACAACAGAGACACATATCGTATAACACGACCTACAACAACTCTCTACATCCCCACACCCTTCAACATCTCATCGGTTCTTTTGTGAGATCACATCAGATACCCACGCAACTCAACAAACTACCAAGAAATTTAAAACACGTAGATAACTACAGAACATTAAAAAACGAACTCTGGAAAATATACCAACAAAGTTAAGATACCATTAACACTAATATATACATCACAAATCACTAGCATTCAATGCCTACATCCCATACATAAACAGTAGCAAAAACACAAATAGTGATGGCTAAATCCCACTCTCTTCATAAAAGTTAACCCAAGCTTTGAAGTAGGTGGGATTAACTTGCCTCACTCATCTACAAGCAATCCTTATAAACAAATGCAGAAATTTATTTGTATAATCACTCTTTCTCAAACTTAGAAGAAAAAAAATTACACAAAAAAATTCTGTATAATCTTCATTGTTAATATTAGAAGAACATGTGTTGTAAATACATAATATAAAGGCAAAAAAAGTATTATTAAAAAATTTAATGTGAAATCCAATGTAGAAATGCAGCACTTAGTGCTGAACTCGGTAAAATTATAAGGTGCAATGTCACACAAGGTGTTTATTATATGTATAAATATTTTAGCAATCAATAAATTATAAATTATATTCTAAAAAAATTACATTTTTATAACATAAGATTTCCTATTTACAACAGGTTTAATTCTGTTTTTTTTTCTTTTGATGAAATTCGTATACAGACTTTTTTCTTTCTTTTCTTTTTTTATCCTATATAATGTATTAATAATAATAATAATAATAATAATAATAATAATAATAATATTATTATTATTATTATTATTATTATTATTATTATTATTATAGAGGGCGCTGTTGTTAGATCGTAACTCCTCAATCACGTTTTATTGTCTTACAATTCTCTCTCTTTAGTATTTAACTAGTTGTAGGCTGATATATCAATCGAATATGAAGAAAATTTATATTATACTGTGCCACTCCATATTCTGAATTGCAAGAGCAACTTAGATAAATCAACCTTCAACTGTATTAGGTTATCCTAAGCTGATTTTAGATGGAGGTTTTTATTCTTACTACATAGGGTTCCCTCTATTATTCGTATTACATTATTTTAATGAGCGGTGCAATGAAACAATCAGGCAAATACAAGATTCAATTCAAGTAAAATTATTTAATGCAGTGTCACATAAATTACATCATAACACAGTATTCCAACAGGGACATTATAATTAAACGAATATAAAGCTCTCATTAAGATTCTAGTATACTACTCAGCAGAGCTTAAACTTTATAATTAAAGATTATATTTAACAGATCTTATCCTTCTTATTACAAAGAACTTATATCATAACTGGACTCTGATTAAGGTTACATTTCAAAACATTTTTAAATATCAAATCAGTTCAAGATATTCAGGAGAATACAACTCATGAACATTCAGACATTCATTTGTAATTCTCTAGGCTCACTAATAAATTTTAGTTCATGTAAGTTCGAGATTCCTAAATTACAACAAATAAGCTTCACAGTATTCTCAGTCAGTTAATGAACACGTAATTCAATAATATCACATTTATCATTTCAAGAGGGAAAAGTCTTAGGACATCATATATTAAATCTTGGCTCGCGGAATACTGCAACTAGGAACAATTTACTTTCAGAGGAATTAATTTTCGTTACTTCTCGCTAAGTATAGCAAAGATAATCTTACCAGGATATAGCTTCAACACATCATAAGTAGATCGAACAACAATTTTTAAGTCCTTGCTGACTTTTACTAGTAGTAACACAAATTTAAAAGAATCTTCCATTTCCACGACTGATTTATAGATTTGGGAGAATATAATCTTTATGCGCTTGGATTAAGTTATATATACTTATTTCTTCGTTTTCTTATACATATTAACCTATTTTTTGCACTATTTCACTGCTAGGCGTTAGGAAGTTTTGGTAAAAATCCAACTAGGTAAGTTAAAATATCAAGCAATTCCTGGTCCTTTAAATTCCGTTTTCGGAACGTCAAAATTCCCTTCCACTCTCCAACTACCATTCTCTAACTTCCCTACTGGATTCTCCTTTTTACTTTCGTTTTCTTATCCACTCCTTCCTTTTTCCCGCCAGTAACTGGTTCTCACCGGTTTAGCTCACATCAAACGTGTTTTCCCCTTGGTATATAGTAGTTCACGCTCCAACACACACTAGGAGAAATTTGCATGTTTTCTCACAACAACCAATCAAATGATATCACAAAGAATCTTCTGGATATATTAAAATTACATACATTATAGTTTCTTATAATATTATTAAAGGAATACAGCAAATAAAATAAATGACACTTTAATACAGAGCTTTTTCATATCTATAATATATTTTAAAATTACATAAATAAAATTAACTAACAAAACTCAAAAGGATTACATGAATAACATTTTATAAGCAAGAGACTAACAAAATAAATTTAAATAAATCCTGCTTATGATATGGTAGGTTATATTAATTATGAATTAAGTGTTATTAATTATAAATATCTTCATTCACAATTTAACAAAGGATCACTCGTATCTAAAAAAAGTTTCTTTGAAGAAAAAATTTTTCTATTTACATAAATATCTTGGAGGATTCAGACTTTCTACTTCTCTCTTGCAGTTTCAGATAGTGCCTAGTCTGAATAGAATCTAATTTCTTATTACAGTCTGTATTTATTTCTCTCCTCTACTCCATTTGAATTCTTGCTGTTTTTATTACAGGTAAAAATTTGATTGCTACACTTATAGTGTGATAATGTCTTTTCAGGGCAGAAGTTCTGTTCTCTGTCACTAGAATTGAGTCTTAATTGTCTCATGACTGGGTGATTTGTTTTATTGGTAATCCCTTTGTGATCACCCATTTCTTTGTAATTCCTTCCTCTTCTCATATTTCTAGTTTTGATGTGTAACGGAGTTATTTTAGCAAAATTAATTTTAACTGACAGTTGATTTCCAGCACCAATTTCTTGTTCAGGATTGGACACTTGATGTTAAGTTGTGTTACAGGATGATCAAGTACATTAGTGTTTGTATCACTATCTTTCACAATTGGTTTATCTACAGATGATTGCACTCTATCAGGAGTTTCTTCTTCATTAGGCATACAAAATCTTCCTGTTAGCTGCTTCTTTTCTGTGCATACAGACTTATTGTTTCTTCTGACATTTATTTTTTTATTCATTAGGGACATTTCACCTCTTGAAAAGTCACAAGAGACATGATATTTTCCATAAAATTTGTTCCTAATATTATGTAAGAACCAAAGCTAGGAGTGAAAGGGACAATAAGTAAGTCTTGGTTATCTGGTAGATAAATTTTTGTGTGAACTTTCTCATATGATGTAGAGTTCGAGTCAGAGATGGTAATTCTCACAGGTCTTCTTAAATTGGTAACGTTCTTCCATAACTTATCTCTTATTTTTAGGAAATATTGCTTACTGATGGTTGAGGCATTACAACCTGTGTCAAACAGAATATTACATTTATGACCGTGGACATTTCCTGTAATCCTCATCATTGATTCTCTCAATCTAAGAAAATTTACGAAACATGTTATACTCTCTGTGAGGAATGTGTCCAAAATTAGAATTACATTTGTTGTTAGAGTAATTTCTTCTATTTAAGGAGCAATTTCTGGCAATGTGTCCAACTTTATTGCAACTAAAGCACTTAGGAGGATATCTATAATCAGTGAGATATTCTCTCCTCATCTGAGGTTGAGAAACAATGGACATCTGTTGGTTAACGTTCTCTAGAGCTTGCACTACCTTATCCAGATTAGCCAAAATGGGCTTATTTTGTCTTTCAACTTTCAGTTTGATCATCTCACTAATTTTATCTGCTGTGGGGTTGTAGTCTTCTTGAGATTTTTCAGTAATTGCAGCCAATTGTTTCATCACTTCATCAAAACTATTCATTATTGGTTGTTGCAACTTCTCTACTTCCTGGTGAACTAAGGTTTGTACTTCTTTCGTTAACTTTTTGTTGGATTGTTCATTATTCCCAGATAAGTGGTTATAAATTATGGAATTATCTTTATTAATTTTCTTCTCTTTCTCTTTCTTTTTATTCTCCTTTGAGGTTTCACTTAGGCCTAGGGAACAATCAGTCCTTTCTGTGATGTTTATATGGCCTACATTGGATGAGGGACAAAGGTCTCCTATCATCTGTTCTTTCTCTTTGACAGCTATAAGGCACTCCTCTAGTGTGGTGATCTTCTTTTTATAGGCTGTTTTCCTCAGTTCTGGATTAACACCTTGTCGAAACTGTTGATAAACTGCCCAATCCAAATGAGGTTTATCTGCATTGGATACATTCAGACTGTTAGACAGAGTTAACAAGCGATTGTAGAAATCGGGAACACTCTCCTTATCTTTCTGTGTGATCCTTTGTAGTTTCCACAGATTTGGTCCAACACTTCTCAGTTTAGAAAATTGAGATAATAAAATTTCCTTAAATTTTGAGTATTCAAATGTTTCTCTAAGTATTGGAGGTGAGTATAAAAATGTTTTTGCTTTACCAATCAATTTGTTTCTGAGCAATATCAATAACTGAAAGTCAGTCCAATTTGCTGTCTCTCTGAGTTTTTCAATAAAGGTAAAAAATGACAATACATCATCTGATTCCTCTCCTGAAAATTGAGGAAAGACCTATTGGGAGTTCAGAGTTCTGAAGAATTCACTATCTTCCATTTCTGTGCTAGATGTAACAGCTATATTGGATTATAATTTAATACTTTAATTCTCACAACTTAAGTTTAAAACTATTCAAATTATAATTCTTTGCCTGATTTGTTTCACAACCAACTCAGTGTGATTCACTTAACTTTATCACTAAGTTTTAGGAAATAGTTCCTCCAGTTAAATATAAAAAAAAACTTAATCTCTCAATTAATACTCGTGAATCAGCATTCTTCCGACTGCACCATTTTGTTACATTGTAACTTCTTCTGAATTACGTTTTATTTTCTTACAATTCTCTCTCTTTAGTATTTAACTAGTTATAGGCTGATATATCAATCGAATATGAAGAAAGTTTATATTATACTGTGCCACTCCATATTCTGAATTGCAAGAGCAACTTAGATAAATCAACCTTCAACTGTATTAGGTTATCCTAAGCTGATTTTAGATGGAGGTTTTTATTCTTACTACATAGGGTTCCCTCTATTATTCGTATTACATTATTTTAATGAGCGGTGCAATGAAACAATCAGGCAAATACAAGATTCAATTCAAGTAAAATTATTTAATGCAGTGTCACATAAATTACATCATAACACAGTATTCCAACAGGGACATTATAATTAAACGAATATAAAGCTCTCATTAAGATTCTAGTATACTACTCAGCAGAGCTTAAACTTTATAATTAAAGATTATATTTAACAGATCTTATCCTTCTTATTACAAAGAACTTATATCATAACTCTACTCTGATTAAGGTTACATTTCAAAACATTTTTAAATATCAAATCAGTTCAAGATATTCAGAAGAATACAACTCATGAACATTCAGACATTCATTTGTAATTCTCTAGGCTCAGTTAATAAATTTTAGTTCATGTAAGTTTGAGATTCATAAATTACAACAAATAGGCTTCACAGTATTCTCAGTCAGTGTTAATGAACACGTAATTCAATAATATCGCATTTATAATTTCAAGAGGGAAAAGTCTTAGGACATCATATATTAAATCTTGACTCGCGGAATACTGCAACTAGGAACAATTTACTTTCAGAGGAATTAATTTTCGTTACTTCTCGCTAAGTATAGCAAAGGTAATCTTACCAGGATATAGCTTCAACACATCATAAGTAGATCGAACAACAATTTTTAAGTCCTTGCTGACTTTTACTAGTAGTAACACAAATTTAAAAGAATCTTCCATTTCCATGACTGATTTATAGATTTGGGAGAATATAATCTTTATGCACTTGGATTAAGTTATATACTTATTTCTTCGTTTTCTTATACATATTAACCTATTTTTTGCACTATTTCACTGCTAGGCATTAGGTAGTTTGGTAAAAAAAATCCAACTCAGAAAAAGGTAAGTCAAAATATCAAGCAATTCCCGGTCCTTTAAATTCCGTTTTCGGAACGTCAAAATTCCTTTCCAGTCTCCAACTACCATTCTCTATTCTTCCCTACTCGATTCTCCTTTTTCACTTTCGTTTTAGTATACACTTCCTTTTTCTCGTCAGTAGCTGGTTCTCACTGGTTTAGCTCACATCAAACTTGTTTTTTCCTTGGTATATAGTGGTTCATGCTCCAACACGCGTTAGGAGAAATTTGCATGTTTTCTCACAACAACCAATCAAATGATATGACAAAAAATCTTTTGGATATATTAAAATTACATACATTACAGTTTTTTATAATATTATTAAAGGAATAAAGCAAATAAAATAAATAACACTTTAATATAGAGCTTTTTCATATCTATAATACATTTTAAAATTACATAATTAAAATTAACTGACAAAACTCAAAACGGATTATATGAATAACATTTTATAAGCAAAAGACTAACAAAATAAATTTAAATAAATCCTACTTATGATATGGTAGGTCATGTTAATTATGAATTAAGTGTTATTAATTATAAATATCTTCATTCACAATTTAACACTGTGTAGGCATACGAACAGTTGCATGGTTGTATTGCTGGTCCAGGTTTTATATTTTAAGGTGGTTCAAATGCCTGTTGTTAATTTAAAAGTGTCACAAAGACTCTTCTTGGCACGCTGAAGACAGTGATATATAATTCATCGAAATCAGCCAAGTGAAACCCAAATTTTGAGTGTGCTGAAAATTGAGCACAGCTCACTGTGGTCAGTAACGAGCATAGAACAAAGGACGTCGCCATCTTTACAGTTGTCCACGGGAAGAAAGGTGAGTCATGAAGTGCAACAATTGCCTGAAGGAATTATCGTCAGACGGAAGTCATGTAACCTGTAGGAAATGCCTTAGGAATCTTCACTTTACATGTTCGGGATTCTCAGAAACAACATGGCAACACAAATCCAATGCCAAGTGAGAGGAATGGAAATGTCTATACTGCAGAGAGAACAAAGAAACGCCGTCACCCACGACGCGACTGATTACGCTGGAGGCAGAATCGGACGATGAAATGAACAGACAAAAAAATACTGGTGAGTCTTATAATTTGAGTTCCGTAAATTTATAACTAGAAAAAGGTTTAGAAAATATAAAAGCCAGCTTGGTAGATCTTGTCCGAGAACTATTTTATAAATAGAATAACCAAATAACAAAAAAAATTAGCGAATATGAAGAGTTAGTTAAATTTAATAATTCAAAAGTCAAAGAAGACTTACAAACGGTAAAAGGCATTATAACCAGCATTAAGGCACTAACTGACAGGCAGCACAAATTGATAAAAGACACATCAGAACTGCATCAAGAATTTAACTCCCTGAAACTACAATACGAAGTTTTAAACCAACAACAACATAAAGAACAACTTGTCATAAACAATCTTCCAGAAACTGAATCCACAGAAAATCTCAGAGACGTAGTTTTAAAGTTAGGCCATGCAATTGACATCCACCTACAGCATAATGATATTCAGACCATAAATCGGATTCCCAGGAAGAACAAAAAACAAGGCTTGCCACGACCCGCACCAGTAATAATCTGTCTGACAAACAAGGCTACAAGAGACAATCTCATAAAAGACAGCAGACTGAAAAAAAAAAACACTAGTCAAGGATTTAAATGCATCCCAAGAAAATACACCAATCTTTCTATCTGAGTATTTAACACCTTTCAAACAGAAACTTTTGGACCAAGCAAGAAAAGAAAAAACAGAAAAAATTATTAATTTTTATGGATCAAAGACGGCAAAATATTGTTGAGAAAGTCACAGACTTCAAAGTCTATACAAATAAAAAGCTCGGAAGATATAGATAGGTTGCCAGAGTGAAAGAAAAGATTCCAACTTAGTTCAATAAGAAGATCTCAACACAACAAAAATGAATGTGAACCATCAGATAGATGTAATTACACCAGAATACAACAGTAATTGTACTTTCGAATCGCTTGATGCATGGAAACAATATACAGTACAAATGAGAGGTGTCTCAATCTTGCATATTAACATCAGAAGCATCCGAAAACATTGGTTATTGTTACAGGCTTATCTGAGGAATTACACTGATATTATTCGTATATTGATTCTGTTAGAATCAACAGAAGTATCCATAACTAATGACGAAGCGACTGCTTTCCAAATTCCAGGCTTCCAACAACATAGATAATGCCGCCAAACAAAAAGAGGGCGTGGAATATTAATATTTATCAAACAAAAATTGATAGCAAAAGAAACGGCCTATCAGTTTGAGCATGCTGAAACCCTTTGCCTCGAAATCACTAATACCACCAACAGACAGCATCCTATAATACTAAATGCTATTTACAGGCCACCAAACCTAAACATGATAAAATTCTTGCACGAACTCAATTGCTGCCTTTCACGCCAACAAATATGCTCAAACGAATACCTAACAATAATTAGTGACATAAACATAAATATTGCAAACGAAAACCAGAACAACACTGTACAATACCTAGACACATGCTATCCATGTATAATCTAATACCAACAATAACATCATGTACTAGAGAAAAATATTCGGAAATAATATCACTGCCTCCTGTCTAGATCATATAAATGCCCGAGCACCACCAAACAGTTACACTGCATTAGTCATAAAGTGCAAAGTATCAGACCATTACTTCACCGCTCTAAACCTGCACACCAAGACAATATCCATGCAATGTCCCACAGAAGAAAAGCGACAGAAAACAATAATAGACGAAGAAATAGTCAACCACGAAATAAGAAAAACAGACTGGGAACATCTGGCATCAGATTCAGCAGATATCTTATACAATAACATTAAACCCACACTGGAGGAAATATATAAGAAAGCTACAAAGAAAGTCAGAATTCGTTCAAAAACACACAAAATCCTTGGATAACAAAAACTTAATCCTAGAAATACACAGAAAATACGGTTTATGGAAAGAATTAAAGCGATATCCAAATAACACAGCTTTAAAAACTGAATATAAGATAACAAGAAATCGCCTTGCAACACAAATTAGAAATGCAAAAAGAAGCCACTACAGAGACAAACTAACCACTGCACAAAACAACATGAAACAAACCTGGCATCTGATCAATGAGATGCTAGATTGTGTTCCCAACACCACCGCCTCCGAAACCATAAAACACAGCTTCATGAAAGACGCAAAACCTATCTTACAACTAGCAAATGACTTTAACCAATACTTTACAGACTCTATCCAAGAACTGCTGAGAAATATTCCCCCAATCACAAAACGTGACCCTCCACTTGGACTACAATCAAAACAGACATTATGGTTCCCAATCATAAAAGAAGCAGAACTTCTCTATGCAATACATCAAATCAATCCAAACAAAGGCCCAGGAATTGATGATATAAGACCTAAAGATATAAAGCAACATGCAACTACTTTGAGTCCTATCCTACTAAAATTAATAAATAAAATATAAAGATAACGAGCCAATAGGCTTCATTTCGGCGATATAAACATTATTTAAATTAAGGGGATATTAGATCCCACATTGTTTTAAAACCGAATAAGAAACTCAAAGATTGGAATCAGAGAGTTTCATGCCGAATATAGTATAAAAACTATAAAAGTATCGGCGAATACTAGCGTGAGCTAATGCAAGTGGTCCTAGAACGTAGTGCAAACACGGGTAACTCGTTGTAAAGGTGGGTAAAGTTCTGATCGCTATTCTTGGTATTTTCCATAATGTAAAAACACATTTCCTAGGAAATGTGTTTTTGCTAAAACATTATTTCGATGCCAACTACAGGACAGTCAGAAATGCATGCCGTATAACAAGACCTCAGACAACTAATTGTATCACATATAAATACAATAATCACTACGGAAAGGCCACGCGAAACTTCTACATCACAGTCATGTTAAACAAATTACCTTTTGAATACAGAAACCTTACAAACTACAATAGCCTGAAAAGAGCTCTAAGGACATACTATGAACAAGAAACGCACCCAAAATATCATACAAACTTAATGAAACACAATATATTCGTTCAGGCTTCCAGTTCAGCAACGCATCAATACATTCCAAGTTATTTTGTGTGTGTGTGTGCGTGTGTGTGTGTGTGTGTGTGTGTGTGTGTGTGTGTGTGTGTGTGTGTGTGTGTGTGTGTGTGTGTGTGTGTGTGTGTGTGTGTGTGTGTGTGTGTGTGTGTGTGTGTGTGTGTGTGTGTGTGTGTGTGTGTGTGTGTGTGTGCGCGCGCGCGCGCGCGAATTTCTCAATCATACATTTTGTAGCTGCCCAACACAGCAAAAATAACCAATAAATAATAACCAATTGGCGTCATCCTCAGATAAGCTTACATATAAGCTTCGAGGATGAAAGCAGAGAAATTAGTTCTCATTACAAGATGTATCATATGTAACCAAATGTATGTAATGTGCGTATCACATGTAAAGCAATGTATGTAATGTATGTATTATATGTAAACAAATGTATGTAATGTAAGTATCATATGTAAACAAATGTTAGTAATGTATCATGTGTAATCAAATGTATGTAATAACTGTAAGAAAATTATGCAAATAAAGTGATTATATTCATTGATATTGTATATATAGAGTGTAAAATTGCAAAGAAACATCTGTAATAATCATCATTATGAATATTATAATAATATACGTTGTAAACAGGTATTGTTATTATTATTATTTAAAAAAACTTTATGTACGAGAAAGTATTTGTTATGCATAATTGTGTTCATATAATGTATGTAATTTATCTGAGTAATAATAAAATGTTAAAAAAATATTACTGTTATAGACAGAGGGCACTGTAAGGCATATGAACGGGCGCATGGTGATATCGCTGCTCCAGTTTTTTATAGTTGTAAAGTGGTTCCAACTCCTGTTTTAAGTTGAAAGTGTTCCCAAGTAACCCTTCTTATCACACTGAAGACAGTGATATAAAATTCAACGAGATCGGCTAAGAAGAAACCAAATTTTGAAGTATTGAAAAGTGAACAGAGAGGACCGTGGTCAACAACGAGCGAAAAACAAAGGACGTTGCCATCTTTACAATCATGCCATACTGCCTAAGAGAAGAAAGGTGAGTCATGAAGTGTATCAAATGCCTGGAGGATTTATCGTCCGAAGGAAATAATATAACTTGTACGAAATGCAGTAAGATTCTACACTTAAAATGTGCCGGCTTTTCAGAAACAACCGGGCAACATAAGTATAAATCCGATGTGACACGCGAGGAATGGAAGTGCGTACTCTGTAGGAAGAACAAAGAAACGTACTTGAAGCAGCCACCTACGACGCAGCCGATTATACCGGAGGCAAAATCAGATGACGAACTGAACAGACAAAAAAATGCAGATGAGTCCTATAATTTCAACTATTTAAATATACTAATAGGAAACGGTCTAGAGACCATAAAAGCCAGCTTAGTAGATCTTGTGCAGGTACTCTTTAATAAACAGAACGAACAAATAACAGAAAAAAAAATCTAGCAAATATGAAGATTTGCTAAATCATAAAATAATAATAATAATAATAATAATAATTCACAGTAACATTCCAGATGGCTGGGGATATGTTAGCTGATTCTCAGACTTTCTAAAATCTGAGTAACTTTCCATCAAAAATGAATTTAATTTTGCTTTGATATTGTTACTCGCATAAAATGATACCAGACAATAATAAATAAATTAATTCCGTGTGATGGTGCAATGACCGTGAGTCCCTTTTACGGGGGGTACGGCACCATCTATTCCCCCGAAATTTTATCTGGGCTCCGGAACAGCTGACGAATCAGGCCTATGGCTGGGTCAGTGTTCCTGACTGTAATCCGTGTGTGTGTCACAGGACCTGTTTGCCTGCTTGCGGGATGAAAAACCCCAGATAAACTGGCGGAGAAAACCCTGCTGTCCATGCCCAAGACCGGCTAACTTGGCTATGGCTGAGGAAGATCCTTAAGCTCCTCACGTCGTCGAAGGAGTGTCCTAGGAATCGAACCTAGGACACTCCTTCCCCAGGCATATGGTTCGAAGCGTAAAGCCACTAGGCTAACCGCGCGGACCCAGACAATAATAAAAATAGTGGATTTCTCACTGGCATTCTGCTTGCATAGCGAAATCGTTATTGCAACAAACGAATCTTCAGCCATATAAGTGTTTCGCAAAATGCTGCTATTGTTTTTGCTTAAATTATGTCTGAATGAAATATTCTTCGGCAGGTTTGACTGTTTTTTTTTTTTGTATTATTTTTTATTGATCTCTCAAATATTTACATATATACAATAATCATCTTGAATAACATTCAGTATATTATTTTACTTTGGGATCCCTTATTAATGTGAAGAATTGCTGTTCAGAAGATGTCAGAAAAAGGTTAGGAATGGCTAAAACAACAGTCAGAGACCTGTCTAAAATCTGGAAGGATGGATCTATCTCCATGGGAACAAAGTTGAGGATTTTGGATGCAGTTGTTTTTCCGACAGCAACTTATGGATGCGAGACTTGGAACCTAAAGAAGTCAGATAAGAAACGGATATCTGCTTTTGAGATGTGGTGTTACAGAAGGCTGTTGAGGATATTATACACTGAAAGGCGTACAAATGAATGGGCGTTAGAAAAGATTAGTAGAACTTTAAGGCTCCTTAAGGATATTGACAGAAGAAAATTAAAATATTTTGGACACATAGAAAGGATGGAAGGAGGACTTCTAAGAACAGTAATAGAAGGTAAAGTTCATGGAAAAAGAAGCAGGAGTAGACCATCAATGAGATGGATGGATGCCGTGTGTGGAGTGACTGATCTTCAGAGAGTTGAGGCTGCCAGAAGGGCAAACAACAGGACTACATGGCGCGGCCTAGTGTGGAACATCATCGAGCATCGGAGTGACCATACGGCATCTGTAGATGCCCAGTGAACACAGACAGACATATTATTTTACAAGGTTCAGCACTAAGCACTGCATTCATATGCACTTCATTTTCACAATGATGTGATTTCAATATTAATGAAGATAACATACTTTTTTGCTAAAACAGTTAAATAATATTCCATGTTGCAGTTTTTTTTTCAAGTTTGAGAAAGTGTGATTATGCACAGTATTTACACTTCTACAATTAAGACATTGTATTTTCTATTTCGTACAAACACACAGTGCAGTGTAAATTCATTTACATATTTTTTTAAATAATAATAATAATGATGTTTTATTACATTATTTTCATGTTACGTAGTAATATTATCATATTATTACAGGATTAGTTGTTGTTGTTTTTTATTGATCTCTAAAATATTTACATATATACAATAATCACCTTGAGTGACATTTCAGCATGTTATTTTACAAAGTACAGCAAAATGGCTGCAGATTATGGTTCAATTTCTACATTAGATTCCTATAAAATATTTAATGATATTTTTATTATTTAGATTATGATTATATATTATGCTTTTACAATATGTTTTGTTCTGGTTTTTAACAATGAAGTGCATACATTTTTTGTTGTGTAATGTATTAATTAAAACAACAGTTTGGAGGATTTTGGAGGATTGCAAGTTATGGAAGTGAGTAATGGACACTCAGAAAGAGAGATATGGAAAGAATTAATGCATTGGAAATGTGGTGTTATAGAAAGATGGAAAAGATTAGCTATACAGAGAGAATATCAAATCAAGAAGTTTTAAGAAGAGTTGGGATGGAAAGAACACTGCTTAAAAACATTATGCAAAGAAAGACTAGATTTGCAGGACATCTTTTGAGATGTTCCTCAGGACATCTGACAAGAACTATATTACAAAGGAAAGGAAATTACCTATGCGTGTGATATATTTTCTATTTTGAAGGTAGTTTCTAAACCAGGTGTGCAGACGCCCATCTATTCCAACATGTCTTGGCTTTTCTAATAAGGTTTGGTGTGCGAGTGTGTCAAATGCTTTAGTCAAGTCGATAAAGACTACCAAGACAATTTTGTTTTTATATAAGGCGGTGTTAATTATGTCTGTATGACCTTCCAAGGGAGAGATGTTGTTCCCTTATTTTTCTGAAAACTGTACTGTGTTTTGTGAATAATATGAAAGTTCTCTGTATATATTGTGAGTTTCCTAAACACGACCCGATCCATAATTTGATTTTTTTTTAATTGGTAGTGTTGCTATAGCTCTGTAATTATTTGTTAAATTTCTTTTTACATGTTAGGATATGGGTGTAATTGTGGCAGTTTTTGACATACTTGGTATGTGTCTAGTTGTAAATATTTTATTTATTAATTTTAGTAAGATCAAGCCTAGGCTAGTTGCGTTTTGCTCGATATCCTTAAGTCTGATATCCTTTCTGTACATATCTAGGATTATGTTTTGCGTTATCCACGGATTTTGGCTTGTTTTGATCGAATTCTAACTTTGTAGCTTTTTTATATATCTCCTCCACTGCGAGTTTAATGTTGTTCTATAAGGTATCTATTGAATCTGGTGACGCCATGTTTCCAGTCGATTTTTCTTATTTCTTGGTTGACTATTTCTTCGTCTATTATTGTTTTGTTTTGCTTTTCAGATGTGGAGCATTGCATGGATATTGTCAATGCATGGATATTGTCTAGTGCACAGGTTAAGAGCTGTACAGTAATGGTCTGCAGTGTAACCATTTTAGTGGTGCCCTAATGTTTATATGACCTAAGCAAGAAGCAGTGATAGCATTTCCGACTATTTCTTCTCTAGGTCATGTTATGGCTGGTATTAGGTTATACATAGATAGCATATCTAGGTATTGTATAGTGTTGTTATGGTTTTCGTTTGCAATATTTATGTTTATATCACCGATTATCATTAGGCATGAGTTATTCTTGGCGTGAAAGCTAGCAATTGAGTTGCTCAAGAATTTTATCACGTTTAAGTTTGGTGGCCTGTAAATAGCATTTAGTATTAAGAGGTTCTGTCGACTGGCGATGTTAATGATTTCGATACTAAGGATTTCAGCATGCTCAAACTTATAAACAGTTTCTTTTGCTATTAATTTATTTTCGGGAAAATATTAATATTTTACCTCTCTTTTTATTTGTCCGAAAGAGTCAATATTGTTGAAAGCCTGGAATTTGATAGACAGTTGCTTCGCCATTAGTAACGGATACTTCCGTTAGGACCAATATATCAATAACACCGGTGTAATTCTTCAAATAAGCCCGTAAGATTAACCAATATTTTCGAATACTTCTGATGTTATAACAAGTATGCAGGATGGAGAGTCCTCTCGTTTGATCTGTGCGTTGCATCGAGCATCGCATCCATCCATCGAGCGAGTCAAAAGTACAAATGCTGGTATATTCTAGTATTATTGCATTTGTCTGATGGTTCACATTCATTTTTTATTGTGTTGAGGTCTTCTTTTTGATCGAATTAGGAGACTTTTGTTTTCACTGTGGCAGCCTTTCTGCGTGGGTGGTCTGAAAAGTTCTCGGCCTAACAGTGAAAAAACGAATTTATAATTTCAAAATAATTATTTTTGAACATAATCTCCCTTAAAACTAATACATTTATTCCAGCGATGCTCCAGTGCCATTATCCCGTCCCTGTAGTGATTCTCAGTAAGATCTGTAAAATACCCTCTACAGCTGCAATCACTTCTTGATTCGAAAAAAAACGCTGACCAGCGAGGAAGAGTTTTAGTTTTGGGAAGAGGGAGCCAAATCTGAGGAATAGGGTGGATGTTCCAACAATTCATAGTGCAGATCCCTTAATTTTCCCATTGCCAAAACACCTTTGTGGGCAGGTGCACTGTCCCTGATGAAAGATGATTTTTTTTTTTCTTCAGCAAACCGGGACTTTTCTCACGAATTTTTTTCCGTCTAGTCTGGTTAAAAGATTGGAATAATATTCCCCGGTTATTATTTTACCCTTTTCAAGATAATTAATAAACAAAATGCCTTTAGAATCCCAAAACACTGATGCCATGACCTTGTCTTCTTTGACGCTGAAGTTTGGCTTCTGTCCACTGTTTTGACTGCTGTTTGGATTCTGGTGTGTAATGGTGAATCCAAGTCTCATTCATAGTAATAAATCGACGCACAAAATCAGTTTTATTCTTGTTAAAATGCTCCAAGCACTGTTCAGAGATTTTCATGCGAGTGCGTTTTTGATCTGCGCGGCACCCATCTTGCTCAAAGCCTTTTCATTAGCAATTCTTCATGCAAAATGTATCCTACACGGTCTTTTGAAGTGCCTATAGTCTTAGCAATTTCACGCACTTTGACTCGCCGGTCATTCAATCAATATCGTGCACTGATCAATGATTTCTGGTGTTGTTACACTTTTTGGACGTCCTTCACGTAGATAATCTTCAAGTCTGGTACGACTTGAGTTAGTACATACTTGGCAGCCCATTTCTTAATTGTCGAAAACAAAGGAGAAGAGTGTCCATAAACTGTTATGACCTTCGAATGAATTTCTTTTATAAAGAATTTTATAACCGCACGATACTCAGTTTTATCCATTTCAAGGGATACAGACAATACTTTGGCTTCAGACAGCTGTATTAAAAAAACTACTTGATAGAATGACTTGCAATTTCACATCGATACTTATGACAAATGTACCAACTTAGAAAAAAAAATCTTGGCGATTGTGTTTTCATTTATGATTGAGGCCGAAAACATTTCAGACCACCCACGTATGTCTTCCTAACTTTTGATTTGTATCGACTTTGAAGTTTGTGACTTCCTCACAAGAATATCTTAGCATCTCTGATCCACAAGAATTGGTAATTTGTTTTTTTTTGCTTTTGTTGCAATGTTTTGGGATTATTGTCTTGGGATGCGTTTAAATCCTTGGCAACTATTTTTTTTTCCTGTCTACTGGCTTTTATGAGATTATCTCTTGTGGACTTGTTTGTAAGACAAACTATGATTGGAGCCAATCATGGCAAGCCTTGTTTTTTTTTTTTTTTTGCTCTTCCTGGGAATCCGATTTACGGTCTGAATGTAGTTAGGCTGGAGATATCAATTGCATGGCCTACCTTTAAAACTATGTCTCTGAGATTTTCTGTAAGCGTAGTTTCAGGAAGACCATTTATGACAAGATCTTTATATTGTTGCTGGTCTAAAAGTTCGTATTGTTTTTTTAGGGAATACAGCTCTTCATAGAGTTCGGATGTCTCTTTCATCAGATTATGTTGCCTGTCGGTTAGTACATTAACACTAATTTGGATATATTTTACCATTTGCAAGACTTCTTCCACTACTATATTATTATATTTAACAAAATTCTCATACTCGCTAAATTTTTTTATTTGCTCCTTCTGCTTATCAAAGCGTTCTTGGACAAGATCTATTAAACTGACTTTTATAGTTTCTAAACCGTTTCTAGTATAGTACGCCCACACTTTAGAGGCTGTCGTTCGCTCGGTGCCAAGACGAGTCAATTTATGTTGAAGGGGAGAAAGAAATAAGGTGATGTACGAATTGGTCACCAGCACGCGAAATTTACGTGTTTATACGTAAACTTTTCCAACTGTTATACAGGCAAAATAGTTACCACTTTGAAAACTACAATGATCATAAAAGAGAAGTTAATTTTCCGACGTGTAATAATAAACACTGGTCCCACAATACGGATTGATTACCCTATTATCGGAATGGATTCTCCATGCGCAGAAGTGTGTAAGGATTTTTTTTTATCTGTGGGCATATTATAGTATATTTAAACAATTCAAATTATAGAACACCTGTATTTTTTGCTTGTTCAGCTCATCGTCTGATTCTGCCTCCGATATAATCGGCTATGTTGTTACTTTTTATCCTGTCGTGGGTGGCAGCGTTTATTTGTTCTCCCTGCAATATAGGCTCTTCCATTCCTTGCGTTTTGCATTGGATTTACGTTGCCAGGTTGTTTCTGAAAGTCTATAAAGTGAAGTGTAAACCAAAGATTCCTAAAGCATTTTCTACATGTTATATGATTTCCGTTGGACGATAGATCCTTCAGGCATTTGTTACACTTCATGATTCACCTTTCTTCCCCTTGAGTAACTGCAGCGTGACTGTAAAAACGGCGACGTCCTTTGATCTTCGCTCATTGATGACCACAGTTTACTCTGTCTTCAATTTTCAACACTTGAAATTTGGATTCTACTTAGCCAATTTCAATGAATTATACATGGTTGTGATGATTAACTCTACTACCTCTGCAAGTAGAGTTGCAAAGCAATTCTACTTGCAGAGGTAGTAGAGTTAACTTGCAACACTTTTAAATTAAAAACAGAAGTTCGAACTACTTTAAAACTGTAAAAAAGGAAGCAGTGATATCACCGTGTACCAACTAGTCGCCTACACAGTGCCCCTTCAAAATAATAATATTTTTTTTTAAACTGTAATAACATTTTATTTATCATCATACAGAGTATTTACATATAGACAATAAAGTAATAATAATAATAATAATTTTTGTGAGTGTATTTAGTTAGTGCTTTAGTTAGATCAATAAAGACTACCATGGCAATTTTGTTTTTGTCTAAGGCGGTATTAATTACGTCTGTAAAGTCTTCCAAGAGAGATGTTGTTCCTTTATTTTTCTGAAAACCATATTGTGTTTTGGGGATAATATGAAAGGTCTCTGCATATGCTGTGAGTTTCCTCAGTATGATCCGCTCCATAATTTTATTGATAATTGGTAATGCTGCTATGGGTCTGTAATTCCTGATTAAATTTCTTTTTCCATGTTTGTATATGGGTGTGGTTATGGCGATCTTTAGCATACTTGGTAGCTGTCCTGTTTTAAATATTTTATTTATTAATTTTAGTAGGATAGGACTAAAACTAGTTGCATGTTGCTTTATATCTTTAGGTCTTTTACCATCAATTCCTGGGCCTTTGTTTGGTTTGATTTGATGTATTGCATAGAGAAGTTCTGCTTCTTTTATGATTGAGAACCACAATGTCTGTTTTGATTGTAGTCCAAGTGGAGAGTCACGTTTTGTGATTGAGGGAATATTTCTCAGCAGTTCTTGGATGGAGTCTGCAAAGTATTGGTTAAAGTCATTTGCTAGTTGTAGGATAGGTTTTGCGTCTTTCATGAAGCTGTGTTTTATGGTTTCGGAGGCGGTGGTGTTGGGAACACAATCTAGCATCTCATTGATCAGATGCCAGGTTTGTTTCATGTTGTTTTGTGCAGTAGTTAGTTTGTCTTTGTAGTAGCTTCTTTTTGCATTTCTAATTTGTGTTGCAAGGCGATTTCTTGTTATCTTATATTCAGTTTTTAAAGCTGTCTTATTTGGATATCGCTTTAATTCTTTCCATAAAGCGTATTTTCTGGGTATTTCTAGGATTAAGTTTTGTGGTATCCAAGGATTTTGTGTTGTTTTGAATGAATTCTGACTTTCTTTGTAGCTTTCTTATATATTTCCTCCAGTGTGAGTTTAATGTTATTGTATAAAATATCTGCTGAATCTCATGCCAGGTGTTTTCAGTCTATTTTTCTTATTTCGTGGTTGACTATTTCTTCGTCTATTATTGTTTTCTGTCGCTTTTCTTCTGTGGGACATTGCATGGATATTGTCTTGGTGTGCAGGTTTAGAGCGGTGAAGTAATGGTCTGATACTTTGCACTTTATGACTGATGCAGTGTAACTGTTTGGTGGTGCTCGAACATTTATATGATCTAGACAGGAGGCAGTGATATTATATCCGAATATTTTTCTCTAGTACATGATGTTATTGTTGGTATTAGATTGTACATGGATAGTGTGTGTCTAGGTATTGTTTGTTCTGGTTTTCGTTTGCAATATTTATGTTTATATCACTAATTATTGTTAGGTATTCGTTTGAGCATATTTGTTGGCGTGAAAGGCAGCAATTGAGTTCGTGCAAGAATTTTATCATGTTTAGGTTTGGTGGCCTGTAAATAGCATTTAGTATTATAGGATGCTGTCTGTTGGTGGTATTAGTGATTTCGAGGCAAAGGGTTTCAGCATGCTCAAACTGATAGGCCGTTTCTTTTGCTATCAATTTTTGTTTGATAAATATTAATATTCCACCCCCTCTTTTTGTTTGGCGGCATTATCTATGTTGTTGGAAGCCTGGAATTTGGAACGCAGTCGCTTCGTCATTAGTTATGGATACTTCTGTTAGAATCAATATACGAATAATATCAGTGTAATTCCTCAGATAAGCCTATAACAATAACCAATGTTTTCGGATGCTTCTGATGTTAATATGCAAGATTGAGACACCTCTCGTTTGTATTGTGTGTTGTTTCCATGCATCAAGAGATTCGAAAGTACAATTACTGATGTATTCTGGTGTAATTACAACTATCTGATGGTTCACATTCATTTTTGTTGTGTTGAGATCTTCTTATTGAACTAAGTTGAAGTCTTTTGTTTCACTCTGGCAACCTATCTATATCTTCCAAGCTTTTTATTTGTATATACTTTGATGTCTGTGACTTTCTCAACAATATTTTGCCATCTTTGATGCATAAAAATTGATACTTTTTTTCTGTTTTTTCTTTTCTTGCTTGGTTCAAAAGATTCTGATTGAAAGGTGTTAAATAGTCAGATAGAAAGATTGGCGTATTGTCTTGCGATGCATTTAAACCCTTGACTACTGTTTTTTTTTTTCAGTCTGCTGTCTTTTATGAGATTGTCTCTTGTAGCCTTGCTTGTCAGACAGATTATTACTGGTGCGGGTCGTGGCAAGCCTTGTTTTTTGATCTTCCTGGGAATCCGATTTATGGTCTGAATACCATTATGCTGTAGGGGGATGTCAATTGCATGGCCTAACTTTATAACTACGTTTCTGAGATTTTCTGTGGATTCAGTTTCTGGAAGACCGTTTATTACAAGGTGTTGTTTATGCTGTTGTTGGTTTAAAACTTCGTATTGTAGTTTCAGGGAATTAAATTCTTGACAGAGCTCCGATGTGTCTTTTATCAATAATAATAATAATAATAATTTTTTTTATATATGATAATATTTTTATTGATCTGCTAAAATATTTTCACATGCAATAAACAACTTGAGTGACATTGCAACTTATAATTTTACAGAATTCAGTGCAAAGTGCTACTTTTCTACATTGAATTTCAATTAAAATTTTTAAAAATACTTTTTTGCCTCTATATTGTATTTACAACACATGTTGTTCTAATATTTACAATAAAGATTATATAGAATTTTTGAATATAGAATATACATATTAATAATAATAATGATAATTATTATTTATTTATTTATTTTATTTTTTTTTTTGTCTCAGATAAATTGCATGCATAGTTGCTGTAATAATTATATATATATATATATATATATATATATATATATAATCTTTATAACACATTACAATTGTGAATAACAGATACAAGTTAATAATTTTCTTCCTCGAAGCTTAGCAGAGCTTATCTGAGGAAGATAATAGATGATAGATGGTTTTGGTTTGATGGTTATGTTTCTATACTGGTCACAAGCCAGGTGTCGATTTTACTGTTTGTTGGTATGTGCTTGGAAGACTTCGACTGCTATTACAGTTTAACTTTTTTTTTGTTCAAATAGAGTTGGATTTAGACATGGTGTGTTTGTTTCTTTGTGTTCTTGTAGTAATGGTTTTTGAGAGGGGATTTGTCATAGGTTTGTGTGTGTGTGTGCATGTGTGCCAGGGAGAGAGAAACAGGAATGGCTCTAATTTTCCTTCTCGCTATAATATTTATAGCGCCTGTTTCAGCTGTCTGTATGTTCCTAGGTTTCTGTTGTCGAACGGCAGTTTGTTTATCATGTCAGGTACGTAGAAGTTTCGGGTGGCTTTGCCGTAGTGATTGTTGTACTTATATGTTATGTAGTTTGTTGACTGTGGTCTTGTTATTTGATATGTTATTCTGGTTACTCTATATGTTGGGCTGTAGTAATGTTTTAACATGACTGTGTAGTGGCATAAGTGTTTCACCTTAAATATTTTGTGTTTTGTCCGTGCTTCCTGCATAAGAGTGTTGTTCCCAGAATATCAGTTTTACCATTAATAATAATAATAATAATAATAATAATAATAATAATAATAATAATAATAATAATAATAATAATAATAATAATAATAATAAGCTTATTATCTTTCAAAGAAATTACATGAATGTAGGGTATATTTTGTTACATGTTATTAAAATTATTACGATTAGGACAATGTAATACTATAACTAATGTTAAAATTGATGTTAACTGTAAATTAAAACAATTTACAGTTGCAGTTTTACATTGAACAGATAAACAGCTATATTTGCATTTTGTCATTCATTTTTATTCAAAATTCACATTAACAATTATTTTTTATTAACATGCAATATATAATGCTATATTCATTCATTTAACTTTTCACAATAATAATTAAAATAAAACAATCGACAGCAAAAATTAACAATGAAACTTTACAATTTTACACATGCTTCTTTACAGTTCTATACTAACCATGTGTACAATTCGGTACATCACTTTACTTTCCCTTATCATTACTTCTCAGAGAATGACATGTATTTTATAAAATTTAGGCAACAGCGCAGTAATTTCTTACGTTACACTTTTCACTCTTAATATCTTTATAATTACATAATGTGGAATTCATGTAATAGAATAATAACGATCACAGTAATCGTTTGGAAATATAGTTCACAGTTACACAAGGTAGTTGATATGATTACATGCTACATTTTACATTTTATTATTATATATATATATATATATATATTTCTTTCCCTTTTTTATTTGACAAATTGTTATCTTTATCATACAGCTATTTACATTTAGACTATTCAAATATTATATTTTCGGTTAAGTACAGAATATTATATAATAACAATAACAATAATATTAATTATTATCATCTCTGTTATTATCGGTTAAGGTATTGTTGTGACTGAAGTTAATTGTAGCGATTGGCTAATGAGGATTATTTGATTAAGCAAGGCTAATCCCTCCCACTTTGAAGCCAGAGATAGCTTTTATGAAGAGAGTGAGGTTAGCATACACTATTTATGTTTGATATTTTTATGGATAAAAAGCAGGCGTTGCGTTGGATGCTGGTGGTTTGTGAAGTGAAAAATTGGTGTGAGTGTTATATTAATTGTGTTGGTATAGCTTCCAAAGTTTGTGTTTTAATGTTCTGTAATTGTCTGTTTTTTTTTTGTTTGTTTTTTTTATTTTGTGGTAGATTGTTGATTAGCGTGGGTATAAGATGTGATCTCACTGCAGAATCATATGGGTTGTGGAAGGATTTTGGTGTGTAAAGTGTTGTGGTGGGTCGTGTTATGCGATACATGTCTGTTGTTACGATAGGTGTTGTTGAAGTAATTTCTTAGTAACATTAAGTAGTGGTTCATAATTTTTATTCTCAGGATTCTGTGCATCGCCATATACGGTTCGGATATTGGCTGTTGTATGTGGGGGCTCCAAATCACTGTTGTAATAATTTTCTGATGTAATGTTTCTATTTTCGCTAGATAGCTGTTTGATCTGTTAGCATAAATTGTCATGCCGTACCTGAGTAGCTATTTGCAGATACCGTGATGTAGGAGTTTTCTTACGTTATATAGAATCATGTCTTTTACCTGGAAAAGGTTTGCTGCAATGATGCGGAGTTTAGCATATAGGTATTTTATATGTTTTGTCCATTTGTAGTGACAATCGATGTAAAGGCCAAGGTATTTTGCATGCGTTAAGGGTGTGATTTCGGAACAGTGGCAGCTATTTTTGCTGTTAACTTTTAATGTAATGATATGTGTGACAGCATAACGATAGTGGAGCGGGGCGCATTGTTCTTGGATTATGTATAATTAATCTCTGCGTTTTGGTGCTATTCATTATAATTTAGTTTTGGAAGAATAAGTTGTAATTTCATTCAGGTCTTTGGAAAGAGTGGTGTTGATGCCTTTATGGACTGCCAGTAACGTGTTGTTATATTATTATTCTTATTATTTTAACATTTTATTATTTCTCAGGCTAATTTAATAATAATAATAATAATAATAATAATAATAATAATAATAATAATAATAATAATAATAATAATAATAATAATAATAATAATTTTTTTTTTTTTATTATGTCTCAGTATAAGTTACATACAATAATCATATTTACAGTATTTACAATAAGGATTATACAGAATTTTTTTTTTTTTTTTTTTTTATGTCTCAGATGAATTGCATACATAGTTGCTGTAGTAATTATATGTATATAATATTTATAACACATTACAAGTGTGTATAACAGATACTTGCAAGTTAGTAATTTTCTTCCTCGAAGCTTAGCAGAGCTTATCTGAGGAAGATAATAGATGACAGAGGGTGGTGGTTTCATGGTTGTGTTCCTATAGTGGTCACAAGCCAGGTGTTGATTTTACTGTTTGTTGGTACGTGCTTGAAAGACTTCGACTGCTATTACAGTTTAACTTTTTTTTTTTTTTTTTTTTGTGAAAATAGGGTTGGATTTAGACATGTAGTGGTAGTCTTGTAGTGGTAGTTTTTTAAGAGGGGGGGTTGTCGTAGGTTTGTGTGTGTGTGTATGTGTGGTGGGGGAGAGAGAAACAGGAATTGCTCTAATTTTCGTTCTCGCTATAATATTTATATAGTGCCTGTTTCAGCTCTCTGTATGTTCCTAGGTTTCTGTTGTCGAACGGCAGTTTGTTTATCATGTCAGGTACGTAGAAGTTTCGGGTGGCTTTGCCGTGGTGATTGTTGTACTTATATGTTATGTAGTTTGTTGACTGTGGTCTTGTTATTTGATATGTTGTTCTGGTTACTCTATATGTTGGGCTGTAGTAGTGTTTTAACATGACTGTGTAGTGGCGTAAGTGTTTCACCTTAAATATTTTGTGTTTTGTCCATGCTTCCTGCATAACAGTGGGTTATTCCCAGAATATCAGTTTTATCATTTTATCTTGCAACCATTGTAGCCTGTTAAGTCTGTAGTCTGCGCAGAATGCGTATGATGTGATTGCATATCTTAAAATGTTTTCACATAATGCTTTATAGATTAGTATTTTTATGTGGGTTGGGGCAATGTCTTTTAATCTGTATAGTTTGCTTGCTATTATCCTAAGCTTGGTATGTAGGTAGTTTGTATGGCTATTCCAACTTTGATCTGCATCGAAGTGAAGTCCAAGGTAGCGTGTTGTTTTCACCTGTGTGATGGTTGTGATTTTAGGTTCTGCACTTTGTGTATTGGAGGATGAATGTTTGACAGTGAGATATTTAGTTTCTATGGGCAGGGTTTGGGGGTTTTTGAATATCATTAGCTTTGTTTTTCCAGGGTTTATATATATGCCGTTTTCGGTTAACCAGTTAGTGATTTGATTGATGTCGTGTTGCATATTTTTGTAAGCGATTTTTGCAGTGTTGTGAATGGATACTATGGCAGTGTCGTCTGCATACTGGAAGATTTTACTTTTTAGGGGGAGTTGGCTTATGTCGTGTGTGTATATGTTAAATAGAATGGGAGATAGGACAGCTCCTTGTGGTACTCCACAGGTCACTTGTACCTCTTTGCTGTGTGCTGATCCTATACGTGTGATGTGCTTTCTGTTTTTCGTGTATGCTTTAAACCACTGGAGTAGACGACCTCCAATTCCGATATGGGTAAGTTTCGTTAACAAGGTTTTATGTGTTAGTGTGTCAAATGCTTTTGTTAGGTCAATGAATACCACTAATGTTATTCTGTTTTTATCCAATGCAGCGTTTATTAGATCTGTGAAGTCTTCCAGGAGTGTTGCTGTTCCTTTATTTTTTTGAAAGCCATATTGTGTTTTGGGTATGATTTGAAATTTTTCAACGTATGTGGAGAGTTTCTGATGTACAATGTGCTCCATGATTTAGTTGATTACAGGCAGCGTGGCGATAGGTCTGTAATTACTTATTATGTTTCTTTTTCCCTGTTTGTGTATGGGTGTGATTAATGCAGTCTTCAGTGTTTCAGGTATGTGTCCCGTTTCGAAGATTTTATTTAACAGTTTTTGTATAACTGGAAGTAGGTCGGTTGAGTGTTTCTTGATGTCTTTTGGTCTGATTCCGTCTATCCCCGGTCCTTTGTTAGGATTAATTTGTTGAATTGCCAGTGATAGTTCTTCTTTTGTTACTGTGGGGAACCACATCGACTGGGTTGCTCGTGGACCTAGTGGAGAATGTTCGTATGTGTGAGGAAAGGTTGTTTCTTGTAGCTTTTGGACAGAGTTCACGAAGTACTGATTAAAGTTGTTTGCCAACTGTTTGAGGGATTTGGGATCGCAGGCAAAGCTGTGTTTTATTGTTTCTGTGGCAGTGGTTCTGTGTATATTGTCCAGCATTTCATTAATCAGGTGCCAGGTTTCCTTTATGTCGTTCTGTACTGTTGTTAATTTGTTGCTGTAATAGTTTCTTTTTGCCGTTCGAATCTGGGTTGTTAGGAGATTCCGTTTTCTTTTGTATTCAGCTTTTAAAGCGATATTGTTCGGTGACTTCTTAAGTTGTTTCCATAGGGCATCTTTTCTTTGTATATCTGTTAGTATGTTGTCTGTTATCCATGGATTTTGTTTCGTTTGGGGGCGTATTTTTATTTTTGTTAATGCTTTGTTGTATATTTTGTTAAATGCAAGTTTAAGATTATTATATACAGCTTCAGCAGAGTCTAAAGATGCTATCTGCATCCAGTCTGTTTTTCTGATTTCATCGTTCACTATTGCTTCGTTTACAATGCTATGATACTGTTTTGTAGTCTCAGTGATTTTTATGGGTTCTGGTTCAGTGTGTAACTGCAATGCTGTGAAATAATGGTCTGCTAGTTTGCATGTTATGACGGCTGCTGTGTGCTGTTTGGAGGGGCCCTTATATTTATATGATCAATGCAGGTTGAGGTTGTTGTGTTTCCGACTATCTCTTCTCGTGTATACGACTGTATGGATGGGGTTATGTTATATGCCGATAATAGGTCTAGGTATTGTTCTGTGTTGTTATTTATGTTCCTAATGTTTATATTAATGTCTCCTATTATTATCAAGTATTTTGAGGTGCCTACTTTCGTGGCTGAAAGCCATCTGTTTAGTTCTTCTAGGAATTTTGTGGTGCTTAAGTTGGGTGGTCTGTATATTGCGTTTAATATCAGGGAGTTTTCTTGTTTGATGTTTTTAATTTCGATGCATATGTTTTCTGCGTATTCTAATTTATAGTTTATTTCTGTTACTTCTAGTTTATGTTTGGTAAATATTATTATACCACCGCCTCGATTTGTTTGTCTGCAGTGTTTGTGTTGTTGGAAGTGTGGCATTTGGTAGGAGGATGCCTCTTCGTTTGTCGTAGATACTTCAGTCAGTATTAAAATGTCTATTTCGTCTATATCTTCCTTCAGATAAGCTTGCAGGGTCAGCCAGTATTTTTGAATGCTTCTGATGTTGATGTGGAGAATAGATAGTCCTTTTTTGGGGATTGTCAGTTGTTTCCATTCTGATATTGATTTCAGAATGTGGCAATTATCATGTTCCGGGGTGATTACGTCTGCTTGATGGTGTGCATTCATGTTGGTTGGGGTGCTGGTCCTTCTTTACGAGTTGTCGATATTCCTTTCAATGTGACAATTTTTAACGCAGTTTATTATCTTTCAAAGAAATTACATGAGTGTAGGATACATTTTGTTGCATGTTATTAAAATTATTACGAATCGGACAATGTAATACTATATTAATGTTAAAATTAATAGTAATCCTAACAAAAACAATCCACACTTACAGATTTACATTAAAACAGTTAAACATCTATTTGTTGCATTTCTTCATTTACATTTTAATTTTACAATTTATTTTTATTCACAATTCTAATTAACAATTACTTTTATTTGTGAACATGTCTTCTTCTTCTTGTTGTTTTCAGCCATTTTCTGTCCACTGCTCGACGAAGGTCTCCTCCAGTTCTTTCCACCTTTCTCTGTTCTTGGCAATGGTTGACCAATTTTATCCAATAAAATTTGATTCATCACTCCACCTTCTTTTAGGACTTTTTTTCGGCCTCGTTTCCCTTCTTTAGGAATCCAGTTCGTTAGTATGGTGATCCATCGCTCATCTTCTCTCCTGGATAGATGTCTGGTCCATTTCCATTTTAGTCGCTTGTGGTGAAGAATGATGTCCGCGATGCGAGTCTGACTTCTTATCCAGGTGTTTCGCTTCTTATTTTTTAATGTGATGCCTAGCATCAACCTCTCCATTTTTCTTTGAGTTGTTGTTAATTTATTTGCTAGTGCTTTTGTTAGCGACCAAGTTTCACAACCATATACGATGACTGGAAGTATACACTAGTTAAATGTCTTCCTTTTTAAACAGAGTGGGGCATCATTGTTTTGAAAAATGCTTTTCAATTTTCTGAATGCACCCCAGGCAAGTTGAACTGCCCTATTTATTTCCTTTTGGAGTCTAGTGAGATGACCTAAGTATGTATATGAAGAGACTCTTTCCAAGATATTGTTTACAGTTTTATTTTATTTTATTTTATTTTATTTTTTTTGTGTTACAAAATGATTAAACATGATTTTAGTTTTTTTTTCTGTTTATCTTTAGACCGAATTTTCTGCTTTCATGATATAGGTCTTCTGGAGTGTTTGCAAAAATTATGATGTCATCTGCATATCTTAGGTGTGTTAAGTTTCCGTTATTAATTTTTATACCAAGGTTTGTCCAGTTTATATTATTAAATATTTCTTGAAGGACTGCTGTAAAGATTTTGGGTGATAGAGAGTCTCCTTGTCGGACACCTTTTTCAATTGATATTTTATTGCTACTCGTGTGAAGTTGGATTGTTGCTGTTGTTGAGGTATATTGCCTGGAGGAGGTCCATATATTCTCCAGGAACTCCCTGATTCTGGAGTGCTTTGATTATTGCATTAGTTTTGATGGAATCAAATGCTTTTTCATAATCAATGAAGGCTAAACAGAGAGGCAATTGGTTTTCTTCTGCTTTATCTATTATTTGTTTTACTGAATAAATATGATCAATTGTGTTAAAGCTTTTACGGAATCCTGCTTGTTCTACTGGTTGATTTGAGTCTAGAAGAGGTGTTAACCTGTTTGTTATTACTTTTGTGATAATTTTGTACAGATTAGAGAGAATACTAATTGGTCTATAGTTCTTTACTTCTTCTTTGTCCCCTTTTTTTTATAAATAACAGTATCAGAGTAGCATTTTTCCAATTTTCTGGGAGCTTCCCCTCTTCTAGGCATAGATTTAGTAAGTTTGTGATATGGTGAATTATATTGTTTCCTCCACATTTAATTAATTCTATTTGAATTAGATCTTCATCGGGACATTTTCTATTTTTCATTTGTTTTAATGCTTCTTTTATTTCATCTGAAGTGAATGGGGGGGGGATGAATTCCATATGCGATGGAGAAGAGTTATTTATATTTGATTTATCTATTGAAGGATCATTATAGAGTTCTTTATAAAATTCTTCTAGCCTGCTTAGGATTTGTTCTTGGTTTTTTTATTGTACTTCCATTCTTATCTTTTATTGCAGCTATTTGACTTTTGCCAACTGATAAATGTTTTCTTAGTATTTTCATATTTTTATTGTTTTCAATTGTGTCTTTTATTTTTTTAGTGTTATAAGATCTTATTTCATTTCTCATCTTTTTCCTTATTGTTTTGCATAGTTCTGCGTGGTGATGGGTCTGTAATTGCTTATGTTTTTCCCCCCATGTTTATGTATTTGAGTGATTAATGCAGTCTTTAGTGTTTCAGTTATGTGCCCCGTTTCGAAGATTTTATTTAAGATAATAAATACTTTTCAGGAAAATTTTCCATGCTACTGCTCTAAATTAATATTAATTTTGATGGCTATTTTGCCTATTTTTTTGGAAGTACCCCTTGTATAATGTCATTGGCTTTTCACTTAAATTCGTAAAGCCTTACTGATATTTTAGAGACTTAGACTCATGAAAAATATAAGGAAGAAATAATTTTGGGCATACCTTTGTAGGATGTGCCTCTTTTGGAGCATCAGACGTATAACGATAAACATGAATGTACTCGTATCACTGCTGAAGTATGACAAAAAGGAAGGAGGGGCGGGCGGAAATATGGAGATAGAAAAAAATGTGGGAGCTAGAATTGCGGATAAAAACAAAAGTATGTGGGTTAAAAATCGAGTTTCCAAGGTTGGGCTGTAAATTCTTTGGAAAGAAGGTGAAAGATAGATACTTTTAGGGGAAAGGAGAAGGATATAGTATGATGAATCAAGATTAGGGCTGGACGTCTCCCACCCCTAATCTGTGCTTGAACGTAGCCTACTTGCAAGCTTACCTGCCGCGGTGCATCGATTTTGATTTGCTGTTATAACCAAAAATCTGTCTTCATGCTCCATGGTACGAGAGTGACCTCTTATCAAACGTCTGGAACTCATTCCATTGGATTGAAACCCTGCGCGGAGCCTGGATACAACGCTGTGTGAGATTCCCAACTCTCTGTGAATATCAGTAATTCTCCGGCCTTCTTCAAGTTTCCGTGAAATTATTTGGTTGATGGATTTGAGAATGACAAGACATCTAAGTTTACAGCTTTATACCTTCACGAAAAGAGCTTCCTTCAAGGAAGCTCTTTTCATAGCAACAGGATAAAAGGCCTTTTGTCTTTTATCCTATTGAGTGCTACGACCTGAACCCTTTGGCGCGCGATTCGAAATCTTCAGCTATACAAATTACCACAAACTGATTTATCTGAATTTGCAGCTGTGATCTTCAGAAATAATGTTCTTTCTTAGGTTTTGGACCCCAGTGAAAATTAACATATAATGATAAAATTAGATGTTAATAAAATATTAAAGATAAGTTTAATTCTAAAGAGTATTATAGTTGGTACCAAGACAAAAACTATATCATCATATGCATAAAAAAGAGTGAAATATATGTAACCAGAAACTCATTCTCATAGGAATAAATATTAATAAAATAAAATAAATATTAATATAATAAAATAATAATAATTACAACAGAAGTCTTAAACTGTACATTAGTTTGTCGGCTGACTTTCTGACACACACACACATATATATACACATATATATAATACTTTTATTATTCGGCCTGCGCGAAATCATGCCAGCATGAACGTGCTCAACAATGTGGTATTTAATAATACCTTCAAATACCAGCAATCCGTTTGCAATTTAATTTACACTGTTGTTCTCTTGCAAGGTATATTTTTTGTAGTTATCTTTTCATGTTATGCACAGGATGAAGTCTTCTAAGAAGGCGAAAATAGTTGTGCGTTCAAATTATAAACAGTTTTTCTATTTTGTTCTCATTAGAATTTTAGTGATTAAATTTCTTAAAATATATATATATTATCATATTATCATATGATCTATTTCGGCTCAGTGACCTGACAGTCACATATCTTGGTGTTTTAGAAACCGAATTACTGCTAATGATAGGGCGGTTAATCCTATCTCTGTTTTCTGCTATATTTTTTTTTTAAATTGCGTGTACTTAAAGCCTTAGTAGGTCAGTTGATATAGACGAGCCCTTTGGTTGAAATTACCCTGCTTCGAATCCCGTATATATTTCTATTCAGTCAAATGGTAAGTTAGAAATATTTTTATTCAATCAATATTAGAAATATTTATTTCAAATGAAATGGAGTTAGCCATTTTCCTTCCAGAAACTCGGGTTTCTGGAAGGAAAATCATTCCACCTCTGTATGAGGCCGATTAATTTTACTTCATTTAAAAAGCCCTAATAAAGGTCATTCGTGTCCTATATATCATATATTGCTTATGTATACATAATGAAATATCTCTTCTTTCTTTACTTTACTCGCCATCTTTATATCGTATTTTAATTTTCTATATGATGCCCATTGATTATCCTTTAGCCCATGAACGGAAAGAACATATTATAACATGAGAAACGAGCCGACTAGATAGCTTAATGTTTTGATTAATTTGTCAACAGTTGGTTTTTCTGGATAAACCGCGAGCCGCTAATAGTGTTGGCAGATGGGAGGGTGCGGTTTGCCAACTCAATTTATAAGTCTTTGAGGGACAAACGCACGAATGTGGAGCTGAAAAATGGCAGTGTTGTAGGAGACCAATAAAAGCCCCATAAATCTACAGCAGGCTCGAGACATTTATTACTAGAGAAAATAAATTTGCAGTAAGCGAAGAGAGAGCTTAACAAAAGAAACGTGGTTGGAGCCAAAGAAAAGATATCTTAAGCAACCTACTTTGTCATTGTAATCGTTGTTTCCTTTACTCGAAAGTTTTTCCCCTTGTAGAATATATACGTGCTTGCTTGTTTTGCTTTTGTTCTATCATATTCTTAAATAAAATCTAAAATACTTGTTTCTTGTCAATGTTTTTTTTTTAAATACCATAAATGTTATTAACTGTTATGGACTTTTTAGTTTTAAATAAATAGATACGTTCATTTGCGTTATTCATTCATAAATGAACGTAGTGAGTGAAATTCTATATTGCATTTAGATGATAAGTTTATATTACTTTTTTTTCCTTCACAGTTTTGTTTGTGAAATCCAACTACCTCCATTAGGGAAAGAATTAAAAAACCGAAAAATTAAACGAAATTTTTTTTAATAAAATAAAGAGCCAAAAGGCTTCATAGTTTCATACTTGCATGGTTTCTACATTCGGCTTTGAAATAATGCTGGATCTAATATCCACTTGATTTTTATAAAATAAACAAAATAGACTGCGAACATATACACTACTCAATGCAGTCGAATTATCACATATATGATATAACTTACTTTTATCGGCTAAATGTAGCACGTAAAATGCTTTACTAGAACATTTATTTTAATTTGCAATATTTCTCTCTATTTAAAAGTCACGTGAGAGAGAAAAAGTAACTCACTACTTTTGAGCTTTTACAATATATCTTTTCTACATTGAAATCGTTATTCCAAAGAAATATTAATTTACGCAAGATCATTCAACCGTTTTCATCTCAGGCAGCAATTGCTCTTAGGATCTAATAAAAGTTATTTGAGAAGTTTATAGGCATCTGCTATAATTAAGACCATATATAAAGGTGACATGAGACAGTTAGTTATGACTGCATGTACATGTGTTTCTCAGTTGTAAAACAGACGGCCTGGTACGAAATATATATCATTTTCCCTTGAGTATGTTGGTGAACTTTTTTTTTCTACTAAGACAACTTATCCGTGTCTGTAAAAGCCGAACATTCTTTTTCTCACAAACCATCATTCGAATCAGATCTCTTTCTCAATTATGTGACGTGGCAGAGTGAGTTAGGTTATTTTAGACTAAGGCAGAAGAATCAAAAGTTAATAGACTAGTATGTATTATGCCTGTTATTGAGTATATTCTTTAGGCTGGGTGTTTCAAGTTTTGTGGAACAAAAAAACTTTGCTGCCTCCATTTGAGACACCGATTCAACTTCAGTTGAAAAATATGGGCTGTATAAATGTTCTTCACAGCCTATACGAGATTCGAATGCGGGTCTTTCCAGCCAAAGGATATCATCCTTACCGCCTGACTTCCAACAAGGAGGTATGAATTATAAATAATCACTAATGCATTTTAATAAGGAAATAGATTCAATAGCACTTGTTCATATATGACATTCATTGCATATTATTTTCCTTGAACAAGCTTTGGGGGTACATATCAGGAAATTGATGATGATGATGATGCATATTATTTGCTCTTATTATTAAACCATAATGTAAGTTTAGATTATGGAAATGAGTCACGGTGGGACTTCGTACAGGCATTCGAAAGTGTGAGGGTGCTTCGAGTGTAAAAAGTCATTCTTATCTTTTATATTTCTTCTCACAGCGAAAATTAGCACCAACAGCGAAAATTTTCTGAATCAGTAGAATTCTCATGTCAGAAAATGAAACCTGCCCCAGCAAATCTTGTAATGGCGAGTATAGACAATCGCATATGCAAAAATTGCAAGAGGGATGAAGGACATATCATGTTCTAATAAGTTTATTTCATACCACACATAAATTTTAGCCCTTGAATATTTCCTTTTTTCTTTTTTTTTTGGTTTAATTGCTACTACCATCAAACTTTTCTGCCTTTACTGCACTTTCAAACAAAGCCAATGTAAACTACACATCATATAGTTATGGTTTAGGTGAACATCTCAAACTTACAATGAAAAGGTCCCTTTTAAGACCTTCATCCAAGGCAACTTTATTTTATTATAATTATCCCTTTTCTTGTGCCTTTCATAACAATACATTACTAAATACTGTTCGAGTTGTTTTGTACTTCCATTCGCCCTTTAGGGAACGGAAGCATCGCTTTGAGAGCCGAATTTGAATGAAGTTTAGTATTTGGGATCCTTACTAAAATGGAGCAAAGCATTACAGGTTTTTAATTTATTCACCAATTTTAATGCAGTGCATACTATAAAATTTCTGTACTACCTAATTACATTATCACAATCTTCTTGATTAGGTATATTCCATTTATTGGAATATATACAAAATATAAAATAATCATAAAACTCGCTCTTCTAGCGCTCCTTTCGGAATCCATCCTACTCTCTCGTCACTACGCGCTTATTATTGTTCAATTTAAGTAGCAGCATCGTACTTTTCGAACCTAGTGAGGTATCGTACTACTTTATTCTGGATAGTTAAAATAATGTGTGACACATAGGTCTCAATAAATCTTGACTGCGTCTCTAATTTCCAGACTCACCCCCCCCCCAAAAAAAAACAAAATCTTCGCCTCCTTAGTAAAAACTTTGTTCGAGTGTTGGATCATGTTAACTTCGAAGAGATGAGATGATAATATTAGGGTCTATTAGGAATAACAGCTAAGCCCGAAATGACTCGGAATTTTTTTTTTATTCCCTTTCTTGAGAATGTGGTAATTTTTGCCTTCAATGATTAGCTTGAGATTTGTGCGGCCATAGCAGAAATTATAAATTGTTTAAATAAAATAAATGGAAGTTCAGTGAACCGCACATGACCTGCAAGTTGTGCATTTCGAATTATTTTTGTATAAGAATGAGAAATTAAAATTTTCTCTGACTCCCCTCCGCAATAAGCTTTGCGTAGGTGTATATCTATTTCCCTTTCATTCAATTTCATTTCCTTGTTTATAGAAATGTCATTATAAGATTTCGACTCCAATCATCTGGAACATTTCGACGTTGTGACCATGTCTAATGTATTATGCTGTGCAGCCACCGTAAAATTTCTATACCTCCATATTTGTAATAATTCTTTTTGAATATCATCTACTCCATAATATAAATTAATTACTATTGTAATCCAGTCTTGGATGCTAATCTTCAGATTTATTTTATATCTGCTTTACCATCTGTGATTCCTTTTATAGTACTCTATCTTGAATTTCTATTTTTTCCTCTTTTTAATAGCATTCAGAACACTGTGTAATATTCGTCATATTTATCTTCTATATTCTTACCAGTTTTCCCATGCCTTTTGTTTATCTACTTTTATAAAATGAAAAAGAAAAGAAAAATTAAAGGAACTTAGTTTCTCTCAATTTTCTTTGTATTCTCTAAGGACACATGCAGACTTATTCGCCGGGAACCTTCGACATGATTTCTTCTTTTGCAACGCTGTCTATTCAACTTCATGAGTCCATCATGAAGTCCGGATTTTCTATCCTTGCAAACAATTTCACCAAATGGCTGAATCAATAACGTTTTCTTCAGATTCTCCTACTAGGTTTGTATTAAAGATTTGGTTTTAGTTTACAAACCGTTTCACTTTTCTTCAAAAATATTTGTATATTTCTCTATAGTTCAGCTCTAAGAGATGCTCAACTTTAGATTATTTTTTAAAACTTTCTTAAATTTTATTTACGGTGTATATATATATATATATTGTGTTTATATATACGTGTTTATCTACTTTTATACACGTATATTTTGTGTAAAGTAAAATGCCGTTTAACGATGGGATCATGTTTAAAGACGCATTTTTTTAGAGGATAGTTTTGGTCCCCGAGGTTAGCCTAGTGGCTTTGTACTTCACAACCATATATCTGGGGAAGGAGTGTCCTAGGTTCGATTTCCGTCGGTGAAGTGAGGAGCTTAAGGATTTTCCTCAGCCATAGCCAAGTTAGTCGGTCTTGGGGGTAGGCCAGCAGGGTTTTTCACTCCAGTTTATCTGGGGTTTTTCATTCCACAAGCAGGCAAACTGTGAACGGCAAGGAAAGCAACGGGAAGCCACCTTGATCATAGTCATTTCCCTAGTATGGTGGCATATAGCACTACTATATCCCACCAGCCGTATGGCTGAGGGAATAGAATAGAATGTATTATTTGCGATCTTCCTTTGCTCATTCTTTCGACGATACCCTTCGGTTTGAAACACTTGGGTTCGAATCTAGTCTAGGATGTGCAGAACCTTTGCAGGGCTTTTCTATTAATGGCAAGTTATTCAGTCTCGTACATACGGAGGTGCAGGGCTTTTTTCTCCTGGAAACTCTAGTTTTTCATCCTGAAAAACACGCAAACCAGCCAATACAATAAACGCAGTCTGTATACAAAATAAACAATAGACTCAGCTAATCACTCTGTTCTCGAATAACGGTTTGGAAATCCAAGGGTGCTTGAAAAGTTCTTTATTTTTCAATTTTAAAAGTAGTCATTATTTAAGTCATTAATGATACGCAACTGCCATATAACTAAAAAAAGTGTGAATAAAGCATATCATTGCCTGTTAACAATGATAAAAAGTAGATATTATATTATTTTCTTGTTAAACAATAGAACATCGTTCTATAAAGCAATTGTTCCCAGGTTAATTATCTTACAATCGGAAAGGCTCAACTTGCTGCCGCTCGGCGACTAAGAATTACTGAAGGACTATTTCTCAGTGCTTTCCTCTCTTCTCGTAGACAGGCTTATACGTTGGTTATGCATTATTAAATCACTTAAGGAATTGAACAATGTAGATACGAATATAAATAAAATTACACTTTAATAAATATTTCCGATATTTCGGCAAGGTCACGTTTCCATCTTCAAAAGGAACTTACAGCCCTAAGAAACTCTCCAAACCTCAACAAATTTGGTTGTATGCGACTTCCCCAAATTTGGGAGACTTACATCAGCAGACTTTCAGCCCAACGACCACGAACACTTACTTAGCCCGCTAGAGGGCACCATCAGGACTTTTAGCAGAACAATAGCTTCATCTCTTCATTCTCAGTTACTGTGTTGTAGTGCCTACGTGCACGTGCCTTTTTTGTAAGTTCGTTTTGAAGATGGCAACGTGACGTTTCCGAAATATCGGAAATATTTATTAAAGTGTAATTTAATTTATATTCGTATCTACGTTGTTCAATTCCTTAAGTGATTTAATAATGCTTTCCTCTCTATTCTTTTCAATGCGTTCTGATTACTCGTTCGCGTAAGCGGTACGTAATCAACGACTACTGTCAATGTCATTGATTTATGCTTTTCAGCTATGTAAAAGGGAAAAAATTACACAACTGAACGTTTGAATTCTCTTGTTGTAAATAATAGCACTAAATAAATTATTTTTGTTAATATTGTATTCGTAAGAAATACATATTTACCCTAAAATTTTTTAAAATGTTTTGCATTTTGTTATAACTTAAAAGTTTATATATATATATATATATATATATATATATATATGTTCTAGTAAGAATCATTTCATTTTCGATTATGCTCACTTGTAGTATGGTTACAAAGTCGTAAAAATTTTGTGCTTAATGAGCGATCTGTTTACTTCCATTGACAACATGGCTTATCTTGGAAAGATAAAACTGTTTTTAAACTATGAAAACTATTTGAAATGAAGCATTGAAATAAAATCTGTAACGTTTCTGAATTTCATTGAGGTAAAACTGTTTTTTCTTCATATTTGTTCGTCTTTCCGGGCATAGTGAATCTCTTAATACTGTATATGGATTATACATTTTGGTGCACATGCTGAAGAGTAAGTCAAATATTGAGGAACGGCAATGCCGATTCTTTCTGTTCGATGAGTACGTGCATTAGGATCTCTTGAAGCTTATTATTATGAATAATAAAGCTGTCATTTCTTTTTTTCTACTTTCAAAATAACTAAACAGTTGATAAATATAAATAAGTACAGTTGCTTCATTGTTATCTATATTAGCGTAAGAATTTTCATGCGTTTTAGTCCTAAAGTAAGTAAACATTTTCTAAAACAAATGTACTGTATCTGCAGGTTGAAGGAACATTGCCAACTATGAAGGGGAAAGGTGAAATACTATCTGGCCAGGTCAGGACGATTTTCGCGCAAGTCACTCAAGAATTTGTGCTATAATCTGAGAAAGTAAACTTAGAACAACAAACAGTTTATATTGGCTGGGAATTTGCTATTTAAGATACACGGGAATTAGACCGACTAGCTAATTGTACAAAGATTATATTACAGACGAGCATATAAAAACGTTAACTTCTTGCCTTTACGGAAGTAAAAAGAACAAAGAAAATAAATACAAAGATATATTACATGCAATGTTTATGGAAATACTTGTTGATAGAAAACATATTACAAAGTCTAGTAGTACTTCGTGGAGTTAGACTTTAAACTTGGTAAGATGCCAGATTTCGTGAAAAGATCCAACTTGATCACCAGGAGTTCTTGCAGCTCGTGAAAGAGGTAGAAAATAGAGAAAACCAGAAAAATATGTGTTCTAGAACAAAATTCATTGAAAGAGAAGATGAACGGAATCTGTTTTTTTAAAAAATACGCAGAATTAAAAATTTTGTATGACAAAAATGTATATGTTATATGAAAATAATTATAATAAAATGTATTTTCATTATGATTTATTTGGATCCTCCGAAACGACTGTCCAGATAGTAAAAAACCTAAAATATATCATGATAGGGAACAACATAGAAATTCCTATGGGGGAATCTCGCTTTGTTATTATAAAAGATCAGGACTCAGGAAATTTTTGTGCTGAAGGTAGTCTCTATTTCTAAGCAATACGCTTGGATGTCACGTTGAGTGGAAACTTTTGTCTTGATATCTTAACTTGTTCCATTAACTGTACGATGACTCCAGTAATGAAGGATTAATATCGCTGATATCTGAAAATATTTCGTTCATCCAAACCGGTTATGTTGGATAGCGTTTCCAACCTGTTATACTAATTTCTAAATAGTGATCGCTACTGTGCTTATTGGAGATCTGAAATGGCTTGAAAAATACCATGCTTAATATCTAGAGCGGTATTAACCTTAGTTCATCCACTATACTAAAATGTACTCTAGGTTTTTCAGCTTTTGGCGGCAGGATTAACATAAAAAGCAGGTAATCTTCAGTGGATGCCGTTGAAACGAAACAAGAATGTTGTTGCGAAATGGATTTTTTTTTTTAATGATTGCTGCGATCCTTTCTTTCCTTGTTAGTCATAATAACTCTCTCTTAAGTTTTGTTTAGTAATGTTTACTTTAATGCACTGACAGTGCATAGCATGCTAAATTACTACAAAACTGTAACCTTAGGGATCAGGATTCCTGGACGCTCAGCATTTGTGATCCCACTTTGAAACTGCTATTAGTGGTTTGGTTTCGATGGGAAACATGATAAAATATACTAAGGAGGCTATGATGCCAAACTATTATTGGTTGAACAACTATGTTTCTGTGAGGGAGAAAGCCTGGTCATGTATATAAGACTGGCTAGCTCACTTTCAGCAGAAAAGCCCTTTACTTTATAAAAGTCCTTGAAGCAATCAAGAATTTGAAGGATCTTTATAAAAGTTCTCACAGTTATAGAGATCTTTCCAACTAAAGGACAAATTTTACCTTATCCTCGCTATTACTCTACGGAAGCGTTCTCTGCTTATGAGAACAGAGAGATAGCCGTTCAGTAATGTTAAGTAACTAGCTAGTCCACGTTCGATGTTCTACTTTGGTTACCAGATAGACAGTCTAGTAATGAAATAGGATACCTAATTATGAAGGTTCACTAATGAATAGAGGAATAGAAGAAGAGGAATATTTTTGTCTTTTATGTTTCATTTTTGGCTTACAAAAATTACGAATATTCATGATTCAAGAAATGGACAATTTTAAAAATTAAAAAATGAGATATTCTACAACCAACTTGCTATATGTAGTTTCGAATCCCATTGTGGACATTTATGTTTGTCAAATGTAATTTAGATGGTATATTATTTTAATTACCAGGTAAGAAACTTACATCTTACTTGATGAATTAAAGTAGTTTAAGAAATTCCATGTTTGATCTCTAGAGAAGAAGAGTTACCAGATTATCTAACCCTTTGATTATATTGAGAAACTGTGGAGAATTCATGACTAAATTTAACACACGTGAACCACAGTAGTAGGTTTTTTATTACGTAAATATTTCGTCCTAGGTATCTTAGGACATCATCAGTACAGTATGACAATACTAGGAATGACAAAAGAAAGGGCGTGTACTTACAAAGGAATCCAAATTGCGTGCAGAGGCGCGTTGCGGCCTGAACTTAAATTAAATTAAATTGAATTAAATTACTTAAATTAAATTAAAATGAATTACAGTTAAGTTATTATTTTACACAATTTTGTATGACAATTTCCCATACTTTAGGGATGGCAAGAACATCATTGCGGTTTAGATTTGGTCTGTGGAGTAAGGCTTCAGCACTTTCTTTATATAAACGTTCATATTTATATGAAGATCTGTGTAGAAGTTTTGAATTTTTCCAATGGATCTTGTGGTTTGGGTTTTTAACTCCGTGTTGAACGAGGCCTGATTTATGCGGTTTGATGAGGCGGATATGGTCTTGATGTTCCGAAATGAGTTTAAAAACTGATCTGCCTGTCTGTCCAAAATAAGAGACTTTACAGGAGCATGGAACCTCGTATACACCAGGTAGTAGCATAGGTGAAAGTTTGTCTTTAGGCGAGGGTAACAAGTTTTGGATCTGGTTGATGGGTTTGTAGGTGCAGCAAGATTGTATTTCTTCATAATTTTCGAGAGCCGTTCGGAGATGCCTTTGATATAAGGCATCTCCTTTGTTCTTGTCTAGGTTGAAGTGCGTAGAAATTGCTGATGATTTTTTGAGTTGTTTTGTGATTGTAACCATTTAGAGTGGCTGTGTTTTTGATTATTTCCAATTCTTGTTTTAGATAATCCTCGGAGGAGCATAATCTGTGTGCTCTGGAGGAAGCATGCTCCTCCGAGGATTATCTAAAACAAGAATTGGAAATAATCAAAAACACAGCCACTCTAAATTACAATCACAAAACAACTCAAAAAATCATCAGCAATTTCTACGCACTTCAACCTAGACAAGAACAACGGAGATGCCTTATATCAAAGGCATCTCCGAACAGCTCTCGAAAATTATGAAGAAATACAATCTTGCTGCCACCTACAAACCCATCAACCAGATCCAAAACTTGTTACCCTCGCCTAAAGACAAACTTTCACCTATGCTACTACCTGGTGTATACGAGCTCTCTTATTTTGGACAGACAGGCAGATCAGTTTTTAAACTCATTTCGGAACATCAAGACCATCAAACCGCATAAATCAGGCCTCGCTCAACACGGAGTTGAAAACCCAAACCACAAGATCCATTGGAAAAAGACAAAACTTCTACACAGATCTTCATATCAATATGAACGTTTATATAAAGAAAGCGCTGAAGCCCTACTCAACAGACCAAATCTAAATCGCAATGATTGCCGTCCCTAAAGTATGAGAAATTGTCATACAAAATTGTGTAAAATAATAACTTAACTGTAATTAATTTTAATTTAATTTAAGTAATTTAATTCAATTTAATTTAATTTAAGTTCAGACCGCAACGCGCCTCTGCACGCAATTTGGATTCCTTTGTACTTACGTGCCCTTTCTTTTTGTCATTGCTAGTATTGCCATACTGTACTGATGATGTCCTAAGATACCTAGGACGAAATATTTACGTAATAAAAAACCTACTACTGTGGTTCACGTGTGTTAAATTTAGTTATCTAACCCTTAACCAATCACGGTGGAATATATTTGATAGGTTTAATACTTTCGTGGGTGGTATTCACGTAAAAGATTATGTTAGATAATGTTCTAGGACACTACTCCAAGTAATAGCTTTTACAGTAGTAAAAAGTAAAAATGTTCAGGTAGCATATCAATACTCGCAAGTAGACCTCGCACTTAAATTCTTTGACTTTTTTTATCATGTCAGAATAATATATAAATAGAACTAACTAACTATATATATATATATATATATATATATATATATATATATATACAGAGAGAGAGAGAGAGACAAAGACAGAAAACAATAAGAAATCCTTATGTCTGAGCACCGCTTATTAGTACAAGAGACAATTACTTTGCTTTTCATACTGAGAAGAATTGCTGAAAATAAAATTATTATAGATGGGGGGGGGGTATAAATCTCCGTATATTATAGTATCATATCAGCACATCCGCTCGCCATACGCTCATAAATAGCATAATCACATCTAATGATTAAATTATTAAAAGCGTCTAATGAACAGATTAGATTATTAAGAGTGTCTAATATAGATTTTTAAAGAGAACCATAAGAATAATTATTATAAATATATATTTTGACTGATGTGAAAATTCTAGCATATGTGGTCGCGTTGTTATTCAATGAGAATTTTATGGCTTTGTCACATATCACTTCGCAAATTTTACAATACTGTTTCGTTTTTTGAATGATTTAAATCTAAGTTTTCTTAAATTCTTAGTTCGCTCGCTCTTCATAACATTTCATTTAGCCACAAACACATATAAAAACACATAAAACTCCAAGAAGTTTTATTTGTTCTGGAATGAAGCGTTACAAAAGCCATATACTCTTTCTGCTGGAGATAATCGAGAATGTAACGCGTCATATTCTTCCATGGAATAAAGACATTTGCGTATCCACAGTACTGATGATGTGTATCTTTTGGGAACTATTTTCATGCATGAGAAACTGTACGCCTGAGTATAATTTTTATTTGCAATATGCACTGTGTTCATTGTTATTTGAAAATAGAGAAGTTATCTCTTTAACGAGTGTAATTAATTAAATATCTGTGTATTTCATATTGAGAAGCCATCTTTCTCATCAGCATATAATGTCTTCGTGTTCGGCTCCATTTGTACCGAGTGTACATTTATAATTTCGGATATATATATATATATATATATATATATATATATATATATATATATATATATATCTGTTCTTACTCCAGACATTCATATCAACAAATAATTGCCAAATTCAACCCACACCCTGACGTGAGCCGTACGTCATATCTTTCCCGCAGGACCTATGAGATTAAGATTTCCTCTTGCTTGCTGCAGGCCATCCCGGCTTGCCAACTAGGACATCATATCTAGAAGTCAGAAGTGGCAAGAAACAAGAAATCGCCCGAGAATAACATCATCCATTAACCCATTGTAACTTTGTCTTCGATGATGACCTACTTCAATGTATGATACCCAGAGAATTTGCAAAAAAAGTCTTTATTCTGCATGCCATTATGTGAAATTAACGAAATAGTCATCATATATCATTTAGTAACATATGATATATCACATATATAATTTACAGTACTGAAACATATTTACAGTTCACATATTTACACTACAAAAACAACAGAATTTATACTTTTAATACAGAAAATATTTGCACTGTTAGTCTCCCCATTTATGTATAAAAATATAATTTAGTAATATATACAGTACATCATATAAATCATTTATGGTACTGAATCAACAGATCTTATACTTTTATCACAAAAATTATTGGAAACGTTATCCTTTACATTTCTGTAGAAAGGTTATGCTTTCCTTCTTCCTTTTCACATAATCTTTGTTTGGTTTCCTTTATTCTACCAATAGGTTTCTGTATTATTTCTACAAATCATGGCAATATTTACACTTCATCCACAGAGAAATTGAAAAATAGCTGTTAGGCTGTTTATCAGTTTGTAATATATGATACGTTGTTTAATACCATATATTTCATAAATTTATGATTGCAATATGATGCTAAAATAGTAGCGTAAGAAAAGAAAGAGTTTTCTTCTGAAGTGATATAATCGGTGAAAATCGACACGATTGAAAGAAAGAAATCGATATAAGAAAATCACGTATTTCCTATGTGAATTTTGATGCCTTTCAGCTTATGAAAATTATCGGAGACAACAGATATAGACTTTTATGTTATTATTTCTCATTGAATATAACATGATTAGAAAATAATAAAAAATAATCAAAATTATAAAAAGAGGACAATTTCGCAATCTGTGTGGGTAAAAAAATTCTGAATCGCTTTTGGAAACTGAAAGATAATTTTCATTTGTGAAACTTCTGCTGTACGACATAACGTGCTTAATATTTGAGATGCCAATTTCCATTTTGGCTTATAAATGATAAAAACGTTAATAGTTGAAAATCTCATTTATATGCCACCTACTGAGTTTTGAAAATAGTACTAGTCATGGTATGAAGAAAGAATTTTTCATCTTTTGAGGTTTTCAAAAATTAAATTATACAGACTTGATGAAACCAGGTGCTCATTAGTTTCCATCAGAAACTAATCATATATTCAATACTGAAACAGTGTCCTCTGAGAAAGAGAAGTTTAACATGAAAGGGTTGTAATATCTGCACTTCGGGTTATAATTCGTTTGAAATCACCTATCCAGAAAACACAAATTAAAGAAATTCCAAGAAAGCTAAAGGGATATAGGTTATATTGTCTTCTTGAAACCTTTTTGTAGAAAGTTTGATTATGAATGTTCACAAATTCTGCTTGATCTGAACAATAAAGTTCGCTGTTGACAGCTCATGACAAATAATTCATAATCTATAAATCCTTGTGAGCTGCAGCTTTTTCCGTCAAAGTCCATAGCATGTAGTTTTATACATGTAGAAGTTCTTATGGGATTTCTTGTGGCTACTCACAAACATATGTTTGTGCTTGGGTCTTATAACAGGATGAGTACAGATTCTGTCGGTCAGTGTTTCAGGCCCATCTGGTGTATTTTGGGTTCTGTGTTGACTCTGAACGTTCCTCTTTTTTTATTTTTTTTTTATTTTTATCAATTTGCCAATTGCGGATTTGGGAATTCTTAATGTTGTGTAATAGCACTTACAAAAATGTTCTCTAAATAACATACGACTGTCAGTTCTCTATGAAACGCTTTAACTCTCTCTGTATACCCATAGTTCTCTCAGAAGATTGAGGTGGCATTCAAAGCGAACAGCACATTTTCAGTATAGGCCACAAAATTTGCTTATTTCTCAGTTACTCCCATCTTTCTGCAGTTGGGGGTTCAGGGATCCCATGAACTTATAATGAATGCAGATAGTTGTTTCTAGACGTTTAAAACAAAAAAAAAAGTCTGGCCTTTACGCATCAGATCTTAAACACCTACGGATTATTCTGTGTGATCAAGAAACTTGTGGATAAGTATTGAAGTTTTTTAGGATCTCTATCTGAAAAAAATAAAGACGTTTCGAGACATAACTTTTTGAAATATTGTGCTTTCTCCTCTTTATATTCAGTAATAGTAAGATTTAATAGGCTGGATATTTGAATTTCTAAGGCATCTCAATAAATAACAGCTATCTCTTTACGGAATTATATTTTATATTTTCAGAGATTTCGGATTCATTGTACTATCCAGGATGTTTTTCAGTGCGCATATTCTAGTTAGTTATTATCTTTTAATTCTCCATAACGGATAAGAAACCTGTTTGATAAGAAAACTTATTTTCTTTTTTTTGCACGAAGAAAAGTGCACCGCATTCATCATTTGAAAAACATTGACTCCTTAGAGACTCCTTTGGTGTTCCAAAAAGGTGAAAATTGCATGTAATGAAGTATTTATTCGAAGAAAAATCAGAAAGCATTTTGAGAGTCTTTCACAGTTTAATTCGTGACTTTGACTATCTAGGATGGGAAGGGATGCTGTTCGTTTTGCCTTCCCCCCCCCCTCTCTGTCTCTTGCACAGGTATTTCAGCACCTTTCTTGCACAAATCTTGTAGAAACCGATTATGAACAACGATATAGACCGATACTGATGTTATCGTGGGTGGAATTTCAACTACAGTGCTTCTCTTTATGTGTGCGATACCATATTACTGAGAAACGGAACTTCCTTCGTGCGGTCAAGCATACCACGGCGCTTGACCGCACGAAGGAAGACTTGGTTTCGAATCTAGTCGTCGACTAGAGGAAATTTTTCTAAGCCTTTTTTCGACCGGTTTCCGAGTTAGTCGATCTCTGGCACGGGCAAGAGGGTTTTTTCTCCCGAAAACTGGGGTTTTTCGTCCCGTAAACTCAAGAAAATCGACCGTAGAACCCGCATTATTTCAGACATTAAATATATTGTGTAGGGTTAGGACCACGAGTTGTTGACCCATCTCTCTTCACTGCGTGCCGCTTAATTAGTGATAGCCTTGGGCCAGCTATCTCTGATTAGCTGCCAGTGGAGATTGAACTGCCCACTTAGTCTCCAAAAGTTAGATAGGGCTAAATTACGGCCTCGCCCACTCCCTATACGGAATAAAAAGGCGTTAACTGATTTTTGTTTATTGTAATTTATTTTGGATATCTATTAAAGCATATGGAGCTGTTTTCCAGCAGCAGATAGTACACATAATATCGTGCGCGTCCAGTTGAATTGTTATCTTTTTTGTGTTTTCCTATAAATGTATTGACATTGGTTATTCGCATAAAGCTCAAAAGTGTAAAAATTTGGTTGTCGTTCGGGTACGTATACGGGTCACTCAATGTTTAATTTTACTTTCTTAGTTATTGATTTATTCCATAACTATAACCTGAATCTTTCTACAAATCATGGTAATATTTACACTTCATCCACAGAGAAATTAAAAAATAGCTGTTAGTATCGTATCCCACTGGAGTATACAAAACCAAAATATCCAATGTCGTTTTTGAGTAGATAGACGCCTGATGGAGGATAATGACGTTTTTCAAGTAACTTGATTTAATGAAATATAGTAAGGTTCTCCATACTAAATATCCTTCAAGTTGTTTTGGTTCTGATAGCTAATGACGTATTCGAGCGGACATAATATGACCTGTGTAGCTTTAACATTATGTTGTCACAATAAATGTTTTCCATATAAAATTATCCAATCTCAGAAGGAAATGACAATCCTGGGAAGCCGAATTTTTATCTCTGTATAATAGGCAGACTGATTTGAGAAAACATTTCATTTCACTTCACAGACCTAAAATGCTAATTTCTAGTGGCCTTAGCTGCCTCAGTACTTATTCTAAATGATCCAAGGAAACTCCGACGAAATATATTATATATACGATCCCGTATACAGCAGCGATATTTCTAATCAGACTATTACTTTCATTATTGAAACAATATGAATATAGTTAGCTCATATTTCATATAATTTCTCAGTATTTTAGCGTAACGTTCCAACTTACTAACATAGTTACTGTAAGTTCACATGGGCCTATCCTGAAGGCTGTAATTTGTGTGTATCATTCTGCTTGATTTGTCTGATAAGTTAACATATCTTTGGTCTTAGCCCTTGGCTTCGCTGCACCCAGCAATCAGCCCCGAGAGGAGATAAAATTGTCATTCTGATGACTTACACATCAAGTTCGTGATCTACTTCTTAAGATTGATGGCTTAATATTCCAACCTGCGAGAGAAGTGTTCGAGACACTGAGAGATAACTTTCTACAGGGTTATTACAGTAAATTAAATCTGAGAGAAAGCAAATTCTATCCGTTTTTAATTTTGAATCGTTTAATTTGTATTGGTTCTTATATATGTTATGGACATTATTTACCTGTATGTTTTCTCCATTGTATACTTTTTCGACCCCCAGGTTTGAGAATAAATTTTAATAATTTTTTCTATGATTCTATTAATCTTAATGCTCAAAATTCTTCCGAACCTGGATGAGTCTCCCAGTCCTCCTTGTTCTCTGTATAAAATCATTTTTATATATTCCAAAATGGTTATAAGCATCAATTAGTGGACATTTTATATGCTTTATTTTACAGTATAAGCTAGATCGCATTATCAGTTGGTTTAATGGACTAGGATAACTATTGGAGATTATACAAGAAATGATCTTCACAGAACTAAGAAAATTTATATCTCAGACGTTTCTTCAACGCTCTCCCTTTGAATGACTTAAGGATAGCGCTATTCTGTGAGCCAATATTTGTAGGTAAGGCTCCTATCCTGGCATGGATATTTATGAAAATGTCTGTGGTAGACGCTTATCCTCAGTTGGAGATCAGGAGTGATATAGAAATTGATATTTATAAAAGTTTTGAATTACTTTACAAATCACTGAGTTAGAGGTTTTCTTTTTAAAAATTTTTCATTGGAATCTCTTCTTTCGCATCTGGATCATCCTTCTGTTTTATGTTGTTGTTGTTTTAAAAAAAAATATATATTCTTTAGATCAACTTAACAGTTCTATTCTCTACAATTTAATATTTCCATGATATTACTGTGTTATATGTCCAATTTTTTCCCATTTAGGAAAAAAAAGAAGTTAATTAGCCTGTTGTAGCACAGGTTCTTTACTTTATGTCGCCCTTCTTTTGTCTGTTATTATTATTAATATTGCACACCGTACCCATCTTCATTGACACTGTTGAGTTTTATCAGAAAATGGAACTTTTGAGTAAGTTTATTTGGCGCTCCACTTCAAGTATAATAATTATTCCTTAATCGGGAAAACTTCATTATAAATTTCGCTTAGAACCCCAAGAACGTTTTCCTTATCCGTTTTCAAGTTAATGCATCTCAGACCGAATTTAAAGGTCTTCCTATAAATCTGACCATGAACACACACAGCCATATCGACCCTTTTCATTTCCTGAGCTGTTCTCAATGGTGAACCTAAATAATCTGTTAATTCATTTGAATATATTCAAATAAATTTAAAGTGGTCTATCACTTCAGTTTATGGACGAATTATGGTATAATACAAACAAATTAAATACACCCGTTACGCTCATAACGCTGTTTCAGACAATGCAGATTATTTATATATTTTTATAACTGAAGTAACGGTCGAAACTGTCCCTTAACGCTCTTTCTTCTTTTGCGTCTTGCGAATCGAAACGCATGAATCAGCTGTTTTATTGTTGTTGTCGGTTAATGGTCATTCACTTTAATATGTTCCCGTGTGAATTCGGAATTATATAAACTCTATTTGCATATTCCGAAATATTTGTGGGATTCGATTTTTTTTTTTTGTTTAACAAATCATAAATTTAATTATTTAAGCATATAATTATTTCTTTTATTTTTATTCTAGTTAAACGTTAGGTCGAAATAGGTTTTCTGGAAATTTAAAAATTCCATCGAAAATAATGATTTACTTAATATGCTTATTGCATTAGAAGCATTTTATGTGTAATTGAAGGCCAACTCGGCAAACCAGACAGAGTGAGTGAATGGAATATCTGTTCTCCAGTTAATAGATTGTGGGTTCTAATCCCTCCGCGGACAGTGGTAGATAAATTTCATCGTCCGGAGACCACCACCACCTCTCTTATTCTGGTTTCCAAGCCTAACATGACTTGAAAACGTTTCATGCTTGTTCAGTCTTTCTCTCTCTGTATTAGAAGGGTTTCCGGATTATTTAATCCTTAGTACACCTAAGATACCGATACTAATGAAATAAAGGTTTATAGCCTTTTTGTGATAAAGATTCACATAAAATTTGTATGCGTTTTCATAGTGGAACTCTTAATGGAACTAATAATTCAGTATCCTAGTTGTTCTGTATTCTGTCATATCCTACAGTTCTGTATTCTATATCCTGAACTTCTGTATTCTATATCCTGGACTTCTGTATTCTATATCCTGGACTTCTGTATTCTGCATCCTAGTTCTGTATCCAGATTATGGTTGTTGTTGTTGTTTTGGAACTAAGGGACTCTTTATTCTAATTTTTTTTTTTTTGTATCTTTCATTCTGGTTCTCCAGAACTAGTGGTTCTACATTCTAGTTTTCCTTCATCCTTCTGAATTCGATATCCTAGTTTTCCTTCATCCTTCTGAATTCGATATCCTAGTTTTCCTTCATCCTTCTGAATTCGATATCCTAGTTTTCCTTCATCCTTCTGAATTCGATATCCTAGTTATTCTGTATCCTTTTGTATTCTATATCACAATTAGCATCGCTCCATAGTATTGTTGTTATTACTGTTTCATTAAAACAAACAGAAATAATCTTGCATATTATATGTCAGGTGCTCTACAAAATCCTGAAGGAGTTCAGGATCGTGCAGATGACATGATATATAGATCATTCTACTGATACTTAAGTTTCTACAAGGATTTTTATCATTAAATTATACTTAATGGTAGTAAATATAAATCATATGATGAATTCAGTATTATTTGATGTGTGCTTGGTATACATTTTTGTTTGTTTAAGCCAATTAAATAGAAATCATTACCAAGAGAACATTACATAATACAGTTATTGCGTAATAACTTAAAATAGGAAAGGGCGCGATATATTTTACGAAGAATTGAATTGCTGGTATATTAATCTGGAATTTTCGTTTTACTAGCATATTAATATATCAAAGCGCACTAGACATATAGATGATCAAGTATCATTACATCGTGATGTATAGAAAAGCTCTCATATACAGTATATCCACGTCACATTTTTTGTTGTCCACTTAATACTTTTAAAATTAAGATTAACTTATAAGTAGATAGGCCCTGTCTGAAACTATTTGAATTAGTTTCTCTCAGACATCTGAAGATGTCTGAGAGAAAGTTGTGACCTTACCTTTATCCGCTATAATACCACTTCACTTAAACATATACAAGCTATCACATTGCGATACAAGCCACTTAATTCGTCTAGGAAAATAGTTCGACCTTATTTCCTGACCTTCTAGTTCATGTGATTATTGTGAATCGGTGCGTCTGGCTTCATCAACCTTGATAGGTACGTAGCCGTGATGTATGAGTAAATCAACACACTTCTCACCAATAAAACAGTAAGCACAGTACTTTGCAAATAACCTTGAGAAAGAAAGAGAACAAAGTTTCGAAGAAAAAAGTTCAAGGATAAATAAAAGTGGCAATGATTTGAAGATTAAAAAAAATTAATTTCTGTAGATTAAGAAAGAAATTAATAAAGAATCTGTGCTAAATCATTTTAAATTTAGTTTTCCATGAAAATGTCATTTTATGTAAATCAGTCAAGCGCTTGGTAGGTATCTTAAATTGGTAGTGCTCACATAAGCATCGGGTTATAAGCAATGAGTCCTTTTCTCTTCTCTCTCATATAATAAATGTGTCTCTATATTTGGCTCAGATAAATAATAAGCATTGTTTCGCTTTCAATGGCTGTTGAAAAACTGGTAATATTCGATTAAGAAATTAATATGAAGTAATAGAATCAGCAATATGTGGTATTCACTCAGTTGTTAATATGACAATTTTTTAATAGGATTAGAGAAATGTTATAATGATTGCTTCTTATTTCACTTTTTTTTTTCGTCATTTATTAAACTATAATATCGGTGTTAAAATATTTGGTACTTTAAGTGAGAACATCAATTCTCGTAAGAGATGATTGAATTTGATTATTCGTAAATTATGTATTTTACGGTGTGAATACTAGCCTCGCATACAAACCTAGCGTAGAATATTTCTTCGTCTGGTTCATATCCATATTGACAACCCTGGCTTAGGAGATCCTATCAAGATCTAATCTATCTGCTACTATATTTCTAGGGTTATTAGAGCAGGAAAAAATTCACAACTACCACCAGTGAAAAAAAAGGAAGATATGATTTGGAGATTAAAATTATAAATCGAAATTGTCATTTAATAAACTGATTTCTCTATGAAACGTACGAGCATTGACAGTGACACTGCGACTGAAATAAATCACCCTCCAAAACTATTCCAAACAAAAAGCTAAACCATGTATGCAAAAATATGCCGAAATCCATATAAAAAAAAACTCGCTTTCATATATTCAGTTTAATAACATCTGTAATATAAACCCCAACGAGAAATGACGTGTATCATCACTTACAGTCATCCAGAACAGATATTCTACTCTTGATGGAAACCCAAGTTGCAGCTACTTTAACTATAGCTCACCTTCACTGTTCAAATTACGCACTGCATGATTCCTTTCGCCACAAGGATGACGCCTGTGTGTCTTCGTAAAATCGGGTACTGCTAGCCGGAGAATGCCTACTTTAGAATCCTCTGCTTTAGACTTTCTGTCAAATTCATCTGCCGTATTTTTCAGTACCACAAATTATTCATTTCTCTTAACTTTCCTATTCATGAAGCTTGACCATCTGCAATTCAGCTATCCAAATAAGGAAACCATCTTCCTAGGTTAACTTAATGTACACAACTCCAACTGGCTCCCCTTTTCAACAATACCCCTGAGCAAGACGTAGTGCAGAAGGTTTCCCTATAAGCAGTGATCTAATGCAAATCGTACATTTACCTACCTGAATTCTTGGTAAGATTCTCCATGCTCTCAATACTTTGACCTCTTTTAAACCAGTTTTCGTTCCATATACACCGTAGATGTCACGTCTTGGAAAGAGATCAATCTTCTACAAGTTTCCTCTCGTACAGAAAGCCGTCGCTCCAATCACTCCCAACTTTGTGTCCTTTGGCACTACGAAAGTACGGGACACTCTCTGGAACTTCTTATTTTACATTCCATGGTCTGAATATTTCTTCCGCTCTTTTCACCCAAACACCTTCTCTGAGCGAGTTCTGAAAATTATCTACGCTGGCAAATACCATTCCCAATTCTACCGGAAATTCTCGTCCATACTTCACTTTCTAAGTCTGGGTTCAACAAAATGTTTACAAAAAAAGCTGAAGGAAGGGGAAAAAAACAGATTAACCACAGGTGGTTTCCAACGAGAATCTCAGCTTCATACTCAACCATGCTGAAGCAAGCAATAAATACGAAACAATCATCAGCAAATCCAAATCTGACTTCATAAAATGGCCTCCTGTCCAAATAGAAGTCGTACCTTCTGGTCCCTTGCAAATGTCATCGAATGCAACTTCTGCTAACTTGGGCTTCCACTTCTCTCTTCTGGATGGCACCACTGTTCAGTTATTCAGCACATAATCGTTACGTCAGAATCGAAAATTATTATTGAAATATAAACGATCGGATTTGGGTGCGTATATGTGTAAACGTGGTTTTGTTTTCATTTTTACAGATTAAAGGTAGTAGATAAAAAGGCACTTTTAGAAAGGCAAAATGTAAAAGAAATCGTTAATGACAGGTTAACATAATCGCAGTGATAATGCACTAAACCATTTTTCCTTCATAATAAATGTATCATTCCTAAGAAAGGCTTTCAGAGATTTTTACGAATTATTCACAAGGAAGCATATGATTTAAAATGTTAAGTCATCAGTCATTCGTTTATATTATTTTCTTTATATGGGGTTTCTCTATGAAATGTTGAATACCATTCGTACAAACGCACGCGTGCGAGGTAAGGTTTCAGTAAGCCGGAAATGCTGTTTTTTTCCCTTCATTTTTATGCTAATTGCATGTTTTTACGCTAATCCAAAAAATACTTTATTATAATAAATATATCTTATGATCTCCTTTATGCTCCTCTTAAGGTTATAGCCCTATGTGATGAGCAGAGTGGTTTGTCCTTCTTGACATTGGAATCCCAAGGTTTTCTTATTGTCCGGTCATTTCCCTCATCTGACCTTATAGAGAAAAGGATAACCTTCGATTTTTGCCGAGCGTAAGCAGTTTGATGAGCTTGATAGTTTTTTCCGATGCTGTTTAATGCGATTTTTTAAGAATTTTTTATTTGATATTAGAGGGGATGACCCCTCCTCTATTATACATTTATTTAAACTGTTAATAATGTATTAAATGAATCAGTGAATGGTCTAAAGTAAATGTATTGAACAATTGTATAATACTTTTGTAATTAATTTCAACTAAATATCATAATATTATTGCTAAATTCGCATGACTTTCAGTTATGTATATATATAGAATAGAACCAAAATAAGAGGATTTGATTTAGTTTGATTTTTAGCTAGAATTATAGCCGAGGTAATTAAGAAATGATATATTATGTCTGCGAATTGTTTGTATTCTGTGGCTTGTGTTGCGGGATTGAAAATAACCCTGCCATTTCCATATGAAACATGCTAATCCACTCTCAGCTAAAAAGCCCTTATAAAGCTTCTTTGTGTCATAGACAGGATTGGAACCCATGAAAAATTAGAGTTCTACTCCCCCCCACACACGTTTAGTTGCATTTTGCAATAAATGCATAAACTCCTATTAAATTCATCCTATAATTGTTTAACAAGTCTGCTCTGACTGATTGTTTTTTAGGAATCTGGTATTTCGGATCTTTCCTAAAGATTGAGGTGTTGAAGTTCAGAATTTCGTTTCAATCAACTAAGGCTATGAGGAGGACTCGACAAATGCTTGAAAGCATTTCGTTTGTGTGAGAAACATTCTAATAAGGAAAAATCCAATATATAATAAGAGGAAGAACAATAAAAACATTGAAGTTTTGGAAAATATAATTTGTTACATTAATTTTTGTCACTAGAATGGTCTTTTTATTTTCGTTTTTTAAAGATAACTCTTATAAACTTAACGTTTTTGTAAAATATGAGCTATACAAAAACTTTTACAAACATCCATGGCCACGGCAGGATTCTAACCCATCCCTCCTCCCAACATACTGATTTGAGAGGGAGTATTCTATCTACTAATCAGGTTGGCGATGCATATTCTCTGTTTTCTTAAAGTTAAAAAATATTTTCTTTAGAAAGTTATTTTTTTATTAATTTTGTATCTAAAAAAATCTACTCGCCACAAGCGATCGGACAACTATATTTGTCTAGCCCAGATTATAGGATATTATAGATTGGATGGATGATAGTGTATTATGCATGTTAATTGCTTGTGTTCTTCTAACTGGCTTGTCTGTTTTGAGATAAAAATAAAATAAAAAAAAAAGTTGTGAGAGGAAAGGCCCCTAAACCTCCGTATGAAACGACTAAGTTACTTTCAATTTGAAAAGCCTTTAGAAAGACTCTTCGCGCCCTAGACGAGAGATTATAATACAAGTCTTTCCGACCAAAATCCATTTTCCAGATCCACTGAGTTATACAGGCTCTCTAAAATTGAGCCATCTTAATTTAATTTTTGAATTAGACATTCTTACTAGATATTATTATTATTATTTCACTTATTATTATCATTGATACTATAAAACTGCTGCGAATGTACTCAGCACATTGTGCAGAATTTTATATATATATATATATATATATATATATATATATATATATATATAATATTCATCAAAGCTTGATTTGCTTCCTCAGTCTTAAGAAAAGGCTGGTTATATTCCACTAATTCGGGCCCTACCCAAGGGCCTATGAGTTGTGGAAATACTTTCTGAAAATGAAAGCTGTGCCGAACAAAGCGGCCTTTTGCAGCTGCCCAATTTTTAATCCATCTAACTCGAGTGCTTCTAGATGTTTTTTCAATGTTTTAGGGATGGCGCCTAAAGCACCTATTATTATGGGAACAACTTTCGTTTTCTTTTGCCAGATTCGTTCAATTTCGATTTGCAAATCGCGATATTTTGTAATTTTTTCATTTTCTTTGTTGTCAATCCGACTATCTCCTGGTACTGATATTTCGATAAACGTAACACCCTTGTTTTCACTTTTTTCAACCACTGTGATATCGGGTGTATTACATTCCAAGCTTTTGTCAGTCTGGATTTTGAAATCCCAGAGTATTTTAGCTTTTTCATTCTCAACCACTTTCTGGTGAACTTTATGCTTCCAATAGTCTTTAGATACTTCAAACCCATACTTTTTACATAAATGCCAGTGGATTATCTTAGCTACGTTATCATGCCTTTTACGGTACTCAATTTGTGCAATTTTGCTGCATCCACTTATAATGTGGTCTACCGTTTCTTCCTTTTCTTTGCACAATTTACATTTACTGTCTTCTTGAATTTTTTGTATTTTTGCCTTCATAACGTTGGTTTTAATGGCCTGTTCTTGTGCTGCAAAAATTACCGATTCTGTTTCTTTCTTTAGTGCTCCATTTCTCAACCATTGCCAGGTCAAGTTGCTGTCAGCGCTGTCCTCTATGCTGTGAAGGTATTTTCCATGCAATGCCTTATTTTTCCATCTTTCAGTTCTCACTTTTACTTGGTTGGTTTTGTATTCCAATTTTGTCTCCATGGGTTTAAATAAACCCTCTTTCCTTACCTCAATTAGAAATTTTCCGTTGTTTGCTGCAGATAATCATTTAAATTTCGTTTTTCTTCTTCAATAACTTGCTTCACTTGTAATAATCCTCTGCCTCCTTTTTTGCGTGATAGATAGAGCCTATCAATGTCACTGCGAGGATTGAGGGCATGGTGCATTGTCATTAATTTTCGAGTTTTCCGATCTAAATCTTCCATCTCTAGCTGGGTCCATTCAACAATGCCTGCTGAATATCTCAGAACAGGTATGGCCCAGGTATTAATTGCTTTTATCAAATTTCCAGCATTAAGCATTGATTTAAGGAGTTTTCTTAATCGTCTTATGTATTCTGCTCTAGTTCTTTCTTTGATCTTATTGTGCAGAATTTGTGATGCTTCTAAAATTCCCAAATATTTGTAGCTGTCTTCGAATTTTATTGCTTTGATTATTTCACCATTGAGCAGCTCGATTTCGTTCATATCTTCAAACTTTCCTCTTGTTATTCCAGCAATTGCACATTTGTCTAAGCCAAAATCCATTGATATATCTTGACTGAATATGTGCACAGTGTTTAGCAACGATCTGAGTTCATTCTCTGATTTTGCATACAACTTCAGATCGTCCATGTATAAAAGGTGAGATATCTTTGCACTCTTTTGCGCAGTTTGATAACCATGAGCAGTTTTATTTAAAATTCTAGTTAAGGGGATCAATGACAATATAAACAATAGAGGAGATAATGAGTCTCCTTGAAAGATGCCCCTTTTTATGTTTACCTCTCCAATTTCTTCTCTATTTATAACCAACGTTGTTTTCCAGTTTTTCATGCTGGATTGCAAACATTTTTGCACGTTTTCGCTAATACCGAATAGTTCTGTGCATTTTAAAATCCAACTATGAGGCACCGAATCAAACGCTTTTTTATAATCTATCCAAGCCATATGAAGGTTGGTTTTTCTACGTTTGCAATTTTTAAGAATCATTTTATCAATCAGCAATTGGTCTTTTGTGCCTCTTGAATTTTTGCTGTTACCTTTTTGTTCAATTGGGAGAAGAGAATTTGCTTTAAGATAGCTGTATATTTTATCAGCTAGTATGCCTGTGAGTAGCTTAAAAGTTGTTGGCAGGCAGGTTATTGGTCGGAAGTTTTCTGGGTTTGGACCTTTTTCTTTATCCTTTATGATCAAAAACGTTTTCCCTGCTGTGAGCCACTCTTCTTTGCATTTTCCTTCTAAAACATCATAAAATTGGTTAGCAAGTCTTTCATGTAAGCCTGTTAGATATTTCAACCAGTAGCCATGTAATTCATCCTTCCCGGTGTTGACCAATTTTTTATTTTTTAGCTTGCTTTTGAACCATTTCAGTTGTTATTTTCAGTTGGTCCATTTTTCGTTCTTGAGATTCGTTCGTAATTTGTTCAATCCATTTTGCCTTGTTATTGTGCCTCTTAGGGTTGTCCCATAGGTTTTTCCAAAACTTTAGTGTATTTTCTTTGTCTCTGGTATTTATATTTATATTTTCTTTAAGGTTATCATTCCTGCAGCAATCAATTTTCTTGTAAAACTGGTGCTGATTTGCGCGAAACATCGAATTTTGCTTGTACTGTTCAATGCGTGCACTGTATCTTCTTATTTTAGCTGCAACTGCAACTATTTTTTGCTTCACTTCCTCTAATACTTCATCAATAGGTCGTGTTCCAGTATTATATCTCTTTATGAGGTTATTTCGGATTTTTGTGTTTTTCAGCTTCTTTTCCTTAAGGTTTTTCAAATTGCTCACGTCTGCTCTGAGTTTAAGAATTTTATTCTCCAGTCGATGCTTCCATTTTGGTTCCTGAGCCTTACTGCTTTTGGGTTCACTAATCTTATATCCTAATTCAGATGTTACGACGTAGGCTATTGAGTACATAAGTTGATTCGTTTGCCCAATAGTTCCAGTAGGAATATCCCTTGCAGCTTTATTGGCCTCTTGTAGGAGTTCCTTCAGTTTTTGTTGAGGTACTTGTCTCAATACTGGAAGCCTAACTCGTTCCTGGTTGCTGTTCATTTGCTCGATAATTTTTCGTGTGAGTTCTTGTTCCTTATCTGATAGCTTCCTTTCAACTATTTGTATATTTTCAAAATTTTCAGCATTCTGCACGTTGGAAATCTGGTTCTGCTTCATTCATATTCTTGGTCACTTCAGGGTCAGTACGGTCTCCTTTTACAGCTTGAGGTTTCAGTGCTTCCAGCTCAAGTTCACTAAATACCTTGCGTTTGATAATGAAGCTGCGTTGCTGCATCAGCCTTTCGAATGAAATTTCAGAATTTGGGTGTCGTTCAAGCCAAAGTTGGAACATTCGTTTCTGAAATCCCCTAACTGATGGGTTTGAACTGTAGAAGCACTGCATGACTTGTCTATTTTCAGCCATGCTCCACTTTTTTTTTGTAAATACTTTCGAGTTCTGTGGATCTTGCTCCTGTAGCCCATTTGTCACTGGCTGTCCAGGAAGCCTAACATCCAGTGCGGTCCTTGGTAACCCGCGCGACGACCGATGCGGTATAGTCTCTGATTTGTCTTCACCATTTTTAACTGGGGGTGGGCAGGTGCATGAGATAAAAAAATAGGTAAATAGGACAGAATCACCCCTAGCCCTCGAATACTCTTCGAATAGCATTGGGGGGAAGGAGCAAGGTGAAAAGAAATACAGAGGGAAAGAAGACTAGGGACCAGTCTACAGATAATATAACAGGTATATATTACATGAAGTAAGGCGTGGTCCAGCTTCAGGTGCCTCGGGTTCGCCATGCCCGTACTCACTAGAGTGAGCCCTTGAGGTATATATATATATATATATATATATATATATATATATATATATATATATAGTTAGCAATATTAATATTTATTGACATGAAAGATCAATGTCATTAGAATATGCTTATGAAATATATACATTTTAGTAGATAAATATTTTTGTCTCTTGGCAGTAGTACTCAAATTTTTAAAAACGTAATCTGAAGAAATATTGCAATGCATACATTGTTAAAATTAACTAATTTTAACACAAAAAAAATCTGCAGTCACTGTAATGAATTGCCCACAGATGAAATGTCATTACTATGTAAATTTTCCATTACATGTAATTTCTTTTAATAAATAATAAACTTAATATTTCTTAAAATAAACTATTGATTGCCATTATTATTATTATATTTAAAAAAATATTATTATTGGCCTAAGATTCAACGGAGCTCCTTTGGACTTGACTTTGGGAAATCGGTAGGCAGTCAGTCCACACCGTCAGCTAACTCAAGGTTATTGGTGATTCATTAGGGAGAGAGAGTTAGGCAAAGAGTTACCACTGTCTCATGATCCTAAGCCTTGACTTATTGTTGTTGTCGGAAATAGTGTGAGTTCTATGGTTAATTTTTCTTTGTTGCATGGTTAAAACCAGTTTTTGTGAAGTAGAAACCCTTCTTATCTACACTTAAGACTGATTAAATCGCGAACCGGCTGAGAAAAAGCATAAACAAAGCTCGTTTAGTCAATATCTAGAATCGAACTAATAATGATATTTCATATGATGATAGAGCGATTATATGCATATTTACGATATAAATATGCATAATGCAACTACACATTATTCTTTTTAATTTGTTTAAATAATTCTTAGATTGTTTTTTCATGCCATTTATCCTTTTCTCCACCGTCCGATATATGGGTTGAATCCCCTAATTAAGGTGGGGTTAGGCAATTAATGCAGCTGGCTTGCCACTACTTTCCCTGAGTATTTTGTGTTTGTAGTGTGTGTGTGTGTGTGGGGGGTAAACCTGAGGTTCAGGGAAAAATCCTGCTACCTCTGTATGAAACTGACTAACTCACCTTTGATGTAAAATCCTTGATAATGGTTCTTCACGTTATACACGGGATTCGAACGCTGGTCTTTCCAACCAAAGGGTTTGATCAAAACCAACTCAGCTACGGAGGCTCTATTTCATTAAATGATGCAAAATGATTTACAATTGAACCAGTTCTAATGACTCTGCTACTTGATTGGATATTATTCTTTTTATCTACAGACCTAATATTCATTTTTTATAGTGCAGTAAGTTTCTCGAAGAGCTAGAAACCATAGTGCACTTTCACATCCAATAACTTCATTATTCTGAAAAATACTAAAATCTTTTATCTCTTAACGGTTTATTATAATTTAGAGTTTTGTTAATCCTAAATAGAATTTTGAAACTGTTTCTTGAAAATGCAAAATATGTTTATTTAATTTTGTTGTTGGAAAATGGAAATATTGGAATGTCAAGACGATACATTAGTAAAATAATCTGCACATACATAGGCTCAAGCTTCAGGCGTTTCGTGCGAGCGAGCGAGCGAGCGCGTGTGTGTGCGAGAGAGAGAGAAATCAATGGAAGTACACGTTCTGACAGTCTAAAATGATCATGCTACAACATTAAAAGACAGATATATACAGAATGCATTCCGAAGAGAAATGTCTGTTTAGATGCCGTAAAATTCTTGTCGGAAAGGTTTCTCTGAAACTTTAATAATGTTAAGTTTGAAAATAACACCTAAACTTATAAGCACATTCAATCTATTTCCGGACAGTTGTTAATTATCCATGCAGCTACTACGATAATGGAATCTCCATCACGCCACTTGAAGTATCTAACATCCATCTTCTCTCGAAAACGGACGACATCAGAAACCACAGGCGACAACCAATAAATGCATAATACTTTCGTTCAATCAACAGTTGTTTCGAAGCGCTGCCGTTTACAAGTGTGTGACCTTTACACTCATAAGGTCGTTGCATTGATAATGAATGGTTTTATGAAATAATATTTCATTCTTTAAAATAATTTGTATTTGGACAGTCATGTAACGAGCTTAGAGGCAATTAAACCGACCTTAGTGAATATATTATTACATAGAATAACTGGAACAGTCCGATAAAATATTCTGCAGAACTTGAAACCCCAGCTTGTCTCATGAAATCATTTAGCTGGCTACCATTTGTGGGTAGGGGGAGTAATCACAATTTTTGCTGATATAACACAAGAATTTTCAGCAAAAAATTCCGGATGTTGACCAAAAACATCTAAGAGAGGAGGAGGCAGAAAACATGCAACTTGGATATGAGATTCTGGTTCTAGATAAAAACTGGATAGTTTAAAAAAAGACAGGTAAGAATAGGCCTATAGAACTCAGTGGAAGTGCCGTTGTATCCTTTGCGGTAGATCAACTGGAAGTAAACTTAAGTTCAAGTCTATTCGCTGGCTGGTGGAAGTTTTTTTAATCCTTTCTTCAACCGGTTCCCTAGTTGGTCGATCTCTGGCACCAGGAAGCAGGTTTTTCGTGAATGGAAATGAATCTTATATTATCATGTTGGAAGTTTTTTCCCACTTGGTTAGACTATAATAATAATAGACTTATATTATCATAATTGCATTCAATTAGTTCGTATATTAAAAAAAATAATTTATGTATTGTTTAAAGTACGTTTAAAATCGGAGAGTAAAATTCTGGTGCGTAGTTATAAATTAAAAATCATAATCAAAATTTAAAAAATTCATAAAAATAAATGAAAAATCAAAATAAAAGCAAAACGAAAACTTCGTTTTGCTTTTCTTTTATTTCATTATTTCATTATATATTAAACTGTAAGTACATTCGCAGAGATTCCTTGTTGCAAATTCCTTACTGCAAAAGAAAGTTTTCAAGACGGAATCTCTGCGCATGTTATACTTTAATATATCACAAAAAAGAAAGAAAGAGAAAATACGATAGACGTATATTTAAATAAAAATAAAATTATTGAATTAATACAAAATATCATTCGAAAACAATTTAATAAATTACACATTAAAATGACAATGTTAATTAAAGTTAAATTAAAATAAAAATAAAACTTTTACTTTTAATGCAAGATCATGAAATAACATTACTCCATAGCTGTACACTTGATTTTATGGCCTTGTAATTTTCTTCTAATCCCTAATATTTCTCAAATTTTCTTATTTTTCATATTTTCAGCTTATCTTGTATTGTCTTTGTTAGTTCTTGTTTTCTTTGTTGTCTTCGTTGCTTCTTATTTTCTTTGTTGTCTTCGTTGCTTTTTATTTTCTTTGTTGTTGGCATTATCTCTTTTTCTGTTAATGTTCTTCTAATATGGAAACGCATTCTTTCATCTGTGATAATTCCTGTTGCAGGCTGTTGCGTATTGTAAGTGTTACAAGTGTGTCAGTTTTCTCTTGTACTAACTAGTCTCAGTCTCCCCATAACGTCTACCTGTTGTTCTACGTTTGCAGTACAAGGATAAGGTAGCCATTTCAGACTAGAAGGCATATTGTTTGTTTATTTCTTTCGTTTTAAATTAAAAAATAAACTAATACATTTTGTTGGATCTATAGAAATACATGAGACGGGACAGAGACCAATTTTTCTCGCGCCTGTCGTAAAGTTTCGAAATTTTTATATCTTTGAAAAGCAGGAATGTTGTTTACTTCTGGAAAAGCAAGAAAGATGTATAATAAATAATATCAAATTTTATTTTCTGTTTGGCAAAATGCAAAAGTACAAATACAGCAAAAATACTAAGAAAAGTCTTTTTCAAATTTTATTTGGCTACTCGGTGAATGAATCCTTGATTTGATCATGCAGTTTATTTTATGTGTAATTTCGTTTTCCATGCACGGATTGCGGGCAACATGCTTTCCTGAAAATAATAGTATAATTACCCTTTAATTTGATTCACGATACACTACGTAATCAAACAGCTATAAATATTTTTTTTTTATTTCCGAGAGTGCATAAATATATTTATACTATTCAGTTAGAACACTCCAGAATATTTACAAAGAAAACAAAAGCAAACTTCCACATGACCATGTCTACATGCAACTCTGTTCCAGAAGGTTCCAAAATGCCATGCGCATTTTTATCTTCTAACAAAAACGATTTCGGTATATTTTACTAAAAATATACTGTTCAGTTACAGATATTTCGGTTTGTGTATCATAAACCATCCTTAGTGTTAAAAAAATGAAACAGGGAAAATTCCTTTACAACGAAATTGAAACTACATGCTTAAACGATGCTTGTGTCCTCACATGCAGTCCCTAGAATGTCAGGCGTAAACGATTTACATTATTCGGATTGCACAACATTGAATTAATAACTCTAGCAGCAGCAGGATTATTTGGAATGATTCAAAGATGCTGCATAGGAGCATTCAACAATTTCGAACACCCTTTTCAAAGAAACTGTTGAAGTACTTCTTTGTCGCCCAAAATTTAGGAAATTGTTAATTGTTATTAGCAAGTGTATGTCTTGATATTTTAATGATCCTACTAGTGAAATAGTGTATAGCCTGGCGATCGCACATGAAAATATAAGCACGCGTGCGCGCGCGCGTGTGTGGATGTGTGGGTGTGGGTGGGTAGGTGGGTGGGTGTGGACGTGGGGGTGTAACTCCTATCCACGACAGGCACGTAGTTTTAATTTTGTTGCAGTTGAAACATAAATTCATTCTTATACTGAAGATGGCTTGTGATACATAATCCGAAATATCAGCAATTTTACAGTATATTTTTAATAAAATATCCTTACTGTGGTTACGTGTTAGTTTCTTTATTTCGATGCGAGATCATCATATTTCAGGGGAACTCAAATTGAACATACTTTGCATGTAAATTTTCTTTGATACTTTTCAGTTATGATTTTCATCATTCTAGGCATGAACTCATCCAGAAAAATTATTATAACATACATCAGATTTTCTCTTGATGGGAATCGCGGCATCTCGTGTGTGGGATTGATTAAAAAGATAATTTGGACAATTTTTTCTTCATAATACACTGGTGTGTCCGACTTTCTAATTAGTACCAGAGTTTTCTGTTGGATTGAGATTGAGAATTTGTGAGGACCTGTGAAGGTTTTGCTCATCATTATCCTCAAAATATATCGCAATAGAATTGAAAAAAAAAAAAAAGACTGCCTTGTTGATAAAAATACATCGTCATATCCGCCACCAAACTTCACGCTTGGGATGATGCACTCAGATATAATGTTCCTCTGAGGCACTCCTACATTAGAAAGGAAACCTGAAGAGAGGAAGTCCTCCACAGTCACACTGCAGTAAACAATTAAATAGGAAATATTTTTGTTGTTCACTAGCGCCCCAATTACAAAATATATAAATCAGATTATAGGGATGATGGCTTAGTAAGTAACCCTCTAAGCCAGACCTGATGAAATTCCTTCAAAATTTCAAGAGCGACCGCACGAGTTCATTAGTATCCATTAAATTCAATTACTTTATCATCTGAAAGATCACCAGGTGACTACTAAGGACCTCCTCCATTATATTAGGTGGTGAAAATGCTAGCTATTCTGGTGGAGGTATTTATTTCCCTTTTTTTTTCTGGAATAAGGATTAAATATAGGCTTGATTGCATGATAGGTTAGTTCTGGAACAGATCTGCGGATTTCAGAAAATCCGAGAAAAGCAGAAGATTTCTTGTCGTCTAAGTTATTCAAAAGTCTACGGTCGGATTTTCGATGAAAACCAGAGTCATGTGGGTGATTTGCTTTGGTCGTCTGTGCAGCATCTGGAAGAGAAAATGATCCTGCTTTGGTTTTAAGCGATATTATGGTGTCATCTGGCCTGCCTTGTTCCAAAATCAGAAAGTATCTTAGTAGAGGATATAAATTTTCTGCATTTATCTTTTTGGAAGCCAATTTGTTGATGGTTTTCTCTGGTATGAGAAGAGCTTCGATGAAGGCAAAGAATAACTGAAGTTTTTGTCGCAAAGCATCATGATATTCTAATTTTGGGCTTGACTACTTTGGCACATGTGTTGGAAAAAAACAATCCTTAGATAATGGGAGACTACATTGAATGGAATAGGGAGGGAACGATGACTTTCATTTCAGGAAAAAGTATTTTAGTAACATAGAGTGGAAAATAATATGATCCTGGAAAAGACGAGTAGAATTGGGGAAGTTATTCCGCTTTTGACAAAAAACAAGAGACTGAGGGACAGAAGAGAGTGTTTCTCGAAAGGAGAGACGTGCACCAGGTTATGATTACCTTGACATCTGAGGTCTACAGTAAACTTTTGGGAAATATTTAAACAAATATTAGTATTGTTGGGAGAGCGAAGAGGACTGTTTGATACCTGCTGGATAAATGGGTGATGTGGGTTTGCCATTGTTAGTAACAGGTATTCTGTAATCTCTTCCAGCTCGATCAGTGAAATTGCAAAAGGAAAAAAATTGATATTGTATGTTTTAAATCAACAAGGATTACCTTAATTTTAATAGCAGAAAACCAAGCTTTATGAAAAAAACAAAGTGGAAGAAACGCAGGAATTGACCTTCAAACGAATATGATTACAGCAAATGGGGTATGATTGAAATTCATTTCAATTTCAGCTGAAATTACTCTTATAAATGCTTCTCATACGTATTATTCTATTTTTGAGAGACACTTATCACATTACATAAAGAATTATAAACACGTTAACACAAGAATATTTCAATGTTTTTTTCCACCTTGTAAAAACTGTTCCTATCAAGCCACTGAGGTAGTCTGTTAGTTTCAGACTGAAATATTTGGCAAACATTAAAATATTCTTGTGTTAACGTGTTTATAATTCATAAGTATTATGTGATTTATAAGATTGTAATGCATAACTTTTTGAAGTCATAGTTAATGTACCACTCCCTCCTTTTATATTCCATATGCAATGAACAATTTTAGCGAAGACTTTCATTGTTATTTTAATTTTTTGTTTACATTTTTAACGAAATCGTTTGTAAAATCATCTTATGCAAGATGCGCAAAAGCTATACATTGTAATAATGAAAAAGGCAATGTTCAGCACTCATTAGTTTATGTGATCAAACCTAAATAGAAACCACATAATATAATTTTATAAATCTGCTGCAAAATGTTAATGAGTTAGAGATCTAACAATTTGAAAGCTTAATCATTCGGAAGGTAAATAGCAGTTGAAATATTTTCATAATGACATGTGTAGGTTTTTGATTTGGGTGTGTCTACTACTCTCTATTAAGACGTAAATTGAATGTTTTAGAACTGACTCTTAGGAATCATTTATGCCGTAGATCTGCTCTATGATGATATTTGTTAGCAGACGATACCTTTTATTCTGGCTTCGAGCCATCGTTATACGTAGCCATGGGCGACAGTTGCCATGCTTTTGGAATCATGCCACCTGGAGGGTTATCCACTTGACAGATTAGCCTCCACTTTACCCTGTAGATCAACTGACACCGTTGATGTGTTTACAGATCTCTAAAGACGTCTGTTTATGGCATTACAATTTCCTGAGAAACATTACAGATGACAGATTTTTTTCTTTGTGTGTGCGCGCGTGCGTGTGATGCATATTAAACAACAAAACAGGTTTTATATCAGCATATGGCTTTATTCCAGACGAACATGAAGATATATACATTTCACACAATTCGGCTGCTAGTAAATACAGTACTTTCTGACTGTGCTGACATCGTGAATACTTCATTTCGTTCTCTTTCAATTGTACTCAGCTATTGTTCGGCTGTGTGCTTTTACTGTAAAGATATTGGCATATGTTTCAAAAATTCTGAAATTCATTTCATTTAATGCAGTTTTGTAGCAGTAGCGCGATAGCTGCTGTTGAGAAATACGTAGCAGTTTTCATACTGTAGTGTACCTAATCGACAAGCATTTACTGATCTACCCAGATATTTTTGAGAAATTGGATTATCTGATGTTTGAACGCCTCTTTATCACCAAGTTTGAAATACCGTATTTCGACATACATCGACAATACAATTCATGTCTGAAAAGGCAAATGTGTGTTTGGCAGCAATGAAGGTGACTAGATTGTTATCGTCCCGTTAGAGGATAAATATGTCATTATAAAGTTGAAGAGAGGTAAACAGTCTTCACCATTATCTGCAGTTAATGATCCGAGAGAAAGCTAGAAATCAGTCAGAAAAGGAGAAAGGCATATCTACACTATAATATATTAAGCTGGCATTCACTGTACAACACTGTTTGCTTCCATGCTGTAGAGTGGATGTCAGCTGAATATATTATAGTGTAGAGATGACAAAGAACAAGTTTTAGTACAGGAGCACATCTCTTGAACACAGTTGGTGGAATGCTCTTTTAGTATCTAAGTTGTTCAAAAGTCTATTTCTAGCAGAAGGCTGCAGGTGGCATGCAATGCAGTATTCCGGGTAAAGGAGGTGATTTGCCTTGGTCATCAATGCAGGAGTTGGACGAGAAGAATGAAGCCAGGTGGCCAGATTCATCTTTAGGTGATGTAATACTGTTGTCTGCATGTGTGTGTGTGTGTGTGTGTGTGTGAGAGAGAGAGAGAGAGAGAGAGAGAGAGAGAGAGAGAGAGAGAGAGAGAGAGAGAGAGAGAGAGAGAGAGAGGGAGAGAGAGAGCACACATAAGAAATTGCGAGGAACCGGAAAGTTCAACTGCTATTGACAAAGGCGGCGAGTTCTGAAAGGATTGAATGTAGTCCTTTCAAAGTCAGACTCAATCCTGTTAATGATGGTTTTGCAAGTAGTGTTTGAGTTTCCGTATAGGTTTACTTTACTTTATTCACTTTAATTTAACTTACTTTATTTCATTACTTGCAGCAAATACATTAGTTTTTCCAGTTTGGTCGGTAGAATTTGGGAAAGGAAGTCATTCAGAATTGTGGACATAAAATCATCAAGGAAGGTTACTTCACCGTAGGATAGTCAGAATGCAGGAAATCAAGATTCAAGGATAAGAAGTAAAGAGGTCAGAGTGATTTTCAGAATTGGGACAGCAGTAGAGACAGTAGAAAAATGATATGTAATGGAGTAAAGAAATAATCCGCATAAGGTCGAAAAAGAGGAGAGATTCTAGAAGAAATATCGAATAGCATAAAAGCATAAATATCACCCTTGTGGCAGGATGAGCCACTCAGGGTGTAGTTCATACAGGATAGTTCAGATGGGCTGTAGTTGTGGCAGTAATTTTGGGATTTGATGTCTGCAGGTAGTTGAAAATATCATTAGATTGGTGTTTCTTAACAAGAATGTTAGTGAAGTGAATCTCCAAGAAAGTTTTGTAAGGTTCTTCAGTTTTTAGAATTTCGAGGGGAGTTTTTTTTTTATGATAACCGCAGTGACACTATATTTATTTGGGTTACAGAGATGAAGGGAAAAAGAGAGGGAGAAACATACTGTGGGAGAAGACAAATTATTAGCCCCTTCGCCCATACAGAAAGTATCAGTTCACCATGTCATACTTGGCCTCGAAGCCTCCTGAACGCTTTGCCATCAGATGCGAGCTAATACACTGGTAGTCAGACTGCTTAAGTGCTTTACGGATTTACTCTCGAAGATGGAAGAGGTGCTGATCTCCACAGTATGTTTAGCATTCCTTGAAGGATATCACTGCTCAGACTGAATGTTAGAATATTAGGGCAACAGAAACCGGGACTTTGCAGGGTACCAAAACGGCATCAGCCACTTCAGGCCCCAAATATCCAAGGTGGTAGAGTTTTATCGGCAGATGAAGGTTATCTACCACCTAATAAGTCTAGTGACATTTCCTCCAACTAGGAAGATATTATTTTACAGCTTGATTGCTCTCTAATATTCTTAGTTTTTGGTAGAAACTGGCCTCAAGGTTGACTTGACGAGGAAGACTATACTGCGCATTACTGGCCAATAGTGACCAATAGATATATACTACTTATCGGAGTTTTGCTGTTTGACACACGAAATTTATTTTTTTTCTCCAAAATGGACCCAACATGTAATTCAGAGTTTCTCAATCTAAAACAATATGACGGTGAATACGGCTGCGTGATTCAAGTAACATCAGAGAAGAGAAGGAAAATAAATTACCAGAGGACAGAGTGCGTGATATTTCGTACATGACATTTATTAAATATATACGAAATATTTACAAATGGAATATTCAGAAAAGTTGATAACCTGGAAGAATAACAAACATTTGAGATACTGCATGCTGGATAAGTTCTCTGCAGTATTCTTTTCAAACAACATGTAGCATATAGCGATTAACTATACATTAGCAGTATATTGTAACCATATTGCAACCATGTTTTAGATATTATAAAGTCACAGAAGGTATGCGGAATCATATAAATTGGTAGGATGCTTGCATATCAATTACAATGAAATCGTTAGGATTACTAGAATGCATGGATGAGAACAGCTGAAAAGAGAATGGAATATAAATATGAGGAAGACCTTCGTCGATCAGTGGACGATTCAGGCTGAAAAAAGTAGAAAAAAATCGAAATCGCTATTTTTTTATCACATCTTCTATCTTTGCGAATTGCTTTTCAAAATTAAGTTCAAGGTAGTTCTGGAAATGATTTTTTTAAAAATTCTTTTATCTGTCTTCTTATTCAGTTTCAGTTAAGTTTTGTTAAGTACTGTATTTGCAAAATCATTCGCCTTCCCTTTTTTCGTGAAAGGAAAAATACTAGCAGTTATATTTATTGCAAATAGTTTCTTTGTGTCTATTAGACGTATCTGAAACTTATCTAATTTACTATTTCTTTCATATCCTATCCTAATTTAGGCTCAGGCTCACGCACAGACCTGCACTTTGGCCGTGTAGGCATTCAAAACCAAATTCCTACGGAATAGGTTGGTTATTACTCTTTATTCCAGGAGTGTCTTATGTCTGTAGAAGTGTGTGTGTGTTCACGGGGCCTGTTCTGAGGGGTGAAACACCCTAGTTTCTGGGTGAAAAAAAAACTTCTACCTCAGTATGAGACCGGCTAACTCACCTTTAGTCGAAAGAGACCAGATAAAGGTTCCTCACGTCATTAACGATAATCGAACCCAAATGAAGTGGAATCCAGCCAGGTCTTTCCGATCAATGGGCTTCGTCTATACCAACTGAGCTACGGAGACTCTCCGTTTCATATAATATGAAAGATTTTGAGGACGGATTAAAACCACATCATATTACTAAACCACTAAGTGAAAAATAACAAATGATTTGTAGATCCATTAAGATATTTATAAATGCTAACCTTTTGTCATACTTCACGTGGAAAAGAAGAGCAACAGTATGTAATATTTGTTTATGAACATTTAGTGTCAAGATCTTGAAATGATTTTTGAATCGAATTCTTTATATGATATTAATGGCCATAAGTTTGCATTTAGAACTAGTGCATTCTAAATTCCCTCCAAATTCTAAATAATAATGAATCTGTTGAAAGACAGAATAATTTTGAAAAAAAAAAATTCTGATGGAACATTGCTAATGAGATTTTTATTTCGTATGACGATTCAATCGTGAGTCTCTTTTACGGGGAGGTACGGCATCATCTCAGTCCTCTCTATTTTTATCTGGGGTTGGGACCTTCATAGCTGACGAATCAGACCTATGACTGGAGGGACCGTCTTAAGTATTCCTGAGTGTAATCCGTGTGTGTCCACGGGGCCGGTTTGCCTGTTCTGGGGGACGAAAACCCGAGTTTCGGGGAGAAAATACCCTCTCACCTTTCGTCGAAAAAGACCAGATAAAGGTTTCGCACGTCAGGGACGATCGAACCCAGTTCTTTCCGACCAAAGAGTTTCGGCTATACCGTCAGAGCTACGGAGGCTCATGAGATAACATCAGTTAATGTACTTGTTTCACTCGAAAATCAGGATGAATGGTTACAACAAACAGAGGAGTGCACCTAATGAATACGTGGCGCACTTAATGAAACATCTTGGTGTGCATTATACTTCAAATGTATAAATTTATATACTCAAAACTACGCACTTATTTCTTAATACTGCATGAATAGCATAATAAATCAATGAGTGAAAATATATGCTTAAGATTTACATACACAGTTATTTAGAACTGGTAATAAAGTAACTAAATCAATCAAGAATTCCTCAGTCGTCTGTATTAATATAAGCAATTTTTAATATTATTATATTATACTGTATTGTGTCATCATAATACAGTATACATTTTTTCTTCTTAAGTTTTGTAAGAAGGAGAAAAAGTCCTGATATTTAGCTTGAAACCAACAAGTTATCACTGACAAAATTTGACACCAGGTCTTTCCTTCCAACCGATTTTCTGAATTACATATAAGCAGGGAGGGAGAATTTTTTTTATAATAATATATATTTTATTGATTGCTAAAATATTTATACATACAACAGACATCTTGTGTGACATTGCATCTTATAATTTTACAGAGTTCAGCACAAATTGCTGCAATTCCTACATTGGATTTCAATTAAAATTTTTAATAATACTTTTTTGCCTTTATATTATGTATTTACAACACATGTTCTTCTAATAATAACAATGAAGATTATACAGAAATATTTGTATAATTTTTTTTATTTTTTTATTTTATTTTTATTTGTTTTTATTATTTTTTTTAAGTTTGAGAAAGAATGATTATACTTACAAATTTCTGCATTTGCTTATATGGATTACTTGTAGATGAGTGAGGCAAGTTAATCTCACCTATTTCGAAGCTTGGGTTAGCTTTTATGAAGAGAGTGGGATTTAGACTTCACTATTTGTGTTGTTGCTACTGTTTATGTATGGGATGTAGGCATTGGATGCTAGTGATTTGTGATGTGTATATTAGTGTTAATGGTTTCTTAACTTTGTTGGTATATTTTCCAGAGTTCGTTTTTTAATGTTCTGTAGTTATCTACGTGTTTTAAATTTCTTGGTAGGTTGTTGAGTTGCGTGGGTATCTGATGTGATCTCACAAAAGAACAGTATGAGTTGTTGAAGGGTGTGGGGATGTAGAGAGTTGTTGTAGGTCGTGTTATACGATATGTGTCTCTATTGTTTCGATAGATGATGTTGAAGTGATTCCTTGTTAATGTCATGTAGTGCTTCAGGTTTTTAATGCTCAGAATTCTGTGTATCGCCATGTGCTTGTCGGATATTGGTTGTTGCGTGTAAGGTGTCCAGATCACTGTTGACACGATTTTCCTGTGTAGTGTTTTTCTAATTTTGTTAGGTGGTTGTTTGATGTATTTGTATAGACTGTTATTCCGTATCTGAGTAGGGATTCGCAGATACCGTGATATAGGAGTTTTTTTATGTTGGGTGGAATGATGTCTTTAATTTGGAAGAGTTTTGCTGCGATGATCTGGAGTTTGGTGTGTAGGTATTCCATATGTTTTGTCCATTTAAGGTGGGAATGTATATAGAGACCGAGGTATTTTGCGTGTGTTACAGGTTTAATTTCGGAACATTGGCAGGTATTTTTGTTGTTAATGCAGCGGTATGTGTGACAATGTATCGATAGTGATGCGGGGCGTATGATTCTTGGGTTGTGTATTATCAACATCTGTGTTTTGGTGCCGTTGATTAGAATTGCGTTTTGGTGGAAGTATGTTGTGATTTCGTTTAGGTCTTGTTGTGCTTTGCAGAGAGCTGTGTTAATGTCTGTATGGATTGCCAGTAGTGCAGTGTCATCTGCGTATTGAAATATTTGACTTCTTATGGATATGTTACGAACATCGTTAATGTATATGTTGAATAGAGTGGGTGATAATATGGCACCTTGAGGTACACCGTGTTTTACTTGTATACTCCGACTGTGACATGTACCTATTTTTGTTACTTGTGTTCTGTTTGAGAGGTAGTTCTTGAACCATGTATGCAGTGTTCCTCTTATACCTATTGAGTATAGTTTGGTGAGTAGCATGTCATGTTCAAGTGTGTCAAATGCTTTGGTTAGGTCCAGCAGTATAAGAACGGCGTACTTGTTTTTGTCGAGAGCTTTGTTTATTGTGTCGGCGATGTCTTCTAATAAAGTAATGGTGTTTTTTGTTTTCTGAAAGCCGTATTGGTTTTGTGAGATGATGTTGTACTTCTGTAAATAGTTCTGTAGTCTGGTGTGTGTTATTTTTTCTAGAATTTTTGAGATGACTGGTAGTGTAGCTATTGGTCTGTAGTTCTGAGTATCGTTTCTTTTGCCGTGTTTGTATATTGGCGTAATTACTGCAGTTTTTAGTTGTTGTGGAATAATACCTGTGTCGAATATTATGTTCATGAGTTTCAAAAGTATTGGATTTATTTGTTCAAAGTGTGTTATAAGGTCTGTGAGTCTTATTTTGTCTATTCCTGGAGTGGTCTTTGGTTTTAGTTTTAGGAGTGCTTCTTTCAGTTCCTGTTTTGTTATGAGTGGAAAATACATCGTTTGTTGTTGACTTTGTGTTTCTAGTTTTTTGTTGATCGTTGGTAGTTTGTCTTTTATGAGTTGTGTGATGTTGTTTGTGAAAGCATGGTTGAATGAGTCTGCTAGTTCCTCTTGGTTTGTGTCCTGACCGAAGCTTTTTGCAATAAAATCTTGTGCTGAAGTTTTCTTTTTTCGGGTTACTAATTCGTTGCGTGTAGCCCATGTTTGCTTAATGTTATCGTTATATTCCATGAATTTTTGGAAGTAGTATAGCGTATTTTTGCCCTATGAATTTTTGTTGTTAGTTTATTTCTTGTATTTTTGTATAAGGTTTGTAAATGTGTGTTACTGGGTGACTTTTTAAGTTTTTTCCATAGATTTTCTTTTTCAGTAATAGTATATAGTATGTCGTCATTTATCCATGGATTGTTATCTGTTTGTCGCCTCGTTTGTGTAGGTTTTGTTGCTTTTTTGTATATTTCTGTGAACTTTAGTTGAAAATTCTCGTATAATGTTACAGGATCGTTTATTTTAAGTAGGGAATTCCAGTCTGTATTTTTTACTTGGTTATCGACAATGCTCTTTAGTATGATCAAGTTTTGTCGACTTTTGTGGTGGTGGGAGGGGGGTAGGAAACGTAATAAAACGAAGTTTAAACAAAGTAGTGATCGGCAATTTTTACGTTAATTACTGATGATGTACTGTATATGTATGGATGGGAGCTCGTATATTGATATGATCAATACATGATTGTGTTAGCGAGTTATTGAGTATTTCTTCTCTTGTTGGGGAGTTAATGGTAGGGTTTATGTTGTATTGACTTAGTATATCAAGATATGTGTTAGTGGTTGAAGAAGCGTGGTCAAGAGTATTTATGTTAATGTCTCCTATCAGGATGAGCCTGTGTGTTTTACGCGGTTCGATGCCGCTTAGCCATGTTTCTAACTCGTGAAGAAAACTGAGTGGATTAAATAATAATAATAATAATAATAATAATAATAATAATAATAATAATAATAATACAATTTTAGATTTCTAGATAGAAGATTTATTAATTTGCTGAATTATATGTGATTTTTATATAAAAATCACTCTGGAAAGTTTCAAAACTTATATTACATCGTCCCATGTCTGGACAAGTGATGAAAAATAGGGAGAAAATGGTTGATGTTTTCCTTCATCAGTGGGAAGTTAGACCTTTGGTAACACTACGTGAGGAAACGTTTCAGAGGACAGAGGTCGGTGATATTAAAATTGAGGGCGAGAAGTTACTTTGGGAGGTTAGATGCTGGACTTTAAATTGTTGTTACTATGTTAACCAGCAGCTTTCCGCATTTCAACAATTTTAGAGGAAGCCGAGGAATGATGGAATGACTTCCATCATTTCAGTAGGTCTACGCCTGCTGCAGCGGTGGAAATAAGATTGTGAAAAAGAAGGGGATAATCACTTAATTAACTGGACTGTCTATTTGAGATAAAAATGAAGACCATTATCAGCGTGGCATTCATTGAAAAATAATAATATGTAGAGATTTTTATTTTCAAAAGCAAAGTAATGAATAACGTTTCATTACTTATGTATGGTCTATTGTCAAGAGACTGTTGTTTGGCCAATCAAGATATTCGCCGAACCAACAAGGAATCCTTCGTTTGCATCAAAATTATCACATATTCCTTTATATAATGTTGTGGCTGTGCACCATAACTAGAATAAGTTCTTCGTTCTCGATCGAAACGACATTCATTACTGTCCATTGCTTTTTAAACTATCATCAGAACATAAGAAAGAAGGGATCAGAATCAAGGGGGACCAAGTTCCAGGAGTCAAAAATATTTAAATATAAAAATAAAAGTTGGGACTGTTATATTTTTGCAGGGATGGCTCAAAATTTCTGATAACTCTGACCACGTCTCATTTCAGACTTTATGAAATATAAAAGAGTAAGAGTTTTTCGGTCGCTTCAAAAAATGCAAAAGTAAGAGAACCTTAATTTATCAAAACGCGAAGGTGAGAAAAGTACATTTTCTTTCAGTATTTTAAAATAGCAGATTTTTTTAACCTTAAAGTTAAATAACATAAGATTGCTACTATCGAACAAATTAGCCCATACGATCCATCTCCCTGTAGCTATTTAGTATTGGACTGCATCACTACTTACCTCGAATATCTTGGAAGAGCTGTGGCGATAACGAGACATTGCACTTCACTTGGAGTGTAATGTCTCGAATTTTTGAAGCAAAAGTTTTGAGTTTTGCTTCCTGTCATTACTTATGGTGTTCTAACTCAAAGGGTTTGACAGGAAGCAAAACGTTTAAAATGAAAGAGGATTAACCAATCGTATACAGAAGTGGCAGGGTTTTTTATCCCATAAAATATATAAAATGGCTGGAAAATAACCTCAGAACGTAATACAGTGGCCCTACAGTCTTAGTTGCATTGTGACTCTAATCAAACCAAACAAACGCGGTGTGTGACGTCTAAAATGCGACTTGTACTTGTGCATCTTGTAATACGTAATGATTTCGATCCGTTATATGGTTGTTGTTTTTGAATTACAGGGGGGAAGCATCTAAGGATATGAGGCCAGTCTGTTTTGTCTATGAATTGCTTGTGTTCTTGTCGATTTGCTTATTTTTCCGGATGAAAAACAAGGATCTCGGAAGGAAAAACTCGATTACCTCCTTATGAGACCTTAAAAAATGTAGATATTTTGATTTTTAGAAATAATGGTCTATGAGTGGAAAGTTTACTAACCGAAAATCGAAAATGTTCTCGGTAGTTTGTATTTTATATTGTGTTTGTTTTATTTCATACGTATAGTACCAGCCTATTGTTACAACGAAAACCCGAAGGATATTTTGTATATCTATTTTATTGTGTAGCTTGTAATACAAAATGGTTTATGTCAGACCATTGTACTTGATAAATATAATTTATGAGTTTAAGAAATAATTATTTATGAGGGACAATTTATCCCTCATAAATACTTTTTATTGTTTTCACTGCGCAATTCTAAGCTCCTTTATAACTCTAAACTGTTTAGTGATATTCTCTTGTTAACACAGATGATCTTAGAGATAGTAATGCACCCAAGGAAGGGCTGTCATAAAATTTTGCAGATGTACCATCTAAGATATGCATGCAAAGTGGACAATTCATCTTAATGGGAAATTCACCATGACGGTAATGTTTCAATATAAAATATAACTACTTTTCTTGCATTGTAATCTATGAGAATTCTAATGAAAAGGAAACGGTTCTATAAGTTATTAGGTAATTTTCTGGAAACATTTGAATTGTCATTTGTTCATATTGTTCTACAGATTGTTTTTATATTTAAATAGCTAATTTCATTTGCATTCCTCTACAAACAATGTTACCGTGATATGATCATCGTTCAGATCGTTATGTCAATCAGCAATTGAGCATAACAGTCAAGGTACAGGGAATTGCTAATTTAGCCCCCCCCCCCCTGCTCTCTTTAGATTTACTTCGAGAAGAGAGCAGCAGTTATTGTCTAGAGTTTCCTTTTTTTCCTCCCCTCCCTAATTTAGTCATGTTTTGTGCTGTAAAAGCATAGAACATTTGTTCTGCTTCTTTTTCTCTTTCTTCCGGAAATAAGTAGTCGATTATTCCTTCAGAAGAATTTTTGAGCTCCGTAAACTCTTTGAGTGATGCACCGTGTAGATTCCAAGTTTGATAGCTATCGGTGCGGTTCCAGTCTCACAAGTTTGATGAACTATTAATTTAAAATTATAAGAAAAAGTGGAGAATGCATTTTAAAAGTTTTCATATTTACTCAGAAAATGTTTTAAAATAAATGTTTCACTCTTTTTCCACTTTTTCTGTTTCCACACATCATATGGATAACATTTAAACGGAAAGTGCCATTTAAAACCAATAACGAAATTAGATATGTTAATCTGAGCTCTTTACTTTATGAATATAATATTATACGCGTAAATAAATCTAGTACCAGTCTGCATGATCCCTTAGCTAAATTGAATAATTGCTGTAACAAATTTGGCATGTCTAAAATACTGTAGAAAGACAAAGATTATGAAAATAGTAAAGAATATGGTTAGCGGGATACTGAATAAGCAAACCTGTAGAGCAAATAAATTATTTCAGCTATTTAGGAACAATTTTTAGCAAAGAAGGCAAATGAAATAATATGGAAATAGTCAAGATAATCAAAAAGCTGATATGGTGGGATGTCAACCAAATAAATTTATAAGGAATTAGCGAGAAATTATTTAAAACAGTAAAGTATCTATATAGACAGTGTTCAAATAAATATTAACTTATGGATCTGAGAGTTGGTTAGAAAGTAAAAGCAGTTGCCCAAAGACCACAGATATGAAATAGAGATCACAGATATGAGAGTTTTGAGAAAAAATAGAAAGTGAACAATGACAGAATCGTATTAAAAATTTAAGATATTAGGAAGGAATGTGACATTATTAGCATTCATAATAAATGTGCGAGCAGAGCTAATTTTAGGTTGGAGATCACAGAATTGGAAAGGAAAGGTTAGCGAAACAGGTATTTGATTCGAGGATGGCATGAAAAACCCCAGAGGGAGACCTAGGTCTATGTGAATTGGTGCAGTTACAAGTGCTTTAGAACATGTTCCAAACTATATCTGAGTGTATTGGGGTTTTAACAGATAACAGACTTATTTGGAGGAAAACTGTTGACGGGAAGTTAGTAATAAGGTAAATTTATCATATATTAGTTTAGTGTACTATACGCCTCTTGGGATGCATATCAGGAAGTTGATGATGATGATAAACAAAAATACTAAGATTACTGCGGAAAGGTTTTAAAATGAAATTTTTACTTTTTTCTCTGTTTAGTAGTAAAAAAAAAAAACTTTATAATAACTTTTATTTTAGAAATGTTAAATTTTTTTTATATAACTCGTATCTTTAGAGTTCGCATAGCTCATAGCTTTATTGAGTTCTAAAGTAAACTCATGGCTTTAGTAAGCACTAGTATATTCAGAAATTTATGAGAACTTAGATCGCAGCTTACCTCAATATCAATAAAGTGACCGCTACTTTTATTTCTTTAATTTAGTTATTTATCTATTCTCGAAAGTCGTTGTTACGCGATTTCAGGGTTATTGATTATTATTTTAAAACATGAGCCAGCTTAGTGAAAGACTCAAAAGTAAAAATTAGGACTATTTAATGTAAAATTATTGGGGTATTAGGTTCAAAAAATGAAAATTTCAAAATTATGTTTTAATTTTAGACCCCGTCTAAGGTCACACAGAAAGTTGAAAATGAACTGGCTAGTTAAATTTTACCATAAAGATAGTAACGCGTCTGCGTGTGTCTGTGTGTGTGTGGAGGGGGGGGGGGGCATGGATGAGTGTAGGTGTGTGTAAAGTTAATTTATGAAAATTAACTTTACACAGTTAATATATGAAATTAACTGTGTATTCACAGTTTAGTTTAATATATGAAATACTAGCAATGAACTACTGGATGTAGTCGTCCCCACATTCTATTTTCAATATGTCTAAACATTCATTTCAGTATGTTGGATGAATTTGATCGGACTTCAATGAATATTATTAAAATATGAATTTGCTTACGATATCATTTACTAGTCTACTTTCAATATAACGATTTAGGTCAGTCCCAGAAATAAGCAAATATATTCACTTAATATTCATGAAATTCAGTTAATATTCGCTTTCAAATGAATATGTTTGATTAAAGATTGAACAGAGCGCGCTGGATTTGGAGGGACAGACGATGAAATCATTTGATTATAATTTACTATGCATGAATATCTCCTTATGTATGAATTTAATACCAAAGAGAGCTCTAATACTGACAAACCAAGAGTAATATACCTCTATTCTTAGGTTACGTTGATTGTTGGCCGTCATTTACTATAAAAACAAAATTTTAAGATCCCAGCAGGCGTTAACTCTTTTCAGTAACTTAGGACAGTTTTAAGCGTATATCATGTAGCATACTTTTCAAATATCGAATCCTAGCGTGCACTGAAATATTATTTCATGAGTATTGCAAACTTAGAAGTTGGAAACAAGATCTAAAGCACTTCACTTCTTAATCAATTAATTTGATGTTGCTTATGCTTATTTAATTGACAAAATTAATTACTCAAGATTTTTTTGCAGTCATTGAATTTTAATGTCCAGGGAGGATTCAGTTTAAGCCAAAGGATTACACTGTAGCGTTCTTGGCTTAATACGATCTGGTCTTATCTCTGGGGAGAGTTTAACGTAATCTGCTTTAATTTAATCCACCGTGCTGTGTAGTGTATGGTATTAGAGGCTGTAGGCATCTAATTTTGGAATGATTATTCAAAGGTGTACGTGCGTTAGAAACTTTCATCATCCGATGCGAGTCTTCGTATCACACTTAAAGTAAAACGCGTGTCATCTCCCTTCAAAAAATAAAAATAAATAAATAAGCAATTGTGCATGGAGAAAAAGAGAGAAATTACTGGATTTCTATATATTTGCTTCTATAAATCGAAGTTTGAGTAAAAGTAAAAACATGACATTCATGACTTCATTAATTTTACAATTATTTCTCCTGCAGAAGGTAATTCAAATAGTTTGTTTCAACGTTTTGGCTCTTCAAGATTTTGATCCTATGTAAACAGTACCAATACTATCAGATTTCATTTCATCATACTCAACTCGGATATTACTCGTGTTTTTCATCTTGACTCTACAAAAAAAATCCATTAATTAACAGTTAAAATACTTGTAGGTTGAAACATTTTCTTTCTTTCTTTCTTTCTTTTTTAAAAAAAGGAAAGTTACTTAGTTCAACGAAACATAAATTTCCAATGCTTTTTTTCCTTAGACTTATTTTATCAGATAAAAGCATACTAAATAACACATTAAACCTTATTAGATTTGCGTAAAATTGTCGCAAATTTAATAAGGTTGTCACACGAAATGTAATTCATATGGAAGCTGAGACGTAACCGATGCAGCTTCCGTATGAATTATATTTCGTGTGACAGATATTCCAAACTTATAATAATAATAATAAAATTTTCAGTCACTTAATTGTTTTTAAGGTACTTGTTATTGAATTTATAGTTGGCTCAGAAGTGAATCTTATAAGAACTGCTCTTCAGAGTTGCCTCAGCGAATTCAGGTACCAGACTGTTGAAACCCATTATTCATTACAAGGAAAAAAAAAAAAATTGACATGGTAACTGTATAACATTCCCTTACACAAACAACATTTCTAGTTAGAAGTCCTTAACTGGGTACACCATTGCTCGCTCACACGCTTCGGCTAAATTCCGAAACACGGATTAAATTCCTTATATTTGCATCCGTTTTTGGAAAATTCTCATCCAGCGGTTTTAAAAAATCGTTTATTGCTCGTTTGATGAATTCATCTTATAATTTCCAACTTACGTTTGCATTTTCTAAAACTGGCATTCTTAGATTTTTATTCTCTCTCTCTCTCTCTCTCTCTCGCTCGCTCGCTCGCTCTTTCAGCATAGTCTTCATATGCAGTTTTCACGAAATTATAAAACCTGATTTAAAAAAATGATTACAGTTGTTCACCATCTTTCTGTCGTTCGATTCACCGGAACATTAATGTTGCAGGGCTCTTCATAACAATATTTAAGTGAATGTAGCCTATTTTAATGAAAATCGTCAAACTTTAAAATAATCTTCTACAATATCTTGAAATTTCATCTGTAGTAGCAAAACTAGATTTCAAATCAATATATACGGGTTTCTTGAAAATGAAAAGAAATCAAGTTTTTACAAGTTAACATTCTTTTTTCCCCGTAGTTGCGTTTCGAAATCCGCAGCCTTATTATTTATTTGGTTGCGGATTTCGAAACGCAACTACGGGGGTAAAAAAGAATGTTAGCTTGTAAAAAAACTTGATTTCTTTTCATTTTCAAGAAACCCGTATATATTGATTTGAAATCTAGTTTTGCTACTACAGATGAAATTTCAAGATATTGTAGAAGATTATTTTAAAGTTTGACGATTTTCTTCTTTTAATTTTACAGACTACCATAAACTACTACAGGTCATTAATGGTGGTTAATCATATCGGCGGTACCCGACAATAACGAGCAACCAAAATATTTAAAAACATTCACGTGACAAAGTGATTCGAACCAATTTCCTATAGGTTGCAAAGCAGAGATGCTCTCCTCTCCTCTATCCGGCCTGATGGGTAAGGGATAATATGTCTGTGAAGAAAATAAGCATTGTATTTTCCCCATCTAAAATACCTGTATGTACATCGTAGAATGTAAATTCTACGTTGTAAAACGTAGCCGTAAAGGGAAGTATAAATCCTGTAATTTAAAACAAATCAATCATAATTATTTTAATAAAGAAATCTTCAAATAACATTCAGAAAAATAGAAATAAAACAGAACTTGTTGAAAGTGTTCATTGCTGTTGTTCTTAAGCCATTTCCATTTTTCCCCCTCTAACAGAACTACATTTTCTAAAGTTATAAGCATTCTGCTAAGTCACCCTGAAAAAGGGACTGGCCCAAGGACGTTGCGTGTGTGTGTTCCCTCCCGCAGGTGAAGTAAATCTCAGAGTTCTGTCGTGCGCCCGTTGATCTTCGGTTAGAAAAAGTCACACAACTCCTATTTCCATTAAGAAATTGAAGATTTGGCCATAAAATGTACATGCTTGCTAACGGTGTTATACATTTATGTTTCGTCAGTAGAACATTTGGCACGAGCCTAACACGACCTGCATCACGTGCTGCTCGTAAAATGTGCTCTTTTCGTGTTATTTAGCTAGACGGTTAAGGAGTATTTTTAACTTACTAGTTGTAAACAGTTTTCGGCAGCTTTAAAAAGGGACTCTAACAAATGGCACACTTTCGTTACTGTTGCGTGGCATTTCAATATAATCCATAAATACTCCTCTTACTTAAATAATCAGTCTTTAGTTCCTTTTGGACATGGTTCAAGCGTTTTGACACACACGTTCTCCCATTCTATTTCTTTTCTTACTTTTCCCTACCTTCTGATCTTTTTTTATTCATCGTAAATTGCTTTAAAAGTCTTCCGGAACAAATTCAGTAGTCTTCATTATATTTAAACAATGGTATATCTGTTGTTATTCTTATTGTAAATCATAGGTATTATAACTATTTGTCGTGAACTCGTAAGAACACTTTATGTGTGGATATGTTCCTAAATATTCACGCCAAAATTATGGAAGGCATCTTGGTGAACCTTGTACAGATACCTTGTTAAGCGTTTAGTTGTTGACCAGTCAAATTGATTCCTTTGACTTTATCTTTCAGTGCAGTATGTCAATTCTGATGCAGGTGAGGCCTGCTTTCAGATGCCTCAGCTGCATCAGTCTGGTGATAATATTTTTAAGAAGGGCAAATAAAGTGACATTCAAGAATTGTTTAAAAAGTAATTTATCTTGTTAAAACTAAACAAATTATATAAAGTTTCACTCATCATGAAATAAATGGGAGTGAGATGTAAAATATATTGTAAATTGCTATAAATTGAAATATGACTAAATTAGAAATCAAAGCTCACTGAAGAAGTTTTTGAAGCACATCAGGTAACCAACCAGAATCGTGATGTATATTTTTTTTTCTGTTCGCATTGTGAATTTTTTTTTTTTTAATAATAAGAATTAATCTGGTTATAAATTTCAGTTTCACCTTATTTTTTAAAATTAGTACATAAATTTCATACCACTTTTTTTTTTTTTTGTAAATGTAAAAATCAATTTGGTACTTCGTTTTTTAATAATCTGTGCCGAATTATCGAATCCACCCAAGAACGGAATTGGTTCTTTTCCTTATGAAATTAAATTATGTTTCACAGTGAGATTTAAAATTTAGTTTAAAAGTCGCTCTAAACAGCATGTGATCATTCACGTTTTCTTTCTTCCCAGATTCCGAAATGCAAGTATAACGAATTTTCTTGAAGAATCCAACACGTTTATAATTTATATCTCTTCGTTCGGTATGAAACAGTAAATGAGAGTATTAGAAAGCAATAAATTTCTTCAGACTAAATTTATACCACATTTTCTTCTGTCTTCGAGTTATTAGTATTGTATAAACGATATGTCATTCATTTATCCCATTAATCAATGAGATCTGGTATCTAGTGTAAAGGTATAGTATTTTTTGGAAGAATAGGCAGGATAGCAGACGCGGGGAGGTACTGCTAATGATATTAGATGGCTTGAATTCAGTTAGTGTTGAGACCTGTGACTGTATACTAGTAAGAGATCTTCATGAGACATGTCTGGTCTCATGGTTTCAGTGGTGACTCTGGTAGAGTGGAGAGTGTCCAAACTGATATCAGGATTGTGGATTATTGATTAGGAAGACAGATTGAGAATTTGTAGATTGCAGACATTAGCAAACACGAGAAAGAGGGGTGATTGAGACTTACAAACTTCTGAAAGAGTCTTACAGTTTTTTCAGTAGATGGAATTTTTCATTTTATGGAAGGTGGGGAAAGGACGAGAGAACATTCCTGGAAGTTGAAAATGAATGCCGTCGAGAAGGCGATGAGCTCGATTTTTCTCTCATCGAGTAGTTTGTGATTAGAATGGATTGTCATTGGGTGTTATCTGTGCAAGTAGCATAAATGAATTCAAAAAGAAGTATGACAGCTGGTGGGGGTAGTATGTGTCTTCACTCGATGAGTCCCTCACTCCCTGGAGGTCTCTCTTATATTAATAATAATAAATTCTACTGATGATAAGATTTCATTATTCTTGTAGTATGAAATAATGAAGGCAGCTTTTTTTTCGACTGAAATGCTTAGGTTAAATATGCTGAAATATGTTATTGCTAATTAGCATATCTTAGGACACATGTACCACATACTATTACTTATTAACGCCTTGGGCGTTTCCGAATTATCTAAGGATTAGATAATGCGGAAGTCCTGCTGTAGAGATCAAGCATAAAACTTTTTCAAGTCATTTCAAGCCTTCCATCAGGGAAATTCATCTACCACCTAATTGTAGATACTAAATTACGTCCTCGATAATTAATATTTCATAAGTGAATTCCTTGAAAAATAACAATAATAATAATCCGCAGTACTTACAGGCCTTTAAAGGGTTACGACCTGACCATTTGGAATTTGTAATGCAATTTTAGGATATAGTAGTTAATTGTCTAAATATATATTTAGAGAACTAAGCACTGTGTATGTTCTCCCTGGCCAGTTTGCCTGATTTTGGGATGAAACTCGCTTGTTTCCGGGAAGAAAGCTCATCGAATTGACTAGAAATATGGTGTACATTTTTTTTTTTTAAAAAAAAAGGTAATTAAAAAGTACTGAGCTTTGTTGTTGGTTGAAATTTGAGATATCCGCTAAGGCTGTTATTGTCCAACATTTTACTGTTAGCAAGAAACTTACTTCGCGAGTTCCCTCTCATGATGTGACAGGTACACTGACATGACTCGCCCATTTCTTATCACAAATGAAAGGTTGCAATTGAGTTTCGGAAAGTGGTCAGGACCGTTAGTTTTTTAGCACCTGAAAGTAAAAGGAAAAAATAATTCTTCTCTTTTTTTTTACATTTGGCACTTTCGAATAAAATGTTCTTTTCTCATTTCAAGCATCGATCCTTGTTATAATTAACATTATAACTTAACCAAGCCATTGCCACAAATTGTAACACAATTTGTTACAACAAATTGGTGTCCGTGTATTACTGCTTGCTAACTTTGTAACAGCTGACTGATGTTAACTATTTCAAGTATAATATAATTTTTTTCCTTCATTGCAACGCTCGTTCCAAATTTCATTTGATCCACCAATAATTCTCCCCCACCCGTCTCTCTCTCTAGCAAAGTGCATAGCAATAAAGTAAATAAATTTCTTTCTTCTCTCAGCACCAATTCAAAAGTTACGTCAATAATTAAAGTTGCATTTTCAAAAATCACTACACGATTCATAATTTTTCTACTCTATAAAACATCTTACAGTAGTGATATTATTTTCTTCCCTTCATATTCTACGTGGAATATATTATTTTAGTGCACGCATTGCATAGGCTTTTTTTCTTTTTTCACAATTCATCATAGAATCCTCTTACAGCGTAGCCGACGCACAAGCAAATGATAAATGAAAAATGATATTTCAATGAACCAAGTATACTCGAAAGCAGTTAGGAAAAAATCTACGAACGAAATAAGTAGATTATGCACCACTCTCAGGCAGAGGATGGGAAATAAATTTGTTGATTAAAAAATGAGTTTTTTTTTTACTCAAGAGTGAGTCAGTTTGTCTCATAGTTATGCGCAGTAGAAATAGGAGATAATGTACGCGCTGTGATCAACAGCGCGTATTGTCCTAACTAAATTTGGATGCATAGCTGCCTCTCGTAAGGAGTGTACTATTTCAATTTTTTTTTTTTCAAATTTGCAGACTTAATGAACAAGGCCGAGTATTTTTCATTACGTCGATCCACATTAAGGAGGAAAATAATGACATCATTAAATATGTCGAGAAATGTTGAAAAATGTCATATTAAAAAAAATGCATCTTTTATCATTTTTGTTAAATAATGACGTACAGGTGGGCATGGTTTCCTAGACCATGCGATTCCCTATAGCAGAACTCTTCTTCTTCTTCTTCTTCTTCTTCTTCTTCTTATTATTATTATTATTATCTTCAAAAACGAAATTCGTAATAATTTCCTCTAAAATGAAACCGTGTAGTAATCTATTTCATCAATCAGAAAACCGATGTTTTCTTTCTAGAAGGTTTTTGAAAATATTGGAATGATTTTCTACGTAAAAGTCATCTAATTCTTGTAAGATATCAATTATATGTTAAACATAATGGATTCTCCTTCCTGACAATAATAATGCACCAGATTACTTTAAAGTTTAATTAATTTGGTTATAAATATAAATTGGTGTCGACTTATCAACTACTTATCATTCTGAATAGTCTTAATTTAGAATAAATATTTCAGCTATTACATCACACTCAATGATGCTTCTTTTTGAATGATGCCCATTCTCCTTATATCTCTAGTAGAGTATAGAATCCCAGCAGAAAATGAGAAGCCTTAAGACTGTCGAGGTCATGCAATTAATGGCATGTAAGATAGTAATCTATCAACGGTGACAGTAGCGTGTCAAAACTCGTTGGCTTCTCTCCAGTGAGGACTAAACGGAGGATGAAAATTAAACAATTTCGCACCCCCCCAAAAAATAAAAATATGTACCAAAATACTTCACTTCTACTTGACTTAAAATATAATTGCGAAAAAGGAAAAATGTTTGAGGAGGATTTAAAAAAAAAAGCAGTAGGAATAATAAGCTATACTGAAGCTAGTTTTTGTAAAAAAAAATTTTAAATAAATAACTGGTAGGCTGATGTGAGATATCTTGAAATAATTATAACAGAAAACTATTAATTCAACATCACCAGAACTTAAATTCACTTGCTGTAGTTTCTACGCTTAACAAACAAAGATGGGAGTGAAGTAGATTTTATTTAATTCTTTCTTTTAACTGAAGAATCAGAATTTTATCGTGATGTTAACGGGTGTTTTTTTTTCTTTTTTTAAGCTATATTTCTTCAAGTACGTAAGCACCTACCAGATTCGATTTTTCCATTTATCAGATCATGCGTACACATTATTTCTACGGTATGGATGGACGGATTTTACAGAAATTTAGTATTTATAAAATTATGTCGTCGTGTCTCACCTCAAATATTTTTTAAATCGAATCATTTCAGTGGCAGAACTCGAAATCATCATCATCATCATCATCATCATCATCATCATGCATATCAAGGATCTAGGCCTAGCGTGATCTGTTCCGACCTTAGAAGTCATCGTTGAATCTTTTAAGAGGACGTCCTGGTTTTCTTTTTCCTAATGGCTTGTACTCTAAGGCTTGTTTTGGTAATCTCTCTATTTTCATTCTTTGAGCGTGTTCCATCCATTTATTTTTATATTTTTTAATTTTTTCTATTACTGATTCTTGGTTTAATTCTTTCATAATTTCTTTGTTTCTTTTGCGATCAAATAGAGTATACCTTGCAGTTTTTCTCATAAACTTCATTTCTGCTGTTATTAATCTTTGTTTGTCTTTTTGTCAGAATTCGAAATGCATTAATAAATGGTTGGATTAAATTTGAAAATTTAATGGCATTTAGAGTCTGTGCAAAATTTTGAAAACTTTTAATTTTGGACATAATCGGACCAAAATTTTAGTGCCAGTATAGTTTAGCGCCAAATTTAGACAATAATAACACCTGCACTTTGACTGACGAACTTTTTTTTAAAAAAATGTAGCAAATAGATATTTAGAATCTTTACTAAAATATGTCGAGTCTTCTCAGTTTTAGTTAATGACCATTCGCCAAAACTATTCGAAATGAAACAAATTTATATGCATATGTGTGTATGAAATGACAGGTGGCATACGGAAGAAAGGTTATAAACTTATCGCATATTAGCACCTATTAGCGCCATGGATATGCTAATCGAATAATCTGGACTCAACTAGAGACCAAACATGGAACTTTTTTCAAGCCACTATCCTCCAATAAATAGCGATCTCACACTGGTCAGTGGAAATCATCTAAAGACATTCACAAACATCCATGCCTGTAGTGGAATTCGAACCCGCGACCTATTAGTTGAGACCGGAACTGCTGTCCATTCGGCTAGTCGATCGGCTAATATGTTAGCTTAATAAAAATTGAGTGAATCAACTAATTTTAATTTAAATCCTAAATACGTAATATATTATTTAATGACATCCAGGAATAGCAGAATTGCTGCTTTGTATAATTTTTACTGAATCGTATAGCTGAATGATCCAATTGTATAGCTGAATGGTCCTTCCCATAATGCAAGGCAATATGCACACGTCCGAAAGAAAGTGTGCTTTGTATTATAGGATACCGAAGCAATTGATCTGAAGTAATTTGCTAAAAAATAGCTTACCTTTTTTTTAACTAACATTCTCATCTTATATTTTTTTATCCTTCCATTGACTTCTGGATCGCACTGTACTTCACCAGCCGAATTCTCTCCATTGGTATTAACTTATAATAAAATGTTTCATATACATGGTTTTCGAGCATAGTTCTTTGAGAATTGAAAGCTGCTCCAAGTTCTCTATTATGACTAAATTTTATCAGGCCGTCAACGCAAATTCATTGCCTGTTCGCCATAGAAGACATCGGTCATAAATCAAAATTGGGATCAGCATACAGGATAATGCGATAAACATTAGAACATCAATTTGTCTTCATTCGTGAGAAAGTGCGAACGCTGGTCGCCATTCTCGACACCGCCATTTTTCTAATTATGATGAAGTTGATCACCGACCACCTAATTTGGCAGACTTTCTTCCTCTTGAAAGATTCAAAGGCAGCTTGTGAATAGAAACATCTAAGCACGTGTGTGAAAGCTCCCGCCCCCCCCCCCCACACACTTTCTCATTCTTTTAACTGGAAACAATTAAGAGCAGCCCGTCAACTTGTTGCATACAATCTTGTTCATGGCAGTCTTGCTTTTGTGTCTCAAAAATCATCATCATTTTATACTCATATCTGTTGCTAAACGTCCAATGCAAATATGTTACTAATACACTGGTGTCCGAAAGTTAAGGAAGAATTACATTTTTACCTATATATGAAAATATTTCATGACTGCAGTCAAATGTAGACATACATTTATTACCAGCATACTAATAAATTATATTAAATCAAAAATATGTTATAAATTTCTTACAAATTAAATTGCAATACGTTTTTGTCAAAATTCACAAATTTCCTAAGGATGCGGTTGAGAAATTAATGTACAATGCTTACAGAAAACATTTCAGATTGAAATATGTCCATCCCATACTGCGATGCAGCGCTCACAATGTCGTACCATGCTTTTGCACCAAGTGATTCAGGAGTTCTTGGGGCAAACTGACAACTCCTTCTTCAAAGCACGGATAAGACCTTGTTTGTTTTCTGGAGGGAAATTTCGAGCAGCAAGGTGTCTCCCTATTGATATCCGCCTACCTGTGCTTAAATGGAGCCGACTTGCAAGCCGACCTGCCGTGGTGAGTTGATTACTTTTTTCTGTTATGACCACAAATCTGTCTTCATTCTTCCTAGTGAAGACAGAGAGACCTCTTAGCAAACGTCTGGAACACATTCCATTGGTTTGAAATTTTGCCCAGAGCCTGGATACAACGCTATGTGAGATTCCAAACTCTCTGTGAATATCAGTAATTCTGCGGCCTTCTGCAAGCTTTTCAATAATTCTCTTCTGTGTGAAATCATCTAGTTGTTGTCTTTGAGACATTACTTACAAGACATCAAAGTTTGCAACTTTATTCCTTTACCGAAAGATCTTCCTTCAAACGCAATTCTCTTAGCACAGCCTTTTGCCTTTATCCTGTTGAGTGCTACCACATGACCCCTTTGCGTAAGATTCGAAAATTTGAATGTGTACTCGTTTTGAACCGGAAATTTTTAGTGATGCAAATTACCAGAAGCTGATTCATCTGAATTTGCAGCTGTGATCTTCAGAAATATTGTTCGTCTTTAGGTTTTGGACACCAATGTACACGACTGCAGAATTTGGGGAAGCGAAAGTCTACTGTTACTGGTGGTGTGTAGCTGGAGATTCTACAAGGATACCTAATACCACAATTAGATCACGATGACCAACACAGACGCTTACATTTCAAGCAGGACGGAGCCCCTCTTCATTACCTGACAGACGTAGTCGTACCTCGACGCCCATTTTCCAGGCAGATGGATTAGTAGAGGGGCGCTTGTAGCATTGCCACCATATATATACATATATATATATACATATATATATATATACATATATATATATACATATATATATATATACATATATATATATACATATATAAATATATACATATATATATATGTGTATATATATATATATATATATATATATATTCTCTGGTGTAACTTCAGCAATGGAGACAGTAATTCTGGAACGGAACTTATCCAAATTGGCTGGTATATACATTATGTGCAATTTTATTTTATATTCTGTTTTATGTTTTTCGATATCAAAATAAAAATTTTGGCATTACTTGTGATAAATGTAATTGATACTGATGATACCAGCATGCTTCCATATATTTTGAAACTATCACGCATATATTTTATCAGTCTAGTCCTTATACTTTCTTCTACAGTTTTTGATGTCTGCTTAATGGATTCTAGAAAATTTACTCTACTTCGGAAAGAGTGATAATTACAAATATTGGGCAACCGTCGTAGTCGAGACTCCTTCGGAGCTTTGATGAAATACTACAAATATAAAAAGCTTTAGGATGTTCTTCCCTACCCCTTCCGTTTTGAATTTTCTCGATGGTATGTTAGTTATATTACTGTTCATAGAAGGCTAAAACTAACCTACCATACGTTTTCAGTGAAAGTTGTCAGTCAAAATTAATTTGAACATAACTGATGCACTATCAGTTATGTTCAAATTATTTCAAATATATTTAAATCAGTTATGTTCAGTATATTTCCTCTGATGAAAATGTTCATTAAAATAATATTTTCCACTAAGTCTATCACACTGGTTTTTTTTTGGAAAATTAACAATTTCTGTCATTCTTTTTCAGCGTTGTATTTAGTTTAAAAATATACAAGTTCCAGGTGATTACCCCAATGCTCGGTATGTAAGGAATTTATATATATATGGATTAATAATAGCATGTGTGATACATAAGTATTTTAATTATAGATTACTTAAATTATTCATTCATTTTTCTGTTCATTTAAGTAGGTGTCAAAAAAGATGATGTTATTGTTAAACATGCCTAAAAATCGAAAGGAGCTTGCAATAACTTATTATGGCTAAGTTTGCCAAGTTACTTTCAAAAAGATATCCCTTTTTGTATCATGTATAGATTTTTTACATACCAGTCAAATACGCATCAGGTGTTTCTTTGTCTTAAATTAATTTATAAACTAATGATCTAATAAAAATATTTTTGTAAAACTAGAATAATTAAAAGCAAGCAAAGTGCATTGTACATTGCTGGTGTTTATCTGTTTTAGTCATGAAGATGATGGTGATATCAGCCTGAATCTTTCCTACTGCAAGATGAAGGCCTCCCATTTGCAGGAGGGTTGGGTCTACTTCTCCCATGACGACGTACTCCATATTGGAAGAGGCTTTCTTAATACTCATTGTATAAGGTAACAAGTTAGATCATACAGCTTGTGAGACACCCTTACGAATTTTACATATAATACATTGTTTGGCTTGTAGAATATTATAGCAGGTAGTTTAAATGTTTTTTTTTAATGTCCATAAATTACATAAGAATTTTATGGTTAAAGAGTGTCTTTTTTGCTTCTTCTGAAACTTATCGTCCTTAAAGAGGTTGGGAAGGAAAGAGATGCCTATGTATGAACGATAAGTTACAGAAGAAGCGAAACGGGCACTCTTTTGACCCTGACTTTTTTTCCTAAAACTATGAAGACGAAATTCTGTCAGTTTTCAAAATAGAAATAAAAATTCTACAAATAAAATTATAAATTTTAATTTTTTTTTAAAATATGTGGAGCTAGCCTTTTGAGTCGCTGACTAATTCTGATACCAGCTGTTTCAGCAGGTATCAGAATTAGCCGATCTTTGCAGCAGTACGTAAGTTTTACAAATGAATTCACGAGTCAAAATTAGGCACCATCGTATCGTTAACTAGAACGCATTGGAAATCCAGTAAACCTCGTGGTGAAAGGTGGAGATGGATTAGAGAAAAAAAGTCAGAGACAAAAGAGTGCCTATTTTTGCTTCTGAAATTTATCGTTCATAAAGAGTTGGTGACGAGAGAGATACCTATTTGTTACTTAATTTCTGGTAGAACACTTTACATGCTACGATGTATGGATTAAGTCGAGAGGCGCGACTTCTAGTTGCATAGAACAATGTGTCTAATACACTTTTTAGGTGCATTTTGCAAAATGCTTAAATGCCTATTATAGAAATCGTTTTGACATCTGCCTGTCCGTCCATACAAAAGTTATTCCGGTGTCTGTAATTCGGGCAGGGACAAACACACACACACACACACACACACACACACACGCGCGTCGAAATAGTTATCTGGGCGTCTGTTTTGAAATGAAGCATACTGATTTGCATGTGTCTGTCCTCACATGTGTCTCTGCTGCTGTTATTATAAGGCAAACAGATATGGAACTGAAGTTCAAATGGACATCTGTGTCCTGCATGCGGAAAAGAACTTGAGATCTTCATTGTCATTAGGATGACATCAGCGGATGACATGTCGGTGGCCTATCAGTTCCGAACATTGGTAAAAGACTGCATCACTCGAAACCAACAGTAATCAACGTTATGGGCCGATGAAAATGTGAAAATCTCTACCAAGATAAGAAATGCACAATGAGATTCAAGAAGCTAACAGCATTGGTACAAATAATTCTCGGATATATGGTAGGAAAATCTCAGCATTCCGATTTTGAAACGACTAACCAGGAGTTAGAGTCTACAGAGTTCCGTTTAGTAGTAACACTAGTAGCACAAGTTGCAGATTCTCGGTTTATGAAGAAGGACAGCTGTAAAACATCCACCATAGAAATAAACTGCACAAAAACAATTTAAAACATGGTGTTAAGATCATCGTGACCATTCCATAGAGCACATGGAGCAAAAAATTACACAACATCCTTTTCCAATTGGGCGGGCAAGTGTGTGAATGCCTTATTCCCGAGTGCATCATCTCCACTCTGAAGATTAGTAGCAGAAGCTGCTCTGGGGCTGTTTCTCCTTGTCATTGATTTTTTCGTGTTCTCTAACGGGTATCAGAGACTCCTTTAGAAGTCTCTGATATCATCACATTATCGCCTGAGCACGATTTATGGGAACACAGAGTAGAGTTCGTTCTATTGGAAGATGTGGTATACTGTGTATACCAGTATATCACATACTCCAACAATTAAAAAAAAGCTATTATTTTAAAGTTAGCTTGTTTACTTTTAAGTGATGTACTGTATTGTATATAATGTACGAGTACAGGGTGATTCAAAGAGATGACCTCAATTTTGCAAGTCTATATATCAAACATAGAACTAGTGACAAATATGTAAAAAGTATATTTGATTATACTCACAATAAAGTTAATAGATGTTCAATTAAAGTTTATAGATTTTCAATATGTCCCCCCCCCCTCCGGCCGCACGGATAACATCAAGACGGTAGCTGAATTCATCCCATACCCGAAGAAGGATGTCTTGCGTCACTGGGTTCACCGCAGTTGTGATACGGTTTTTTAGGTCAACCAAAGTTGTTGGTAGAGGTCGTACGTAAACTGCTTCTTTTACCAACCCCCACAAGAAAAAGTAGCAGGGTGTAACAGGCGATCTTGGAGTGTCAGAAATGAAGCGCTAGTTCTTCATTTCCGATGCGACCTATCCATCGTTGAGGTAGAGATTCATTGAGAAAATCTCGAACATCCTAGTGCCAATGGGGTGGAGCTCTGTCCTGTTGGAAAATGAAGTCTTCTGAATCTTCATTCATTTGAAGGAGAAGCCACTTTTCAAGCATGTCCAGATACGTTATCCTAACGGTCTCTTCAGCAAAAAAGAAAGGTTCATAAACTCGATAAAGCGCAAAACACATTAACTTTTGGGGAGTTCCTCTCGTGTTGCAATGTTTCACGGGGATTTTGTAGTCCCCATATGCGAACATTGTGTCGGTTTACTTTCCCGCTTAGGTGGAACATCGCCTGGTCACTGAAAAATAAACTCGGCAGAAAGGTATCATCTTCCATGTTTTGGAGCATACGATCACAAAATTCGAGCATGCTTTACCTTGTTGTTTGCACGAAGAGCGTGAACCAGCTGTAGGCGGTATGGTTTGAACAGTAAACGGCGCTTCAACACACGCCAGACAGTTGGTTGCCGTATTGCAAGTTCTCTGTCCGCTCTACGGGTTGACTTGTTTGGGCTACGCTCAAAAGTCTGTTGAATTTGTCTCACGTTCTCCTCCAATACACGGGTCTGCCAGTGCTTTTCCCTTACATAGACAACCTGTTTGCTCAAATTGATAATTCCAACGACAAATGCCCTTCCTCGTTGGAGGTTTAGTGTTGAAACGACGACGAAACGCACGCTGCACCGCAGTCACCGACTCGGTTTTTAATGAGCTCACGAACGCAAAAAATTTTGTGCTGCATAGTAGCCATTTTGCTCACAACTGACGCTGCTGCACAGCTGTGCGCTAGGTAAGCGCTCTAGCAGTAGTAGTATTTCAAACTTTAGGACCTCCTCTTTCAAATGTTATGTAAATGATTCAGATACAATGTATAGTTCAGTAAATATAGCCGTACAAAATTGAGTCCATCTTTTTGAATCACCCTGGATTTTAAATAAAATATAATGCAATTTATATGATAAAAACCCTTTGTTTCACTTCTAACCTATACCTTTCTTTTGATACGTAAACCTAATAATATATATTATTTCTTCTTCTTTATTTCTCCAAATTTGATTTATTGCAGTTGTAATTTTTTTGCATTTAATTTAGTAATATTCTCTATTGACTTTCTAAAATCAAAATGTTAAATTTATTCACGGATATCAGTATCATGGAAATGATATCAGTCTCGTTTCAAAGTTCTTTTTAATAAAAATAAATAAATAAATAAGCACTGATAATATTCTTTGAAGTTAGTTCACTCTGTCAGCGGTTCGCCTTACAGGTTGTTAATGAAGTTCTTCAGTGTCATGAATCGCTACTGCGACCGCTTCGAAATGTTCAGTTATGTTCATCTTCCCACCTAGTATAAACTGACGCTAGTGAGTACATTTTTTCATTTTAATTATTGTATCTATCGCAAGGCTACTGTTATTAGAGCAACGTCTGAAAGATGTATAGGATCTCAAAGAAATATTTCTCTCTTAGGAGATGCGTCCTTGAAAGTGATACACTTATTCCAAACATAGGTTGGATGGTGTAGGCGGAAGCAGTGCCTGCTGCTGTATTTCAAGCTTTTCAAACATATTTCTTCTGTTCTGGGTGGAGCTTGTTCCTTGGCATGTGACTTTGATGTGTTTCTGGAAAACGGAGAAAGTTTTTGTAAGTCAGTGCACAGTAGTGATACATTTTAATGCAACAAACAATCAGTGCTCATAACAAACAAGATTTCAACTTTCCTTCTCTTTTCTTTTTTTAATTAAAATGTTTGAGTATTTATTTACTAATAATTTATACAAAACTCCCATACAGAACTCTAAGAAATGGTCTTTTTTCATGAAGTTACCCCCCCACACACACACACAGGATTCTAATGTGTGTCACTGGTATATTCTGTTTATTTGTTTTAATTCAAGCAGTAACAGCCTAGTGATATCGGTCTCGTCTCGTATCTGTTTCTTAGCATTGTTATGTGTTCATTCCAGTTGGTTATTTAGTGATTATATTATCTTATGAAGATGACTGTACTCGAATGTAAATAACCTTAATTAAATTAGTTTCTAATTAGAAGTGCTGTAAATTTATCCACGAACTTTTAATGCCAGCATGAATTATTTATATTCATATTTAAGGCTAATTTAATGGAATGGATCTAGTGTAAGAAAATTTGTTATTTAGAATCTCTGCTAAAATTTGTAGAAGCTTTCAATTATGGTTTCAAACGGCCCATTTCTAGTTGCAAATTTAAGCAAAACAAAGTGATATATCCAGAGCACATATGCCAGAAATGGATCTATATGATAAATTTAGGTTATATAAAGTTTGACTGCTTTACTCCTAATTTTTTAAAAAAAGTAAATGGACGTTAGGGATTATGGTTGTTAAAAAGAAAGAAATTGAGAAAAAATGGAGACAAGAATGAATTTGCATAATAAAAACTTCATTGATCATTTATTTAAGTAAAAGAGAGCCGACTACCATGAATAAGGGACTTAAGGAATTCCCTCCCTTTTCATATACAGGATGATGCAGTTCACTGTGATGAATTTATTAGTCAAGTCTTTTAATAGTGTTACCTTGAAGTACGAGTTTAGATCTGTGATGTCCTGTTGTTTCAGATTGTAACTTAAAAAATGGCTCATGCCATTTTTAAGTTACAATCATCATGCTGCAGAAGAAAGTTTTTTGTTTAAATAAAAAATAAACATCAACTTTCTTCTTTAAAATGATTTAGGTTTTCGAAGGTAGCGCTAAAAACTAATGCTTGTACGGTTAATATACAGCACTGTGTATACCCAGCCGTAAATTTGCAGCACTGTATATTCAAACTAACAAGTTTACAAACATTATTATTTCAAAAAAGTAATTTCAACTAAAGCATTATTATTTCAGAAGTTCTTAATATTTTGAACGATTTTTTTTGTTTTACAATGTGTGTAATAGAGTTTAATAAAAATATTCATTGCTTTTGTTTCTCTCTTTTTTGTTAATTCTTATTAAACGCAATCACACAGAAATGCTGCTCCACATAACTATTTTTTGTTTCTATTATAGTGGTATATAACACTTTTTTTGATGATAGCTAGAAAAAAACGATTAAGGAATTTTCAAGATATTTATTGTAGTTTAATGTTTAAATTATCGGATTGAATTCAGTATTTGGTAAGAGACTTAGGCCAAAGTTGTTAAGCACTGAGCCCATACACATTTGTTACGAGGCTCTGTTTTTACTTTTATTCATTTTTTATTTCTTTTCCTTCTTTTTTTTTTTAATTTCATACGTTACTGCATTTCTTCTGTGTGTGCGTAGTTTGTAATCACGTCATACATACACCCATAAATATACTACTGTATAATAATAGTGCTCCATGAATATAATCTGACACTTCCTTTCTCATACTTATTATATTCTTATTTTTTGTTTATTAAAAGCTGAGAAGTTCAGTACGAGAAAATATCATAATTTATATTTATGCGCATACTTACAGTTAACAAACAGGGAAAAAAAAGATTACGGGAAAGAAAGCACGTTAATCCCGTATGCGATCGGATAACTCATCTTCACTCGGAAAGTTTTCTTTCGGAAGGTTCTTCCCATCATCGACGGGATTCGAACCCAGGTATATACGTGTTTATATATCAATTTAATTTCGGTTTTGCCCATGATATGCTGCACATATCATGGGAGAATATGATACGACTAGGTAATATACATCACAACCATTCTATGTTGATTTGTTATCGAAAGCTACCGAAACAGAATAATTTTCCAAAGATCTAGTGAGAGAAATTTCTCTCCCCGTGGACTCACAATCAAAAATAGATTTAAAGAGAAGTTACTGCAATGAGAAATATATATATATATATATATATTTGTCTTATTTAGTGATATATGATAACTAGTCTTATTACATATAGGGTTTTGAATTTTTTTAGTTGAAATCGTGATTGAATGAGATGAGATCCTTCATGGAGATGTTAATGAAGCAGCGTTTGCACTTCATCAGTAGTACAGGTAAATAGTTTTCATCTTGTTATATCTCAATAACAATTAGTACTTTCATTACAACTAGTCATTTGCATAACTTTAAACACAACTCTAACTCTTGAATAATATTATTTATGATATTTTTGTGTGAAGCAGGTGTTTTATCAAATGTAGTTTGGTGTTCGTTTATCGTCTAATGATACAAAACTGTAGAATGTTTATACAGAAAATTAGTTTGATATTAGTACCAAAGATTCTTCCCATCTACCAGTATTAGCTTCGCATGTTTTGTAAAAAGACAGAAATCAGAAATTTAATGATATTTAATTGGCGAAAAGTTTGCAGAGATAAACTTACCTGTTCATAAAAATGCAGAAAATAAAATTTGCAAACCAAAATTTGACACATGAATGTGTCTGAGGTCTTTTTTTTTTTTTTTACTGCTGGTAAGTAATTTAAATTTTTATAAAAAAATAAGAAAATAAACCACGACGTCACAATGTTTACTCTGAACTTTTTTAAACTCTCATTCAATTTTAATTTTAATTTTGCTACTTCATCCAATATCACATTGGAGATTTTGAAACGCATAGGGAATCACAACAAAACCATTACTATTAACAGTACATTTCATATTTCAGCTTTGATTTAAATTCAGTAACTTTATTTAAGTTGTTTTATAGCATATCCATATGTTATGTCTCTATGCATATATTGGGGCCATCGAGTTTAATGAATGTGAAAGACACTTATTTAAATTAGATGTATATATGTAATATTTTTAATATTACAAAAAATTCAAAAGATTAAATAAAATCTCTTTTAACAAGGCGAATGTAGCTTATCTCAACATTCATTTAAACATAGATGAGAGACGGCTTGTCTGGATTATTTGAGTGTAGCATTTTCGATTAGAGAATTATTATCTGTTTACTGTAGTTGAAAAATTCAACTTTGGACATATTCATATCAGAAACCAAATTTACAAAAGTACACAAAGTAAACTTATCATTAACATTGTATTCGCTATCATTTTTGTAATTGATATTACTGTAGGATCAAGTGAAACCAGTAATCACCTCAAAAAAAAACCCTACAAAATTGAGTTTTTTTATAGATATGTGTTCCTAAAACGTTAAATTGAAATGCCATATTGAATAAATTTAGGTGATACAAGTATTACTGCATATTTAAATGATACGAATGCGTTTATTTTAAACTAATAACATTCTTAAATCATTTTTGTTACTTTTGACTGATTATTAACGAAGTACTCATTATGGCGTTTTTAAGGAATTTAAAGTATTCAGCCTGGTCATTTTATAATGGTTATAATTACGATCACGAGTTCTTTCTCGTGCTTTCAATTACAACCAGAACGGGGAAAGAAGAGGATATACTTATTATTAACATTATATTCACTCTCATTTTTGTAGTTGATATTACTGTAGGAATAAGTGAAAACAGTATTCACCTAAAAATAAATAATAATAATAAATAATGAACTTTTTATAGAGATACGCTTTTAATGAGTGCCATGTTGTCAGTTATTGGATGGGAAGGATATCGACAGTGCGTGGGAAGTGTTTAAAAATACTTAAATGATGCGATATCAGAATGTGTCCCTAAAGTTCGAAGAATAAAGTAGGAGTGAAATGGATGTGTAATCTAATTAAGCAAGAGATTCGTAAGAAAAATATGATGTGGAAGGAATATCGTGTGCATAAGGATGATGTCAGTTACGATAATTATAAGTAGCAGGCCAGAAGAGTCACAAGTGTCACACGGAAAGCTAGGTCTGGGTATGAAAAGAAACTGGCTCTTCAAGTTAAAGACAACCCAAAAGAATTTTATCGTTATGCTGAATAAAAGAAAGAATGAATTTGAAAGAATAACTCTACTGAATGCAGATGGTATGAGGGCGACTGATGCAGAAGTGATTGTTCGACTAATCAGCAGACATTTTGCTAAAAGCTATCAACTTGGTATATGCAACAGTGAACTCACTGCTAACTCTTCACCGTATAAGAAACTCATGTGAATGAGGAGGAAGTACTAGAGCTCAGCTCTTGCACAAGCTGAATAAGAATTCTGCAATAGGAATATCAGCACAGGTGCTAAAAGAGTGTTCAGATAAACTGGCTATTCCCTTGACCAGGCTATATAATTTGCGTCTCAGAACAGGAAAGATTCCAAACGAGTGGAAAGAATGTATGGTAATCCCATTGCACAAGAGTGGTACAAAGACCGATGTATCCAACTATCAACCAATCTGTATCTTAGGAGTGGTGGTGAATATTTTATAAAAGTTGGTTAGGGCTCGTTCAGAAATGGATTGACAGAGAATCTCTACTTTGCAATGAACAACATGGGTTTACTAAGGGAAGATCATGTTTCAGCAACTTGCTCACATTCTATAATAATGTTACCACTGGGTTAGACAAGGGGAATGGACACACTATGTTCGATAATAGTACCAAACATGGTACTAATATCGAACAATATCAAACTTTTGGATTTTGCTAAGGCTTATGATTGTTTCAGAAATTGGAGGATATGAGATTGGATTATAAACTATTGGTGGTAAGAGGACGGTTGACCGACAGATATCAAAAAGTGGTATATGAGGGTGTGATTCTGCAAGAGTCGAGGTAACAAGTGTGCCTCAAGGATCAGTCATTGTTATTCAGTCTGTACATTAATGACATTAGGAAGGATTTGACATGTGACATCCAGCTATTTGCTAATGAAAAGATGGGTAGGGTAATCAGGAGTGCTACTGATATGCAGACTTGCAGAATGATTTAAATAGGCTGGAATTGCGGGAATGCGAAAATGGCTGTCATTTGAATGTTAATAAATGTAATGTCATTAGATATTCAATGCTGTATTATATTGGTGAGATTATGCTGTAAGAACCAGATGAGGCTAGGGATTTTGTAGTTTTAGTAGACAGGAAGTTGAAGTTCAAGGATCACATAACAAATATTGTAAATGCAACTCAGAGAATAATAGCAATGCAATGCTGAAACGAACCTTGACATGTAGTGATAAGGAGGTTATTTTGTCCCTTTACAAGGCCTTGATAAGACCTCACTTGAACTATTGCGCGTAGGTTTCCCTGTTTTCGTGGTGATTCTGATACGGTGGAAAGAGTGAAAAGAGAGTGTCCAAAATGATATCAGGATTGTGGAATACAGATTATGAAGACAGACTGAGAATTTGTGAGTTGTAGACACTAGCAAACAGGCGAAAGAGGGGGTGATATGATTGAGACTTACAAACTTCTGAAAGGGTTATACAGAATTTCAGTAGATGGAATTTTTCATTTTATGGAGGGTGGGGAAAGGACGCGAGAGGATCCATGGAAGTTGAGAATGAATGCTTTAAGAAGGGTGTTAGGGCTAGATTCTTTTTTCTCAGAGTAGTGCGTGAATGGAATGAGAATGGATTGCCGTTGAATGTTGTCTGCAAGTAGCATGAATGAGTTCAAGAACAAGTATGACAGCTGGTGCGAATAGTATAGTCTCTCTCGATGATTTTTTGACTCCCTGGGTCTCTTAATAATAATAATAATAATAATAATAATAATAATAATAATAATAATAATAATAATAATATTCACACATATTATATATGAGTGCTGGACATATTTGTTTATTGGGACTTGCTGTTTAATGAAGTTTTGATTTTTCTTTCTACCGAAAAAAAAACAAAAAACATTTCTTCCTAGATGAGATTGGAACTTGTGTCTTTCTAAACAGGGTGTGTGCTATTCCTTGTTGATATGTATATGATAAGTGTGTTAACACAGTGGTTTACCATCCCCCATCACTACAACGATTGCAAATGTTCTAAGAATTGTTTTAAATATTAACTTGAGTGTTTGATAACGAACACAATGACCTTTAATTTATTCTTATTTTATTGGTATTTTATTTGAATTTAAGTAAATAATATTACGTTTTATGTTCTTTTTATTTACTTTCTTGCAAATGACTGGTAGAGGATAGTGTGATCGTAACTTATTCAAACTGATTCACATAAAAATTTACTTTTATATTTGGAAAATCGACTTTCAAAGGGTTCAAGAATGCTGTAGGAAGATTTATTTCCACTGAGTCGAAAAGTTCATTATCTTCAACAAAAAATATATATATTTGTGTTTTATATGCATATTTTTATTTCATGTGTTTTGTTTGCTAACTCAAGGGTAAAATATAAAAAAAACGAGAAAATAATTTCTTGCTCTAGTGTAAGAAAGTTTAAGAATTTCTACTATATCTATACGAAACACTTGGCATACACAAGAACATCAATTAAAAAGCACTCATATCAGTATGGGCCTCGAAACGTCTGATCACTGTTTTATGCAAATGATGAGGAATGTCAGAGGATTATTTCATTTTTTATACTTTCCATCGCAGAAGCGAGATTTAAAATGAGTTGTCACATACTTTATAGATATTTCTTTTCCAGAAAAACATTTACTGGAAAAGCATAAAGAATTCTATATACAACCTTTTGTTGTAAATTTGCCAATCTGCCAAGTGGATGGCATTTCTATTTTAGAACTTACAAATTGTGGGTTCGACATACGCCTGTGGAAATCGTATTTAAGTGATTTTCATGTCCCAGTGTGAGGTTATTAGACTGGTTATTTGAAACTTGAAGTTTCTTGAAAAAAAAAAAAAAAAAGTTTCATGACTGGCGTCAGAGCATGGAAGGGAGGGGGTGCTTTCCAGTTATCTGTTGAGTTACAGGTTTGCCTTTCGTGGGAGGAACTGTAATTTAAACTTCGCTGGTAATATGACTGTATTGTTCATACAATGCGGCAAGAAATATTCTTTTAGTGGACCTTAATTTTTAAAAAAATTTAGTTCAAAAATGAAAAACATATTTAAATTTAAATATGTTTAAATTGCATTTATTTTAAATAGCTGACAACCACATTAAAATCCATCATTATATTATCAAGACATTTCTGTGTTGGAATCACCTAGATTTCAATCCCGCTTCTAATGAAAAGGAACTTTATAATGAATTTTCAAATGAGGGTGAGTTATCCTTCATCTCTTACAGGGTGGCAGGATTTTCTTCCCGAAAACTAGTTTTCCACTTCATAAATTCATTTCGTATGGTGATTCAACGGTGATCCCCTTTTGCGGCACCACCTCAATTCCCCCCCCCCCTCTTTTTATCCTGGCTCAGGGCTGGCACAGCTGACAATTCAGACCTATGGCTGGAGGGATTAAGTATTCCTGACGGTATCCGTGTGTGTGTTCACGGGGCCAGTTTGCCAGCTTGCGGGATGAAAACCTGCAAGGGGGGGGGGGACCCTGCTGTCCACGCCCAAGACCAGCTAACTTGGCTATGGCTGAGGAAGATCCTTAAGCTCCTCATGTCTTCGACGGGAACCGAACCTATGACACTCCTTCTCCAGGCATATGGTTGCGAAGCGCATAGCCACTAAGCTAACCGCGCGGACAGTTTCCCACTAAAGAATGACAAATCTTAATACCTAATGATAATAACATGACAAATGATAATAGCTAAATAGTTACCTATTTCATATGGTATCCAGAAAATTCATCGAAAGACAATTAATCGAAAAAATAATTAATCGAAAAACAGTTAATACGAAAAAAAAAAAATAATAATAATCGCAAAGCAGTTCCTCGAAAGAGCAATTCATCGAACGGCAATTATTCTAAAACACAATTTATCGAAAGGCAATTCGTCGACAACCAAAAATTCATCAAAAAACCACAATTTGCGGAAACTAAAAATCATGGAATGGACAGTTCGCCAAAAAGTGAATTACAAGGCAAGTGAAGTATATTTATCAAAAAGAACTGCATTTTTAATGCATTAACTGATGGTGTAGTTGAAGCATAACATGATATCCCCTTTATATTTCTTATGTTCACCTGTGTGGCAATTTTTTAAGGATATTCCTTTCAGTCAGTATATGCGTTTCGTGTATTTTATGGTGTGTTTTACACAATTTGGAAAAGATTATGTAAAATATCTTAATTATTATTCCCCCTTATCCTCCTCTCTTCCCAACCGAATGGTTAGTGAGATAGCAATGCTGTTTTACTAGGGAATAATTAGAGAACAAGATGGTTTACCAGTATCTTACTTATCCGGAAAGTGTTTTATGCCCGTAGATATGTGTTTTCGTGGGAACCTGTTTGCGGGATAAAACACCCGGGTTTTCGGGAATCAAAACCCTACCATCTCCATATGAGACCGGTTACACCTTCAGTTGAAGAAGACTGATAAAAATGCTTCGCGTCATGCACTAGATTCGAACACTCAGGTTTCTTTAACTAAATGGCTTCGTTTATACCGACTGAACTACGAAGGCTCCATCATTATTATTAATAATAGCAATAGTAGTAGTATGTGACTTCCATACGCACCAGTTAATGGGATGAATTTTACTCCGATTTAGGATTTGAAGCTTTTACAAAAATTTGTCTACTGTTCCAGTTTTCAATTCAACTATATCAGGTCTACAATGGGACTGCGTGGCGAAAATTTTATATTGCAATAACTCTCTGACTTAGTGGAATACGCGCAAATGTCGTAATTTGTAAAATGCACGAGGAATCTGTATGGTTCAGGATCACTTTCATTAGAATTTTTGCTAAAGAAGTTTGGAAATGATATTAATAATTCCGCTCTAGCTGAATGAAATTTAATATTTTATAGTTATGATCTATATTAAAATTTAACTGTTTTCATTTCAATCTGATCATTGTGAAAAAATTAGGTAGAACGAACTTTCTTTGTTCCCAATTTGCTTCTGAACGCTAGGCAAATCATGTTTATTTATACTAGATTAACGCATCTCATTATCTGCACATGAAATAGAATGTTTGACTCTTTTTAGTTCATTCATTATTATGCTAAGTTGGCAGTCTTACCATAATTGTTTATAGGTAATTGTTTATAATCTTCCAATAGATTATTATTCTTCATAAATTATGTAGAAAATATAAAATAGATTTGCTTATCAAACTGCTATAGCTAAACACCACATTATGAATCCCGCTGAGATTCATTTAGCCCTGCAACTTTTTTGATGCCTATAAAAAGGCGAACAGTAGTAGGAACGTATATCGAACCAACTTTTCCTCTTCTTCTTCTTTCTCTCCGTCTACCTCCATTCTCCTGAGCACCCTTCCTCATCATCACAAGTTCCATTACCTTCGTTTTCTTAAAAAAAAAAAAAAAAAAAAAAGAATAACGATAGGTTTCTTCTGTGTTTCAACCTCTATTCCACACCTGGCGCTCATGTACTGTCGAGTTCTGCAACGGTTGTGTGGGATTGGTATTAAAAATTTACATAAATAAAAACACTTAACCATGCAATCACAACTTTGTTATATTCATTCGTGAATAAATTGAAGTCTAAATAATTCAGATCAACTTGGTGTTCCAGATTTTGGAGCAAACTTGTTGAATTAATAGAGAACAGAATTAAAGAAGAAAAAAAATATATATACAGGGTGTTCGGGATAAATTTGACAGTTTCGTAAGGAAAAAGAAAATCTTCTTTGTATCTATTAAATTTAATGAATTGACAAAAAAACATTACAGGCAGAGTTAATTACAATACTATCAACAAGATTTACTCAAAATAACCACCGTTAGCATCGATCACAGCTTCAATTCTGCTTCGGAACCTCGAACAAGCTGATGCTACAGTCTCCCTGGGAAGGGCCGCAAAAACTGTTTTAATTTTATCCATTAACTGGGCTTTTGTATTACTGGAAGTGCGATTGGTGTCTTTTTCAACTGCGCCCCATACAAAATAATCCATGGGGTTAAGGTCTGGGGAGTTTGGAGGCCAAACATTTGGACTGGTGAAGTCGTAGAAATTTTCAGACAACCATTTTTGACTTTTCCCAGAGGTGTGGCAAGGGGCCGAATCCTGCTGCCATACATACGGCCTACCATTGCCTACCCTTGTTATCCAGGGCTTGACTACAGTTAGCAACTCCACGAACAAAGGCCGAATTCCAATGCCAGGGTTCTTCAACACCTGTTCCTGCAGATTTGCGAGGAATTCTGCTGTACGAACGCAATCAGATCGTCTGCTAGGGATCTTTCTTCTTGCTACATCCTCGTAGTCACCATTGCAAGTCTCTAGTTCATGCCTGATTGTTTTTACTGTATTCAGGGAGCATTGGGCAGCAGTCGTAATATCCTTATTTTGATGGCGGGCACGAATCATCATGATACAAGTTATTCTCTTCCATGATTCGGGTGGGTTCCAGCTATCCATCCTTTCTGACATCTTGTATATGAATGAAGAAGGGTCCAAACTTTTAAATGAAGAGAAGTGTGTGTTAATACATGTAACTTACGGAAAAATATAATTAATTATAAATATGTCAAATTTATCCCGAACACCCTGTATATTTTGCAGTTAGCTTTTCTAACCAGATTTTCGAAAACGTGTTGCTTTTTATTTTCATATAACGTGCTAACATCTAGAAAATATTATTTATTGTTGAAAACTTGCGTATTTCACCAAATACTGACCCTGTCACGAGCAACACAAATTCTTAAATGTCTCACTAAATCCATGCAAATACTCTCTGTCATATATTTTAATTATTATGTTCATCATGTCTTTAAATTTTTATTTAATAAATTAAATAAAAACACTTTTTATTAACACTAAGAAATTTCTGAAAAATGTGCTGCTCCTATACTTTTTAAAGTAGTAAAAGAAAAAGCTAATCAATGCCATATAGCAAATTTGCCTATATTCTAAGCTAAGCTATTTTTTGCTATGGAGCAGTCCCTTTCTAACAAACTAAACTAAAAAGTTAAAATTAAGTGAGGCTTAAATTAAAGCATATTAATTTAAATACCTGTGTAAAAATTTTTTCGGGGTTAAAGATGGTAAAAACACGACAACAAGAATCAGAACCTAGGCGGTATACAATTAAAAGTGATGAGCACAAGATACCGACAGCTGAGTTAGAACTAACATTTAGATAAACGAAAAACTTAAAAACCAACCGAAAAGCAACACATATGTGCTGGTGCTGGCCGTTTCGTTAAAACGTCATCAGATGAGGATAGCCGAAAACTCTAAGCTAGTTGCATGGTTTTTTATGAAACGTGTATATACAGTATACATAACAGGTTTTTATTTATTTTCTTTATTCTAGGTTCTTTCAAAGTCCAAAATTTACATAATTCATCTTTTCAGTATTTTTTCGTTAATAGTTTTTACGTTTCGCCTCGGTTCTGATCAAGTCTTGTGTCAAATTTTTACCATCTTTACCTCCAAAAAATTTCACACATGAATGTAAATTAATATGCTTTAATTTAACTTCACTTTATTTTAACTTTTTATCTTAGTTGTTACAAAAGAACTGCTCCATAGCCAAAAATAGCTTTTCTTTTTCTTTTCCAATACTTATGTTTTTATTCTCTTCCAGTAATAGTCTCATTAGACTAATGGTTAAATACGTTCTGCGATATTTTGAGATTCTTTAATTTTCGGATTATGTAAAAGGTACCCAGTCCACTTCTTAGAGGGGAGTTATATATACACGCATGCTTTAAATTAAACATAAAACTGGAAAAAATAACACAACTGTAAATACATTAATGTTAATACCATTCATTTATAACATAAGTTGATGCGTTTCTGACTGACCAATCGGCTTTCACCAGTAATTTTTCATAAGATAGTCACCATGCAAACCGCAGATAACGTGGATAAGAACTTGATACTGATGTCGACCAACAGACTCGCGATTTGATAATCCGGAGACCCAAAAACATGGAACTTTTTCCAAGCCTTTTCCCATAAGCTTGGTGGAGGTCTCATATCGGGTGAGGAAATTCATCTACTCTAAACTACCAAGCCGTTAGTAGTTTAGTCCTATTGATTCTAAACCTTACTTTGATCACAACACGAAATTACTCTCATAGCAATGAAATCTCCCCCGCCCCTCATATCCTTAATGAACGTTATTATATAACAAGGCTGTTCAAAATAAAACTAAAGCATATCGCCTTAAAACTAAAGTTGTCTCCATAATTTTTTGATAATGTACTTGCATCAAAATATCATCCTTTTCTTCTTCTTCTTCTTCTTATACTAAACTCGCAATAGTCACGAACTGTTAACCAAGCTAATTTGAAAGTCTAAAAGTATAAAACTTGTCTAACTACAAAATAGTAGTTGCGGTTTTTTAACCTCTTGCTTAAAATCGCTATAATACCTATTACCTAACTTTCTTGCGCTTTCAAGCACCTTACTTTTCTTTCAATTCCGAACTTGAAGAGTTTTACGACGTATCATGTACGACAAACCTAATTATAATTTGTGACTGTTCATCAGAAGAAGATTTGAAGAATTTTGATATATTTAAATATCAGCAAACTTTGGATTATGACAACACTGGAACTCTTATCTTCAATTGACATATGTCATGCTATTTGGATATTTTCTCCCATTTCCACGAAAATAGGAAATAATGATTACGCGGGGAGGTGGAGGAGAGAGAGATTCTTTACTATCCATTTATACATACCTCTTAATATCCGGTCCTTTTTCTCTTCACTTAAACTAAAATAGCGAATAATTCTTAGCAATCATCTATTGTAGGAGCTTAGAATCGTTGCTTATTGATAATCGCTAATGAATTCTGTAATTCTCATCACTTTTTTGTTTATTTCATCAGAAGTGAACAAATGTGTTTAAAATGTCTGAAGAAATGAACGCATTTGCACTCGAAGTTTCCTAGTTATTTAACCAGATTTGATTTCTAAATGCACAGTTTTATCGTCTTGTCTTTTATCTTTTTTATAATTAGACAGCTCTTTTCTTTTTTTCTTGCTTGAATTAATGTAATGTAAGAATGTTTTAGTATAAAACGTCTCGACTAATGTAAAATAAGTAAAAAGTTATTTTACATTAGTCATCCATCTTCCTAGAGACTGCAGCTCTCAAGGTGTGCAATCAGCTCTCATAGTGCTGATTGCACTCGTAGTCACAATGCTGTCTTCTTCCTTACCTGACAAATGTTGTATTGCTTTCAGTTATATTTTGATTATTTTAAATGTCTTAATTATTTTAAGAGAAATTGTTTATAACGATGTTTGCCCTTGACAAGATTCTAGATTCTATTTATCTTGGAATAGCCTCTAAATATTCTCCACACAAATATATATCTCATTTATAACATTTTCTGTACAGAACTATTTTTTCTTTCGCTCCAAGTGTTATGTTTTAAATAACTAAAAACTCTGTACATTTTTAACTCTTTACAATCCAGAATTTTCTCGGTTTAGACATAACAACCTACTTTATATCGATTAGGTTATTTCGATAATTGCTATTATACTAACTCACTCCACTGGTGATTACACAAATGGCCAGTTTCTCTTAAAGGTTTTTTATGCATATTTCATTTGTTATTATTCATCTATAGTGAATTGTTTTCCTTTTGAACATGTTAGAAAAGTTGAGTTAGTTTATATTTTTAAAATTAAATTCTAAATTCACTCAAGTAACTTATCTTGTTCTTTCTACATTCCTTTTTTATTTCTGTGTTCTGAAGCAATTGAGTCTATTGAGTATTACAATCTGCAGATATTGAAATACTATTTTTTTCCCTATCTTCAGATCTGAATCCCCCTACAAAGAGTCCCCTAATTCAAAGAAATTGGTGGAAGCTATTTGGTAGATTGGCTGGAAACAAATGATCTTGAAATTTCTTCGATAACGTAGCAGTCTAAAAAGATTTATGATACATAGAGCAAATATATGTATGAGTATTAAGGAACTTACGAGTGAAGCTTCATCATATATAAATATCTCTGTTCTTAAAGTACTTCAGGACTACTTTGTTCTGTCAATTTCACGGAAGACGGAATTGACATCAGATCTGTTAAAATTACTAGTTTAGTTTCATATTACTGAAAATACTTGCGATTTTTTCTTCTTGCGATTTTTTCTTCTTGCGCTTGTGCACTTCTCTGGGGTTGCCCCCAAATGGTTTAATTTTTTTCTCTCAGCTGATGCATCCGTTTTCATCTGTTACGTAATTCGTTCAGTCGCAGTTCATATTCGAATAATCGAAGTATGAAACAGGCCTAGAGTTTCAGCAAAAATTCCGATCCTCTTTTGCTAAGGTCTTTTACATGGACTAGCTTGGTTAACAGAGTGGATAGCATCTTCGTTTTTCAAACTAGTTTGCAGGTTTTAATAGTTTAGGTTATTAACGATTTTTTTCCATGATGTGAGACTGCCCCCTCTATTTAATGAATTCCTGAAGTGGGTTGAGATCTGAGAACTTGTAAATTACTGTACAGAGTTGGGGGAGGGGGGGAGGAAGCAGCCAGGAAATGTTTTTGAGTAAATATAAGAGAAATTGATAAATGCAAATGAAAATGATATGGTTTTGGGAGAAATGGAAACGATACAGAGGATACAGTAGAAATTCAGATCAGTATCCAACACTTAGTAAATAACTATGATTAACAGGAAAAAATGTTCGCAAACAAGTCTGACAAGGAGTCGAGTGCTGAGAGGAGAAGAGAAGAAATTTGTGGGCAATCTTGATGGGAATTGATCCATTTGGGAGGGGGTAAATGGAACACACACTATTTTCCATTTTGGAAGGCTAAGAAAACTCCTAAACAAAATAAAACTACGATATTTTCTAATGCAAAGCCATTCGAAAGAACAAATGCGTTAAATTTCATTACTTTTATAGACAATCTGAACATCATTTTAAATTAATTATCGCTGAACAGAGACACTTTAAAATGTTTTTAAAAAGTTATGTTTTCAAAAATTAAGGTCTTTGATGAAAATAACATTTCCATTTTAGTCAGAATAATAAATTGTTTATCTGTAAAACTAATGAGTTAAGAAAGTTTGAAGTTTCTAAGTTTATATATATATATATATATATATATATATAATAAACATGTTGGAATGATAGGAGAGAGCTCTGTGGTCTGAAATCTAACATGTTATCCCTGTCATATTTAATAATTAAATACGTCGAATAAGCGGAATAGGATAGGCCTCTATGAACTACTTAAAAAAGTAGTTAGTTTACTTTTTTGGGATGGGGTTTCAATATTTCAGTATAAATTTAAAATATCCAGAAGGATCCTTCGTCGCAAGACCTTGTGGTTGGAAAGACCTGTTTATAAGGGATATACTACTAGAAGAGGTTTCATTAAAAATGCCCGTAAACCTCTAACGAAGGACTTAATCTTATCTTTGGGTAGAGATGAAAAAGAGATAGAGAGATGCCTTCCTTTCATCGAATTCGAGACCTTTCTGTCCTGCTCGGAGTTAATATTATAATATCGTGATCTTATTTCTCTAAGATCACTGATCTTAGCAAATAGTAATACATCTTCCCTAATGGAGAGGAGTAGGATCCAGGCTTCAATGTGCACCACTTATCTATCAATGATGTATGTTTATTTATGTGAATCTCACAGGCAAAATATTGTACACATTGTAACATGAACTTTTTATCAAGCCACTTCATGCTTCAAAAAAGCTGAGTGGTGGTGATGATCTCACACCAAGCAACGAGAACAGCTACCATCTAAAGAATTTAGAGAAAAATCAAAGCCATAGGGAGATGAGAACCTGCAGACTGTTTGTTTGGAGATGAAAAAACGCTGTCCACTCTGCTAGATAGTTATACATATAGTATGTATTCAGTACTGAAGAGATAGTGTATGAAGTCTACAGACTGCAGTACATGATTACTGTTTTTTTTTTTTTTAATAATATAAAACTAGTTATTTCCTTTCGAATTCCTGTGACATAAATTAACTGCGGATGTATTATTTAAGGAATATGAGAGTACGTTTAGTTATTTAATTACTGCATCGCAAATGCTGTGCATCCCCTAACGGTGTGTCAAATTTTTCATAAAACGTTGGCTATATTGAAAAGAAATCGCAATTAACTTCTGAAGAATGTCACTAACTTATAAACGTCAAATTTTAGTATAATAGTTTACGTTAAGACATCTATATAATACTACCTGTGTAATATTGGTGAGTTTAGAGGCGGGTATGGAAATGTTTCCTACAAGAAAGTAATTTCTTCCTTTAATTTAAGCTTAACAAATTTCGTGGAACTTAATAAACCATCCTCCTACATTTTAAATTAAAATTATTTTGTTCTTTTCTACTATGTATGTTAAAACTGTACTCTTAACCTAAGCGGATATATATTAGCAATATTCAGATATTAGCAAACTTGGATTGCACAAACATGACGATATTAAATTATAATGTTAAGTCTAATTAAAAGACTTGTGTACTGAATATAGCACATTATATTGAAGCCGTATTTTATGTTTGGCATAAAATCTTGAGTCCGTTTTTTTTTTTTTAATCCACTTGTTTTCATAACTTCAAAATATGTATGAAAATTCGAATGCAACCCAGTCTTCTTAGCTGAAGACTAACAATCATTGTTATCCCTAGCTTTTTTCCCCCAAACACATAATTATTCCCTTTATTTGTATGGTCTAATGTTGATCCTCCGGAATGTGCATCAGATTCCGTCTAAATGTTTATGACTTGGTTATTGTTTCCTTCGCAAACTTCCAAATTGCTTACAATTGACAAAATCTTGATAATCGACTTAATTATGGTGGTTTCACTAAATGGCTGAACTTAGCGTCTTAAACCAGAAAGTCATCGTAATCCCTCACATCGTAACCAAAGTAATAGTTGCGAACAATTTGAAGTAAAAGAAATAACAAGAGTGCAGTAACATCCATCAGTACGAACTATTGAATTGAAATAATCACTTTGCAGTTTTATTTCAGATTGTGTTGTTCGTATGCATTTTATAAGAACAGTTCATCAGCATCTTTGCGTGTAATTAAAAATAAAATTATTTACTAAAATGATAAAATGAATGAAAATCAGTATAGTATATTAAATTTTATTTTTATTTCCGTTAACTCTTAAAACAAACACAGAAAAAAGTTTCAGGAACAATAGGAATAGAGAAGTCTTATTTTGTACTGTACGTGCAAACATAAGCCAATTGCTAAATGCCAAATCAGATGTGGCCGAATTCTCATTTTTTGCCCTATTATTTTCGTGATTTGATTATACTATTAGCAGATAACGTAAATCATAGTTAAGTCATCTGCTACTCATTAAAGTAAAAGTTAGTTTTCATAGATAAATATCTGCTTTCCATTTCCATGCATAATATGGAGTTTTTTTCCTACCTGCTTTCTGCAAACAAACATTTCTCCACTAACATCGAACTGTTAAAGACTCAAGTCCTGACTAAGCTTTTGACCATAGGCGACTACTTTCCTACGTCACCTCAGTCAGCGTGGTGCCGTAGGGACTAGTGATTGGAAGAGATCTGGATACCCATGGTATTCCACAAGGAAGTCTTAATGACGTCACACCGCGTCACTAACTTCATAAATATCTGCCAGCCATCTGTTCCGGTAAGAAGGCAGTGAGTGCCAGTTAGCAAGCGTGCTACTCGGACGGTGGCTCGCAAAGCTCCTGCTTGTCACGGATAATCGACCGGCAAACGACTACGCGCAAAGCGGGAAAACGTGGAAGTGAAAATAGTACTATCAGACGTTTCGTCTTTTTTTTTTTTTTCAGTGACTGTGTTTGAAAGAATATCAGCATTTATCTATTTGAACTGTCTTCTGACTCTGTCTGTCAGAAAAGTGCAAATGTCTCTGTTTGCTGGACTAGTTTCTTTACCTTGTAGTAGAGTATTTCCGAAAAGCAGTTGAAAGTAGAAGTTTACAGATTAGGCAGACTTAATCTCTTACTGAGACTTGAAGAGTCTCTGTGGTCTTTATGTGTGTGTCTATGTGCAGGCGCGCGTGCGTACGTGTGTGTGTGTGAGTGAGTGAGAGAGAGTTTCAAGCTCACTTTCGTCGGGACTGTTTTAGCCGAGCAGATAAACTTCTCGCGCACATGTGAGCAGCCAAGGTCGGACTCAGTTGACGACGGTGTTGCTATTTTGAAGACGCTCGCATGTGGCACCCGTTACAGCTCGGTCAACTGAAAGTTAGTTCCTGTGTAGCTCACGGAGAAAGACGGAGCTGCTTCGGATAGTCGATGCTAGACAACACGCGCTAGCACGTGTTGTTTTTCGTCATTTCAGCTAATCGGGCTTCCCTTGCCATGGAAGCGGAGTCCGGAACAATGTCGGAGGACTATGTTCATGAGTTTGACCTCGAACATTTGGAAGAAGTGGTTAAACAAGAGATAGAAAATAGGGCAAAATATGGAAATATGATGCACTGTTCGATGAACGGAGAAAACGGTAATCCTCACCCTGTAGCCATGATCCCTGGTCACAGCATGATGCCCGACTCTCATCACCACTCCATACAGCCTAACACGCTTCCTAATAATGGAGTAGTAATGAACGCAGGATGTCCTGTCGGAGGAATGCCTGTTCCTCGTAGACCCATCGTCCTAACAGCTGCCACTCCTGGAACTCCCCCTGATACGCCACCTTGTAATACCAATCTTCATAGTCTTCCCCCATCCCCGCCATTTGCAGCGGTACCTGCTACAAATTTGGCGAGCCCAGTGATGCCTCCAGCGGCTATGGATTCAAAAACTAACTTTGTAGACGACAATTGGATGTGGCTTACTCAAACTCTTCGTGGAAGTATCACTCAGCCTCTTGACCTGCGACCTCAGTATAGTCCGGAGATGGAAGGTTGGATGATACGAAGAGATTATACTGACATCTCTGGAGTACCACAGACTCCTCCACCACAGGCCCAACGCTCGCTTTCTGGTGTTTCAAATTTTACCACTATATGTAGTCCTACCCATTCTAATATACCATGTACTTCCACTGCTTCATCTTTCAACTCCAGTGACGAAGGATCGATGACGGGACCTCTGTTGTCATCATCTAGAGACATTCTCAACGATGATCAACTTATTTCTCTTACGGTACGTGAACTGAACAAAAAACTGCACGGGTTTCCTCGAGAGGACGTGGTCAGATTGAAGCAAAAGCGGAGGACATTGAAAAATCGTGGCTATGCTCAGAACTGTCGCACCAAAAGATTGGCACAGAGACATGAATTAGAAGGCAGGAACCGTGTACTGCAGTCTGAAGTTGCGAGACTTCGCCAAGAACTAGATCGAGCCTATCAGGAGCGAGATTTCTACAAGCAGCAGTTCAATATGGTTCGAACTCGGGACTGTTCACAGGGATCGTTGTCCAGTGTGTCCAGCGCCAACGTTAGTAATCCAAGTTCCCCAGAGTTTTACATATGAGAACTCTCACTTAGTTCCCTCCACATTTACTTGAACTCTCTTGTGCGTCTGGGACCAGCGTTACATCATTGGAGTGGTCCGTGGAAGTTTCTGGCTAGTCTCCCAGCTTTTAAAGACATTTCTCCCAATACAATGAGATAAGGGAAGCAAGAGAAGATAGAAGAAAAACTTGTGATAAGCAAGTATAATGTATCAAGTAAGGCTATTTGAAACGAAAACTTCTTTGAAGCCAATTTGAGTGAAAGAAAAATTAGAACGTTTCGCTGTGACTGATGAAAAATTCATATTTGTGGTTTTATTAATGTTTTATTTAAAAAAAAAAAAACACCCACCAAATAATATGTATAGTGTTCTCTGCCAATTGCAATTCTGTTGTTGGTATTAATTTTTTTGTTGTTGTTGGTTTAGATTTCTCACATTGAGAAAGTATAGAAACTAAGATAGGAGGAATTTTTGTCAATCGCTTCTGTAAATATCTCAGAGACCTGCTCACTTTAAATCGACAGCCAGATATTAGTGCTCAGTACACTTAACAAGTATACAGACGAGGAGAGGTGAGAATACCGTAAATGAGAACATCTCATCAGCTAGGAATTTTTAAGGAACGCTTTATCTCGATACTTTAACGAAGAAAACACAACGTCAGTGACGCGGGCACTTACAGAGAGCTAATTTGGGGTTTAACGAAACAGCAAAAGGGTTCTGTGTGGCTTCAGTCGCTTGCTCTAGAAATGAGCTGAGTAATTAATCCGTTTCCAATTCATTAGTGTTACTGGGGGGGCTTAACCCGAGGCAGCGTAGCTTGGAATTGTTTCTTCACCTTTCTGCAGCCGACCTGTGATTCATTAGCTGATTACCTTTAGGATAGAAGCATCGGAACAAGATCTGTCTAATTGAGGTTTCACCGGAATTAGTGGTGAGAGTACAGAGAAAGAGAGCTCGTTCCTATACGTAGAGTGGTAGACAAATGCGCATCTGAAGTGCAGCATTTACAGCTGCGTTTCCATTGTCTTTCCACCGATGACATGTTCTCAGTTATATTTAACAAATCTCATAGATATTTATTCAGTTAGTTCCTTGAGGTTTCTAACCACAAAACTAGTTTATTGCTATGTGCTGTCATTATCATTCTAATAGGAAGTTATTTAGTTGCTGAGGGAGGGAAAAAGTTTACCCGAATTAGGATTGCAGAGTTTATTGTTTTTAATGTTTAATATGTATACAAACGAGTGCCAAATCTGTAATATATAAAATTTTGTGACGTTATTCGGATATTTGTAAAATTAAGAGTATACCAAAGAAAAGGCGATATATATATATATAATATGTATATGCATATAAATAAATATATATATTTAAATTAAGTAAGTTACCTATAAATTATCTTGAAAATATGTTCAGCTGGCCTGATACACATCAAACAATGATGGATTGTGTATATATATATATATATATATATATATATATATATATATATATATATATATATATATATATATATATATATATATATATATATATATATATACTGTTTCCCTAGTGCAACACTATGCGTTTGGGCGTAGTGGTTAAGTCGTTTCTTGGGATTGGCGTGTAATCGAAAAGCACTGTGATACATGTAAGCAAGCAGTGATATTCTTCCCTTGACAATATTATGTATTTCAGCAATAAAATTTATTGATGGAGGCCTTAAGTTTTGCAAACAGGGAAAGTTTTGATATCTGTGAAGGGAAATAAGATAGGAGAAATTCATTCTATTTTCGTTCTATATTCTAAATATATATTCATTCTATATTCTAAATTCATTATATTAAATTATTATAATAATTTCTTTTAAATAGTAAAAAATTCCCCGTAGTAAAAATATGGTTAATTTCTCACAGAGAGAGGAAATCTAGGAAATGAAAATAGCGACCGTTCTATTTAAAAGAGCATTACTTCAAAGTTAAATCCATCTTTTCATTTTGTCCGAAACACTGCTTATTTTTAAAACCTGAAATGACACATTTCGTTTTATGGATAACTGCTTGCGTCTGTATTTGATCACTTTCAACACTTGGCATTCACGTTTGAAAGTTGATTTTCTAGTGTTACCAAATTCCTGTTGTTCTCTTTAATTACTGACTTCGTTTTGTACCAGTCGAGTCAATTTTATTGTCGTTTTTATAAAAATTGCTTCCGTTGGCCAATCAGCATCTCTTCTTATCTTAATAGTTTAGAATATTTATATATTCAGAAATATTTTCCTCTCTTCTTCTGCTTCCATATTTCAGTTTTCAAACAATTATCCGTTATCTTAACCTGGGAGCTATTGGAAATCTATTAAACAGTTCTCAAACCTAAGAAATGGGCGAATGTTTTGCTGTACAGTTATTGCAAAGAATGTGGTAAAGAACTTTAAACAGAATATCATAGTCGTTTGTTATTAAAAGACATTACCAACAAAGTCGAGTATTTTTCAGGAAAGCTTTTAATTAATTGATCAGTTAGAATGATTCCAAATTCATATTTTTTCTTAAATAATTACTGCATAGTAATTTTTTAAGAAATTCGAGCATGAAATTTGGTGTGTCTTAAATTTTCGGATTGCAAATATTATGATCCTTAGTTAGTAAGAATAATAACACTTCTTGGTTTTTTACCAGTTCTTCCATATCTGTATTCAGTCGTTCTTAAATTCCAAATCCTGCTTATGCCAGTTGACATTAATGTGCTAGTCATTTAATAATCAAAAATATATACCCGTAATTAAATAGTGAAATAACATATATTCTTGTTGGCGATAGTTATAGTCAATAACTATTTTTTCTCTATATATTACAATTAGAGCGTTTGATATTCCAGTTACTTCTCTGAAATATTTCATAGCAGTATAGACAGGTATCGTAAGGGTAGTACAATGTTAATTATAATTGCCCTTACTGCTGTGCATTTTTAAAATAAAATATATATTTTATCTTATTCTTTTCTCCAGTGTTTATTTTTCAATTACTCTTACCTGTTGAACAGGAGTAGGTTATTTATGATAGTAAAAAAAGTTTTGTTATTATTATTATTATTATTATTATGGTGACTTTATATTATGTATAATTATCCGAGTGACTATTCAGAAGGAACATTAAAATTTATCGGTTCTTTACAAAAAAAAAGAATGAATATTGGATCAATTTCAAGAGTACGATAACATTTCTGCCTGAGAGAGGGAGAATAGTTTAACACTTTTGTGTAATATCGTATATACCTTCATTAATTAAGCAAATCTTCTGATATAGAGCAGCGCTGTTTTTAACTTAAACATGTAGCATATTTATGTTTATCTGCTTAATACATTTATCGAAAGGAGCCTGTCTGTGATTCTAGCTTTCTCCCGGTTCAAGTGAGAGGGAGACTAGGCTCAGGAACACCGCATATCCCTTAGATAACAAAAAATACTTGCCTTTATTTGCAAGTAATTTTCTTAATTTACTAATAAGACCGAATTTTATAATATGGATCGGAAGAAATAATTCATTACGAAGTAGAAGGTCATAATTATATAATGAAATAAAGTATATGGCACAAGCAGTCAAAAATATTTTCTTAAATTTATGAAGTTCATTTATATACTGACAGTTGTTGATCACCGATAGAAGAAATCCTTTAGGTTAATCAGGTGATAAATTGATTATGCGACTAACAAAGCTATACTTATATGCTATATAATAAGAAATCCGGTTTCCAATTTTTTTTCATATAAATATAAATATGGATTGTGTTCGTATTTTGCCAAGTCATATAATTTCTTCTTTTCTCTGCATCCCTCAGTGGGCTATAAATTTAGATTTAGTCTGCTGCTGTTGTCAGTCACTTGACCTTAATAAACACATTACTCTTTCTCTCTCTCTCTCTCTCTCTCTCTCTCTCTCTCTCTCTCTCTCTCTCTCTCTCTCTCTCTCTCTCCACTGCCTCTACTAATAATTATCCCGATCCTCTTTTTTACTCTGCAATTTAGTTTATTTATTTTGTAAATTTAGAAACTAAAAAACAACAGTAGCAATATTTTGAGAATTTTTACTCGAAATGAAGGACATTGGACACTATGTCTTAAAGTGGTCGCTTGAAGGGAAAATTGCTTATTAAATATTTAGGAATGGAAGTCTCTTAACCTTACTAAACCACGAAAGTAATGGTCGAGCAGTTTTTTGGTGTTTGTTCCTTCTTGACCGGAGAGAGAGGTGATTATAGTAATCTACTAGATAGAAGAAGTCGTAGAAAGCGATTACCTTATTCGTCGGTAAAGAAGACATTGTGGCTTTAGAATAGCAATAAAATAATTGACAGAAGTTGTAAGTAACTCGCTGAATAATAATATTTTATATTTTTACCATCACAGGATAAACCTGATGTGTCGTACTTGCATAGTCGCAGTCGCAGTTTCAATTCTCGAGATTAGATCATGCACGCATCTTACATATAGAGAGTAGACCTAGTTAAATTCCTTATTTATGTTAGCGCTGTTAAAGTGAACTGCCTGTGAAATATTTTGGTAATAAATCTTTGGTACAGTTATAAATGTTGATCCATATTGTATAAGAGTCAGTCGTGTTTACGAGCTATTCGTGTTGTGAACGAATCTAAATATATAAGGCTGCGTTTTAACTCTACACAATGAAAAAATGTTGAATAGTATTATGTGTTCTGAAAATATAAATATATATAACAGAAAAATAGGTCAACCTGGAGAGTATTCGATCCTGTCAACGAAAAATGGAATATGAAACTTTATCTACAGGTAGATTTCTTACCGTGCAAAAGAATGCCATTTTTTAATCAGAAAGTGAAAGTATTCGTTGCTGTAAACTGAAAATATTAGCTATTTAATTAGTGAATAAGGACTACATAGTATAATAAATTATTCCATAGATTTCATATTTACTGAAATAAGTTGTGTCAACTTTTTTTTTTTTGAGTAATGCTCAATACTTGCTATAAATAGAGTCGTTTAAATGCGTTTGTGATCTAAAAACAGGGAACGTAACGAATTTCCAAATTACTATGTTTTTGTAACATTAGTTGTTTTTGTTCAGGAGTTAAATGTGTATACGATTTAATATGCCCTGAAGTACTTATTTGTAAATATGTGACATTTTATATCTATTTAAATATTTCAAAAATCTCCATAATGACTAATAAATATTGAAAATTGTTTAGATTAAATGATATATTGTTAGACGTTGTATTTGAAAAGACAATGCAAGTGTTTTGTAAACATTTCAAACTGGCAATGTTGAATTATAAAGACATTTGGAGGTGAATGATGATAATAATAAACAGGCCTATTTTGAAAGAGAAAACTTTTGTATGTCTCAGTTTTTTCACGATGGTATTACAAAAAAAGCAACAATTTGCAGCGAGAACGATTCAAATATATGTAAAGTATCAAATCAAGAATTGCACTCTACTTTCTGAAAGAGTTCATTCTTTGATGACATCACATACATCAGCTAGGAAACCGTTACAGGATATATTGATATTACGATATGGAGATCAGACACAAAAAGGATTTTTATGCTTTTCCTCATAACAGAGCTCAACCAGTCTTACAACTATTCTGTCATTTATTATTAACTCTCCTGTGTAAATAGGAATCTCCCTACAAACAGTCTCCTCTGAGAGGATGCAAGATACATCATATGGTGAAGCAGCATCAGAAATGCTATGAGGTGAGAAAGAATCAAGATATTCATATAATTTTCACCTATTACAAGTTATAAAGTATCTGGACACCTTGATTACATCGCTACAATTGTTACCAATGAATTAATTTTGCATATATAAAAACGCTTCGAGAACAGTATGACGTTCCTTTTCAATGTTTATGTACTTCGTGCATGCATTCGCGCGCGCGCGCGCGCGCGCGCGCGTGTGTGTGTGTGTGTGTGTGTGTGTGAGAGAGAGAGAGAGAGAGAGAGAAGGAGAGAGGTAAAAGGTAGGCTTACGGAATGCCTGTGATATTATTACAGAAGATTGAAAAAAACTTCTTAAACAGTTTCGATTAAAACGGGGATTACTGAATTAAAACAAAGTACAAATTATATGAATTCTGATTATAACTTCTGAACAGGTTGCTAAATTTCAACAATACATCAGTTGTAAATGAATGTAGTATATACTTGTTTCTTCATTCATTTCTCCGGAAACTTTTCCAACAATCAAGAGATTATTTAATTTTTCAAACGAAAAGTTTTCTTTGAATAATCTAGGGAAAATATCTCAACTAAAATAATTATGGGATAGTCTTCTGCATCAAAGTAAATGATTAAGATGAAATCTTTATTATTTTATTCCTCTATGGACGGGTTTAGCTTTGATTTATATCTGTTGGAAAACGCAGTTCTTTGTATCTTTCGTAAATAGCTAATTTCATGCTTGGTGAGACTGCCATAAAAACTAATCTTTATCCGACCTGTTAGTACTGTGTGATACAAAGGTTGGATAATTCATGAACTTATGTTATTCAGATCTTCACTGAGCAAGTATGAACTGACGATGAAAATCATCTCAGTTTTAGGACAGTCCTACTAACTTTCTAGGCTTAGTTATTTATTTAAAAATAATCCATTCCTTTCTGTTGGATTAAACCTCTGTGTAGCCTTCTGGTAAACAGAAGCTTAACTACTTGGTCACTCTGGTTTAAAACGGCAAAGCTCAAACAGAAAAGCTATATTTAATTTTAATTTTATCTAAAAAAAATTTTTTTTTAAATGAAAATGCATTCTTGTAGACTATCCAAAAACAGATGATTTTCTTCTCTCAGTTCATTCTTGTTTATTGAAGGTCTGAATGACATAAGTTATAAAGCATATCCAATATGCAATAGGATTTTTTGCTATATTGGTTTTGTTGATTAAGAAGGATAGTATGTTTAGGTTTAAATCATTAAACGTTTCAAAATTGCATCATTATTATTATTCTCTCATATAAAAAAAAAAAACTTAATTGGAGGTGAATGATGATCAGGGACGATTTTATCATTAGGCGATCCTAGGCAATCGCCTAGGGGCGCTAAGCTTCGGGGAACCAGATTTTGCTACATAGTTCGGGGAAAAATATATAGCGACAATGTATAGGAGCGCCTAAATTTTCTTTGCCTAGGGCATCAGATACTCTCGGACCGGCCCTGATGATGATAATAATAAACAGGCCTATTTTGAAAGAGAAAACTTTTGTATGTCTCAGTTATTTTTTCGCCATGGTATTACAAAAAAAAAGCAACAATTTGCAGCGAGAACAGCTCAACTATATTTAAAGTATCATATCACAAATTGCACCCTACTTTGGAAGAGTATACCCATAGTTTTTTTTTGTTTTTTTTCTGGCTGTATTAAATTATTCAAAATTGTTTTAGTCAGTTTAGTCATATTTTCTGTTTTAGAATTGGATAAAAATCATGACTGAAATAGTAGCTTCTTCTCCACAGTTATTTATTCCTCCTATTATTAAAGCTTTTTATTTACGTCAAATTGCAAATTAATTTGCATTTTAACGAAATAAATTTTTAATTTTCATTCAAAACTTACCTTCCTTTTTTTATTATTATTCAGGCCAAGGATTTATTGTGACAATATTACTCATGCAACATCTATACTTTGAATGATACGCGTATCGATTAAATTTGACATAGCACTCGTGGTGTATACTTCGTATGTATGACTGGTATTTTATTTAAATACACACCCATATGTTATGTAATACTGGTATTTTAGCTGTAATTTCATATAAGACCGTGATGATTTTTTTAATTAGTCAGCCTATGCATTCTTTTCTAATATTATATATATATATATATATATATATATATATATATATATATATATATAGAAAGTAATTCCGAGTTAATCGAGTTGAAAAAAAAAATAAATATTGCCTTTTTATGTATCAAATAAAGAAGATTTCTGAAAAGAAATAGTCTCGTTACATATTTCATATTTATCTCAATATTTTTCTTGCTTTGCGGAGAAAGGAATTCCGAATCCGATTGATAATTTTAATGTTAGAACTCTTCTGTATTTCTTTTTATTTTTGACCTATAAAAAATATCTTTTAATGTAAAAGTTACAGTTAATACTTGTAATACTAGCAAGACCATTTTATTTACGATTATTCTTCAAAAAAAAAAAGGCTAAATTTGAAATAACTTGACAGAAATTGAATCTTACCTGTTTCTCTTTGTCCAGCTGAAAGTAACTCGTTACTGAAATCATTGTATATCGAGGAAAAGCGAAACGAAAGTGATAAATGGAAAAGGAAATAGGATAGAAATGTTAGTAAAAGGCTAGAAAAAAAGGACTGGATGAGCGTTGATAAAGGAGAAACAATTAATCAATACATTATTGTTTGGATGCCTAAATGTATTCATTATAAAATACTACTCACTCGCTATCTTCACTTATGGATGACCTATAATTGAGTAATCAAAAGTAATTTTCACATTATTACACTTTTTGCTATTTTCTGAAATCGTATCTAATCGACATAGAGATATCTAAAATCAGGAAGACAGCTTATTATGTCTGTGTGTCGGCATTCCGCTTTGTCTTCTTTATCTGAAAGTAAGATAAACAAAACTTTGCTACCGCCGTCTGAGGCAGTTGTAACCCGTACGAGATGGAAAATGCTTGAAATTATTCCTATTGTTCTCGGAATTTTCAAACACAGCTCTTTCCAAACAACACACATCATTCTTCCAACGGCTCCTATGGAAGCCTCTTAATCAGAAACTATTTTGTGTTATTAGTATTTCTTATTTTTTTTAAAGGTTTGGGATACGTTAAGTATAATCAACCTGAACTGGAACTAGAGATTTCTGTAGATCGGATATATATAATTCCGAAGACGAAGTGCTACATCGCTTATTTTTCAAATTAAATCTGGTAACAAAATAAATTTGGTTCACATAATTTCTTAATTTTCTCTTGAATATCTTAATATTAAGATATTTATGGCATTGCAGATCACTTAGATTCCTCATTCATACTATATAATTCTGAGTATCCGTAAAATTTGTCAAGAGATTTTTTTTTATTGATCTCTCAAATATTTATATATACTGTATGCAATTATCAACTTGAGTAACATTCAGTATATTATTTTACAAGGTTCAGCACTGAGTGCTGCATATAATGAAATTTCAATAACAGTGATGATAACATAGTTTTTTTGCTATCTTTTAAATTAACAATCACAGTAATAATTTACAATTATTACTGTTCATATAGTTTAGAGTTACACAAGTTATATAATATTACATGTAGTTTACTATTTTTTTCTTCAAAGTTTGAGAAAGAATGATTATACAATAGTATTTACACATATGCAATTAAAATATCATATTTCCTATTTCTCACAAACATACAATGTAAACTCAATTTTTACATATTTTTTTTAATAATAAGAATACTTTATTACATTATTTTTTTCATGTTACATAGTAATATTATATTCATGATATTATCACATAATAATCAGTATTTTCAGTATCTTATTTATTGTTTTATACTGACTGTTTTGTTACATTTCTGTATTTGATTATAAGGATTACGTGTACATGAGTGAGGCAAGTTAATCCCACCCTACTTCGAAGCTTGGGTTAGCTTTTATGAAAAGAGTGGGATTTAGCCTTCACTATTTATGTTGTTGTTATTGTTTATGCATGGGATGTAGGCATTGGATGCTGGTGATTTGTGATGTGTATATTAGTGTTAATGGTATATTACCTTTGTTGGTATATTTTCCAGAGTTCGTTTTTTATTTTTTTTTTCTGTAGTTATCTATATGTTTTAAATTTCTTGGTAGGTTGTTCAGTGGTGTTGGTATCTGATGTGATCTCACAAAAGAACCGTATGAGTTGTTGAAGGGTGTAGGGATGTAGAGAGTTGTTGTAGGTCGTATTATACGATATGTGTCTCTGTTGTTTCGATAGGTGATGTTGAAGTAATTCCTTGTTAATGTCATATAGTGTTTCAGTTTTAATGCTCAAGATTCTGTGTGTCGCCATGTGCTGATCAGATATTGGTTGGCATGTCTCAGACTGATCCTTGGATACACCTGGATGGACCGCGTCACTAACTGTGCTGTGCTAAATCTGGCTAAGCAAGAACCACTTGTCAGTATAGTCATAAAACTACAACTCAGATGGATTGGGCATCAACTCAGACATCCTGAAGTCTCTCCCAGAATGGTTTGTACAGGATGAGGGATTCTAAAAAGGGCGAGACTTCAGGATGTCTGAGTTGATGCCCAAGCCACCTGAGTTGTAGTTTTTTGACTATACTGACAAGTGGTTCTTACTTAGCCAGATTGATATAGAAAAAATAGTTTTCCACTGGCTCTATTGCTATTACTTACTATTTTATAGTTTACTGAATTTTATTATCTAATGTGTTTCACCATTTCAGTAACAGTTAGCTATACAATTATATGTAGTGAGTGAGTAAATCATATGAGTGATAAAGTCTCTCTGAATATCGAAGTATTATTATTATTATTATTATTATTATTATTATTATTATTATTATTATTATTATTGTAAGTATTTGTATGTATAATTAAATTGTATGTATATGTAAAAAATATTATTATTATTATTATCATCATCATCATCATCATCTACTAAAGATCTTCTGTTTTGTGTTACGCTTACTCGTCGACCCGCAGCTTATCATGCAGACTTTTGAAACCAGATCTGAGGGACTAGGGTGACTAATCCTTATCCCCGTAGTTGCCTGTACATACACATATTCATACATAGTTTATTCACAATATGATACAATGTGAAAAGAGATTTATATTAAAAATTAAAGATTGCAAATTATGGTCTTCCAAGTCTCTCTATCTTGAGCTAACTGGTAGATGGAGTTTTGCAGTTCAGCCTACGAATGGTTTCACATATGTATTGCCAAAATTGTTTGCATGGTCTTCCTCTACTGTGTTTGCCATCTTCTGGTTTGTACAGGATGAGGGATTCCAAAAAGGGTGAGACTTCAGGATGTCTGAGTTGATGGCCAAGCCACCAAGTGTAGTTTTTTACTATACTGACAAGTGGTTCTTGCTTAGTCAGATTTTGCACAGCACAGTTAGTGACGCGGTCCATCCAGGTGTATTCAAGGATCATTCTTAGACATGTAGTTTCAAAGGAGTTAATTAGATATGTAGTTTCTTTGGTTCTTATTGTCCAGGTTTGAGAACCATACAAGAAGCTGGATCTACTGGTTGCATGGTATAGTCTTAATTTTGTCTTTAATGATACTAATCATGATTTCCTGATGGGGCGGAGTTTGTTATGGAAGACTAGAGCCAGCTGTTTACGTTTTCTGATATCATTTTCTGTATTGCTGATGTACGATCCAAGGTATTGAAAGTCCTTTATTCTTTCTAAGAGTTTATTGTTGATATGAATTATAACGTTTTCACAACCTATTGAGAATACTTTGGACTTTTGGATGTTGATCAGCAGACCAACATCCAAACTAATAGTAGACTGAGATGTTTTTGTGCATTTGTTGGTTCTGTATCAATAAGTACAACATCGTCAGCAAAGTTAAGATCAGTTATTTGCATGGTGTGGGTGGATGTTTTAATGTTTTAATGTTAAAACCAAGATCTTCTGTGTTGATGGTCCTGAATATTTAGTCCAAGCACATTAAAAACAAATAAGATGCTAGTACATCACCTAGCAGGACTCCTGTTGTCACTGGAAATGATTCAGATGTTTCTATTTTAAAGATTACTGTAGCATTGTAATCTTTATAAGGCGCTGAGATTGCTTGTGTGAGTTTTGAGGGTAGACCATAGAAGCTGAATATTTTAAACATTGCTTCTCTATTAATGGAGTCAAAGGCTTTTTTGAAGGCTGTAAAGGTTAAAATGAGTGGTAAGTTTTTATCACTTGAACCTTCTACGATTCTTCTGATGCAATGTATCTGTTCTATTGTACATCGTTTTTTTGGAAATCCAGCTTGGGTTTTTTTTGGCTGTATCTGTATATTTTTGCGTATGTTCTTCCGGTTGATTGGCTTGTTTAGCGGGGTGAAAAACCCGAGTTTCTGGAAGTAAAAATCCTGCCACCGACATATGTAATCGGCTAACTCACCTTCAGTTGAATGTTTTAGACAAGTGAGCTACGAAGGCTCATTTATTTTTTTATTTTTCTCATCTTCTGGATAATATTTTTTCAGCCTCGAAATTCCACCTCAGAACAATGTTTCTAAATATCGCGATGAACTAATGGCTTAAGATATCTTGTTCGTGCTGAACATACTGTATCTGAATGATTATAGTGAAGAGATCAAAAGGACTCATGCTAATGGATTAGGAAAAAGTTCAAATTTTCCCGAATCGTCGATTCAGAAGTCGTTTGACAGTTTCGCCATATTCAGCTTCATGCATTGTCATGCAATACGGTGAACAGGCTGTTCAACAAATGTCTCTGTCTCCGTTTGCGACACGGCTAAGCTTACTTATTTTTTAGTGTACTGATCAAATGCGCTGATCGAATGTCGAATAGCACCGTGCGCTAATCGTTGCATACTGACAGCATGGTGAAAAAGAATACTTTCACAGTCATTAGCAATGATCTATATCGTATTAGTATTTCTTGGTTCGTGCAAAAGTTCTTTTATACGGGAGTACTCTAATGATACCACTCTTTTTTGATATTTCCGTTTTGGTTCGAATGAGTGAAACCATGCCTGATCTAGCGTGCTGTTGGTCAAATTATATTGATAATCCCGACAGAAATTATATTGTAGATCAAATTATATGGATCACCCATGAATACAGATTAAGATTACATTCTCGATCTTTATCCAAGAGTACCCTAGTTTTTCGACTATGCCGTCCGGGTGGCCGAATGGATACTACTGAAAAGCTGTGGATTAAAATCCTATTCTGGCATAAAGCCTTTTATGATTCTTTCACTCTTGCCTATGACTACTACCCTTTTTACAAAACAAAGATACTAATACGAAGGTAACCAGTTCTTTTATTATCCGTGTTCTTCAAAGGACAAATAGGTTTTTCCGGATTTTCCTCCTCATCAAAAGCAGACAATAGTTACCAGCAGCATAAGAAACATCAAATTGCACAAACCACCCCATACAGCTACATTTTATAGTCGAAAATAACTTCAAGCATTAATTTAAGGTACAATGTAAATTTTGGCAGATTTTCATCAAGCTGACTTTCGTTATACTTTCAAGAACCTGAGCACACAGGTTTGGTCCCCATCTGTTTATTTCTCCGGATGTTTGTACTTCCTATTTCCTAAAAAACACGCAAAAAAAAGGAAGTGGATAAGTATACGGTATTCGTCACATATATGGCACACCATAATGTAATTTTGAACAGTGAACAAGCTTCGTCGTTGAATGGAAAAGTGCCCTCTTGCATTGCGAAACCGAGTGAACAGCGTCCCTGCTTTTCATCTTGCCTGCAGGGTGAAATGTAGAGAATTCGAATTCCACTGTGGCTTAGATGTTTATGATTAATACCTTTATGTGGTAAATATTTATTTAATATTAAAGAAACCATTTCCTTTCTTGAATTAGCTTGAAAAATTACCATGTTTGGTCGCTAGAGCAATGTCTCAGGATTATGTGGCTCTTTTCCCACAAAGAAACTTAAATATTAAAGGCTTCTAACATTTTTTTCTGATGAATAAAATTTTTTATCCAATTATCATTAATTTCTCTCTCTATCTTCACTTGAAACATGCATGACAAGCTATATTCCAAACCAACACAACTGTAAGTTCTTTATTATTAGCTTCCATGAATAGTTTGTTTCTAGATTAATCTGTTGCTTGTTAGTTTTCTAATATTGTCATTTTATACTGCGGTTTTCTAAAGAACTGCATTAATACATTCCAGCCAATCCATTTACATTTTATTTTTCCACTGGCTCTTTTTCACCATTTCTGTTTCCAGACTTCTTTCTGGTAAATCTTCATCTTATTTGATGCTACCTTATGTGTTAGCCGTCTTTCTTGAAAATATTAAAAGGAGAATAAAAGGAAATTTCCTTCCTTCCAGATATCTTCAAGTGGTGTATTTCATTGAGGAATAAAAAGATAAATGAAGAGTACTTCGTTTTAATATGATTTTATAAGTAATGTTATCACCTGTTAACTTCCCTGATTTTCTTAATAACTCATATCAGTGATCTCTGCCGGCATGGTTGGCCGAGTGGTTAGCGTATCCTCATCCCAGCCGAAAGGCTGCTGGTTGGAATTCCGACATAGATTTGTAATGTCCGTCTTTCATTCATTTATGTACATTCATACATACAATATATGCACTCTCTCCCAAGATGGAATGGGTCACCATGGGAGAAGTAGACCAAATCCCCCATTAGCTGAGGAAGATGGCTTCCTTGGAAATGAAAGTGTGTGTTAAATGCATTCGTGTGTACCGTATAAAGCAAGACGCGCTCAGGTGTTGAAATCTGGTTGGTTTAACATCACTTTCTTTTTTTTTTTTTTTTTTGCTCTAGTTGTCAAAGTGTTTATTTCTAGAAATTCACGATATTGTCCTCCAACCCTTTGAATATACCTAAGTATTAACTTCACCAAGTTGATGGCTCTGTATTTCGAATGACCAACGTGTACTCTTTCAATACTATAAAAATAATTAGTGAAATGAACGCGATGACATGCTTTCATGTTTCTATGGCAATATTTTTTCTACTGGATTATATATGATTGCCTGGTTTTCTCTTTCAGTCGTTTTCGACCTTAGGTGACTTTGTAGGCATCGTCCACAAAGTATTCCTGGTGAGATTTTTACAGGGTAGTTCACCATTCCTTTCCCTCCACTCCAATTTTATCCGGGCCTGGGACTGGAATATGGCTGGGATGTATTCATGACTGTAATCCATGTGTGTTCACGGGGCCGGTTTGCCTCGTGAATACACGTGGATGTGTTCACGAGGGGACGAAAAACTGTTCAGAGGGACGAAAAACTCGAGTTTCCGGGTGAAAAAACCCTCTACCTCCGTATGAATTATACCAGAAGAATCATATAGGTTGTAAATTGTGCAGTGGACGTTGCAAGCATCAGCAGACAAAGCGGATGTGAAATCATGTTTCCATAACAACATTAAATTGTATTGGCATAGTACATGACAAATAGGTAAATTTGCACAAGTCAGTAAATGACAAATAGGTAAATATGCACAAGTCAGTAAATTATGACATTTTAGTCTGCGCTAAAACCCTAGTTTTAATATATCTAATATATTTCAGTTAGATACATCTCACGGCATGGCTCTTGTTACCTCATAGTCTCAGTCACATTAGAAATTGCAATGAGTTATATTATGCGTCTAATAAATATCTGAAGAGGGAAGTGCTCAGTTTTTCTCCACTTAAAAATCAAGAACTTTGTAAATGTGCACTTTACATTTCATTGATTCATCATTTTCATAATGTCAGTAGTATCATTTTCATTGTGTCAGATGTATGTATGTATGTTATACTTCGGTGAAGAACAGTTAGTCAGAATGATATTGAGATGTTAATGAAATAGGACTCTACGAGGTTGATTTTCTTGACAGGACAGAACCATTCTAAACAGGAAACGTTTTTGAGCTATATAATGTTAGATACTGTCTCGAAGGAGGATGGGAAGGAAAGCAACTTTTGTGAGGCGATTAAGCTCTTGTACCATAAATAGAATATCGATTTCTTTTACCATATCCTACGCTTGGCTTTGTCTATAGGATTGTGAATAAATGAACACATGAGGAGGATAACGTATACTTACTTATCAATATAAAGTATTATTTTTAAACAGCTTGCTCATTTATGCGTTTAAAACAAACAGAGTGCACCTCCGTAGCACACTCACGAGAACGATGTGACATTTTACCCTTTGGTTGGACTGACTTAAGTTCAAATCCTTTGCAGGACACGGGGACTTTTACAGGGATTTACAGGGACTTAACAAAATGAAGGATATTATACATCTATTCTTATTGTAACCAGATATAGAGATTTAAAAAACTTTCAAAATTTACCAGAGAGCGTATGATATGATATGATATAACCATTGGCATCGGACTAGTGCATAGGGCTTGCACTACTTAAAAGACATGGACTTGCACAGGAGCCCATGGGCTCCTAAATTTAAGGAATTTGTTTCAAGTCAAACTGTCCTCCTATGGGGCATATCAAGATGGTCAAGTACTAAGCTTCTATACAGTATTCTGGAAGAAAATTTGGTAATTGCAGCCTACCAGTGGAAAATTTTATGTGTTGTATTTGTTTGTTCAACTTATATACTGTATTCCAAAACAGTAGTAACCTGAAGCAAAATCATTCATGTTTCTTCTGTCTTTGTCATATTATAGAAAGTGAACCGGCTGAGGCGCCTGGTGTGGGACCATCGCCTCGCTTATTCAACCCTGACTTGAAAAGTTCCATGTTTGATCCCTGGAAAAAGGTTCCCGGATTATATAAAAAATAGTTTAAAAATAATAAAACAATACAGTAACCTCTTAGCTCACCCATAGTCTTAAGGGTCTGTTAGAGATTCATGCCCTTTTGTGAGCGGAAGTCACATAAAAAATTAGTAATACTAATATATTGCTGTGCATGTGTTCGTGGCGGATAGCGTTGACCATCGTGATATGTTTTAGAATTTGTAGGCAGGATTTTGAAGTGGTTTGAAATTCATTTCCTGATTAAAAGAGTTAAAATTATTATTAGAAAAACAAGGAACATACAAGGAAATAGTTTCGCACATACAGGAGATAAACTATATCCAACCGCCCACATAAATAAAAGAAAAAACAGAAACCGTTATAGGTTCGATTACAGTCGCTGATTATAATTTTTTATAGGTTTTTTTTTTCAGTCCTCTCCCGAGTTAATAGATCTTTGAAACAAAGCAGTAGCTTTCTTTTGTTTCTCAGAACGAGCTTTTAACCACGCAACTTGGGGGGGGGGGGGAAGACCATAGAACTTATTATTTTTCAGACAGTAATACCAGGTAAGTTTAGGAATAAAAGAATAAAAAGAATAAAAGTTACTTCAAGCCTCTGATAAACAAGATGGTGATTTCACACTCAGATGAAAGTCATCTTCTATCTAATAACATTCACAGATATCCATAATTCAGGCATGATTCTATTTCCTCATTCTATTCGTTGCAGAGTGAAGACGATGTTCACTTCGTTGAGGCGCTAGCATAATGAAAAGCTATTATGAAAAACATGATATCTAAATCGTGTTGGATTTTTACAATACTGTTCACTTATTTTTATGTTATACTCACTAATAAAAGGTTGTAAACTTGCATTTAGTATCATAGGTAGACTGAAGGTTAAATAATCGGGATGCTCACCTTCATTCGAAAAGTCCTTATAATGTTCCTCATGCTATGCAGTTTTTTCCAATCGAAGGATGGTATGGCGAAGTCCTCTTGATTTCTTTTGAAAGTGGCTAACAGACTGACAGAATGGTCAATTGTAGTGGTTAAGAAAGTGATCCTGTAATTAATTCCGAAAGCTTAAAATTTAATATTCAGTATTACTGATGCTAAATATTCTAAAAAACTTTTCTTAAAAATTCTTAAATTCTTAAAAAACTAAAATATTCTATTCTAAAAACGTCGTAAGTTTATGGAAGGTAGTACAAACTAGTTATCAGCTTCTCTTCAGGCTTCATTTGAGAATAAATAGAAGTAATTAATGTTATTTAATTTCCATAAGCCATGCAGTAACATAACTAGAGATTCCGAGAAACATAACTTACTTTCATTTTCTTGAAAATCAGTGATCTTGATCTTTTCACTTTGCGGGGCATGTTAATTCTGTGGTATGTAATAATATTTCATATAGTAGTAGAACCTATTATTATTATCATTATTGTTAACGAGTGTCTCCATGCAGTCTAAAGACTTATCGCGGGAGGCCCAGAAACGTGGTTCGCTACGTGCCTCCCACATTGTAACCAAATTCACCATAAGAGTAAGAAACTGATCATTATTAATGCAGTGCCTATCATTCCTCTCCTTAAACGGATTCACTGATGAAGAACTGACAACACAGGCAACCGATTCCACTCATTCATAACCTTTTGTTCATGATGCTGGCATTTTTTTTCTTTAATGTTTAATCTAACTAGTCAGTTATGCAGGTATGGAGATATTGCAATCACGGCAATGTTCGGTTAAACGTGACATAGTAATGCATCTAATGGTGTTATTTGTTTTTATATTTTAGTAAATTTTTGAGGTTTATTATTGGTGGCGAAGACAGTTTTATAATTGAAAGATCTAATGCTCTGTGATTATTATGAATATATGGGAATTTTAAAATTGTACAAAATTTTATATAATTTTCATTGATTTTCATGAAAACGAAAACAAATTACGTTGCTCAGAATATCTAACTACAAGAACCAACGAATACGCAATAAATACGCAACATCATCTCGGCCACATGGCAGTTAATTATTTACTTTCCCCTTTTTTTCTCAAACTAAGTCTCATAAAAAACTTAAAACTCGTTTTCATCTTCCATAATTTTACCATGATTTTATTCGAAATGACAGTGTGCTGGTCGTTTCGAAGAAAATCTGGCCACGATTTCATTCCAAACGACCAGCACACTGCCATTACTGCCGCTTGGTCATGTATGGTATGGTTTCCTAAGTTCTTAGCCATTTTAGCTTTTGTTCTTTCATTTTCATTTTATTGTATTATATTATTGTTATTTCATACTTTTGTGTACATTCATTGGTTCTGCACTTTCCACATTTTCAATGTTATACTATTTTCGAGCCCATTATTAAGTTCGGTATGCTAAATAAAAAAATAAAAAACATTCTTTAGATTAGTAATTTTAAACATTTAATTTTATCCTTACGGGCTCTCTTTTGTAATATTACTGTTAACAAAATTGGAGCTACACAGAAGTAATTTTTACAACTTCAAAATATTGTAAGACTCTTTCATATTTTCAGCTTGAATTGAGAATGGGAATTCATGCATTCCTGCTATTAATGAAATATGAGTTGTTCTATCTAACTAGTAATGAGGCTATTGAATTAATGAACGATTCGGTAGCAATGTGATCTGAGCATTTATCATTCAGTTACATTAGATTATTATAATTTTTGAAAAATGTCGTGGCTTCCCTAATTTCAGATTTAATATATCTCTAGCTTCTTATTTAAAGAACGGAGTTATTGTTGTTTGTTCGATAATATACTTAATTGCATTATTACAGAAAATTATGTTGGGATCAACTACATTCGTGATATTTTTAAATTGACTTAATCGTGTGTGAAGCCTGTTCTGTAAGTCAGGTGTAAAAACCTTTTTTACATTCCTTCGACCATTCAAGTTATTCTTCATTTCATTAAAACTGCTACTATTTAAAGGTGTTTACAGCCAGTGTTTTATGTGTGTGTGTGAAAGTTTATAGTTTTGGTAAAAATATTTAAATTAGTGATTAAAATAAGTATTTATGAAATTAAAACTTACAGCGCACAATGTGTTCTCAAAAGAAGTCAACGAATCACAATTAGCAAACTGATTAATTAGCGAATAATCAGTTTTTTTTTTTTGAGGGATTAAAAATACACCCTCCATTTAAGACTGTATGACTATAAAAATATGGTTAGATACGATTATGAATTGAATCTTCATGTCTATATCAATAATCTTCTAATAGTTATGACACTATAATAGAACATCTCTGTCATAACTATTGACAAATCACTGATATCCACATGAAGATTCGATTCGTAATCGCACCTAATCATATTTTTACTCTAACAGGATAAACTTTACTCCTCTCTCTCTCTCTCTCTCTCTCTCTCTCTCTCTCTCTCTCTCTCTCTCACACACACACACACACACACACACACACACGTCCGATAATATATTATTTATGCTATTATCTATAAAATATATATTGTCTCCTGAAAATCTACTGTTTTTAAATCTGAAGGTCTAGTTCTATGTTCTGTAGGAATGATTTAAATACATTAATGGGGAAACTAACCCTAGAACAAGCTCGACATGTCACGATCCAAGGGGGGGGTAGAATTAATTTCTACCCTAAAAAAGTTTTAATTAAATAACAAAACTAAAGCTTTCCATATACTTCTTTGAAGTTATAAATTAATTTTTTAATTAAAATTTACTAAAATTTTAAAGTAAACAATATTATTTTTTTTTAAATCTACTAAATATTTCTGATTTGCTTCAACCCTGAAAGTTGTCAGTTAGCCCCATTAAAACTAAAGTCTGTCTCTGTCCCTGGCGAAATTACATCAATTATACGTAAATATTTTAGTCCATATTGTGTTCTAGATGTATATATTTCTAATTATCCTATTGTATGTATGTATTTTTCTGTCTAGATATTTAGCAAATACGCCGGCTGTTTTCTTCATGATGCTATTGCTCGCACAGTATTCTTGTATAGAATGTAGTACTAGCATCAGGCATTGCCAATTCAATGTAGTGCGAAGTTCCTGAGCAGTAATATCTAGACTGTAATAAAATACTCAGATATGAAATTTCATATATTGTCATCATAAACCGTAAATATTTTCGACTGTACTAGCTAAATATTCGGAGTAATTAGTGTGAGCTGTTACCGTAAACGATAGCTGCACATAATTTAATATTCTTGTTTAAATGTAGTTGACTTCTCATTGCTTCAAAAAGATTAATTAATATGATAACTAAGTAAAGAAATAGTCACAGTCTATTACAAAAAAAGTGTGCTTTTTTGTATTGTTGTATAGTGAGCGGTGTATTATCATAATGATTAAATCTTGCTGTTTGGCATATGTGCTTTAAACATTTTTTTGCCTAATTTTGGTATTGAAATATCTAAATAAAGCGGCTTGAAAATTTTTAATATTGATTCTAAATACAAAACATCGTTAAATTCATCTAGCCGTGGAAGAATTATAACGCAAAAAAATCTATATAAAAGGATTTCGTCGATATATCAAAACAAAATAATGATGAAAAAAATTGAAAAACTTTCTTTAAGTAATTCAAGAATGAAAATCACAGGCGTATAATGTATGCATAAGACCATACAGATACAGACTTAGCAGGCTCCTATAATTATCTTTTACATGCAGTAGTTCAGAAACGAAGTGTTCGCACTTTATGAGTATTATTTTAAACAAAGAATTAGCATTGAATTTTGGTTCGCTTAACAATCCACTGGAATGAAATATAAAATATTTGAAGGGAGAAAAAAAAATAATAATAACAATGACTCATTTTGAGAGAAACTTTGCAAAGATGCGTTGTCATTAAAATTTGGCAAAACAAAAAAGGGGTATTTTTGGTAATAGTTTATAACGCCGTTTACTCTCCAAACTTGGTTATGAATGCATTCTGTTTCTATGATTCGAAAAGCGTCTGGAAAAGACAGATTTAGCATTCAAAAGAAAGTGTAGACTTAGTAGACAATTACATAAGAAAATCTCAATGAGTGTTTTTAACAATTGCAACATCAAAAAGCAATTAGAATATAACAGTAGGAGCATGTTTGTTGTCTGATTAGCTCGTAATAATCCTTATAGTTTTAGTGGTGATGATTATCAGTGCTCTTTTCGTATTAAACCAGCCCGCGTTTCTTTTCCCTTAGTTCATTCAAATATCCAAGACTTTTCAATGAAAAAAATTTAGTAATTGAAGTATAAGGATTGTTAAAAAATATAACACTGTCTGTGTTGAATAATAGTTGAAAGTATGGTGAATGACAATTTGTAATTTAAAAAAAAAATCAAATGAAACAAATGTTACATAGGAGCAGAAAAGAGCAAATCTTAAAAATGATTTCCAAGTGATCTATGAGTACATAAAAAGATTATCAATATTTGTATTTTCGGAAAATGCTAATAGTTTTCTCATTATTAACTGATTTGGCTTACTTCTAATATTAATACTATCTGACTATCATATCCATATTTCTGAGCTTGCGTTAGAATTGCAGAATTAGGAAAACTTATACAGTGCTTTCTCGGCTTTCTGGCACTTATACTGCTTATGCTAAATATTTTCATAAAACTGTGAGCCTGACTTTCAAATCTCAAATACCTAAAAATATACTTAAAGGTAGCAATGGATTAAAGATCAGTAGGGACTACTCGCGATCCCGTTTTTGGGAAAACGATAGAACTCATACATACCTACACTCATGTAACGATAGAACTCATATATATACATACATACACTTATGTGCCGAAACATTACGATCTACAAGCGTTTTCGGTTTCTATTGGCTGATATAACCGCTTGTACCATTCCTGACAATGACAGGAATGATACAAGCGGTTATACAAGGCACCTTTCATGGTCTAAAGCAGCGCTTCCCAAACTGGGGGCCGTAGTTTTGTTGAGGGGGCCGTGAAATATTGAAAACAAATTTAAAATGTTTTAAGACTAAGTGTACCATGTCAAATATGTATGTAAGATGCTAAAAATGTAATATTTGCATTTGATTTTTGCGATATTCGCTGTGTATGTTTTGTATTGAAAATAAATACAATAAATATTATAATAATATATCTGTATTACGATTTTTTTTTCCGATGGAGGCCGTGAAATGTTTTAATTTTTCCAAGGGGGCCTTTACATCCATAAATTTGGAAAGCACTGGTCTAGAGGCATTCGCGACCGACTAGACAAAATAACCTCTCTGAGTCCAGAGGGGTTATTTCGTTCCTCAAAATGATCCCACGAATATTAGATGGGATTTTAATCAGGAGAATTAGTCCGAAATTTAGTCCAGTGACGTCCATGAGACCAATCTCCATACTATCAGGATACCACTCCGCCAGTCTGTTTCTGGCCAAAGGTGTGTGTATATATATCACTTACTTCCCCCATTGCTGATAAAAATAAAATAAAATAAAATAGAGCAATTTCTCCACTTCCTTCACAGGATTCGAATAAGTCGGCCCGAGCAATATTATCCTCGGCTATTTCATGCATAAATATAACCGTCTGTACTGTATGGTATGGAGGCATGGTATGTATAATATGTAAGCGACGCAGGGATAGATCTTCCACAAGGAAAATCATCAGCGGTTGTCAACAGCTGTATTGACACCCGATGATATCATGATCTATTGTCGATGCTGTTTTTTTATTTTTTTTACAAAAACTTATTTTCTGAAAAGAGACGAGAGACAGCTTCATTCATAGGAACGATGCTACGCAGTTCCATTGCACTTATAATAATCTCTGAGTCGGATATGTTTACGTAGATATAGTGACCAAATAACCTTAATAATTAATTCGAATAGTATTTAACTTGATACTAGGTCACAAACTTGACTGTTGGATTTTGATCATTGCATTTTAAGACAAATCATAGGTAACCTTGTGTTTTGGTAGGACAAATCAATTAAGAACTTATTTTTACTTGGTGCGGGCCATATCTTTTGAATGTCAGCAATGCCTTGTTTATTCACTTTTTGAAGTCCTTTACCCCTACTTTCTTATCAGTATCACCAAAGTGCGAATAATAAGCCACCTGTCGTTTTCCCCATTAGTTTGTGGTGGAGGATAGGGATCACTTAAATTACAACCAAATCATTGATGACCATGAACTTGCGCCCTTATTTTCTCTGCGTTTGCAATATCGAGACCTTTCCAAGTTACAAACTGCTGAGATAGTCCAATAGAGGTTTTTGACTCTACGAAATGGTGTAATCGCAAAATTTCTCAATATGCATTAGACCTTCTACGTAACCCCAACATTTCCGAATGGTAACCTTTCAAAAATTCTCAGAGTTCGATATTTCGAAATATTTCATCCTTCTTTCTCTAAAATTTACGAATATTTGTAGGTTAATATTCCTTCAATTCTGCATGTTAAGAGTAATACGAGTAGTAGGACAAGAATAAGAAGAAAGACAACAATGATAAAGAATGGAATAGACTTCGTACATTATCAACGATGCGTTTTGTCTTATAATTTGGTTTATATAAGAATATCGCAGGATATTATATGTTTTGTGCCATCAAAAGTACAATATTGTAATGTTCTTAATTTTTACATCACAGCATTATTCATTATTTATGAGCCCTTATAAAAAATCCATGTTTTTTTTTTTTTTTCAATTGCACATAGTGTGGATTTTTAAGCTTCAGTTGTTGTTCCATTTGTAACAAATGCCCCATTTAGTTAAATGGAATATGCTTTACATTTAATAGTTTGTTGCAATCGGAACATTATTCCAAGATACATTGTAAGTCTTGGTGAGCGATTATCATGCTATATCAGATATGAATTGCGAACAAACGGTGCTTGTTCAAGAGCTATTGAAGTTTTAAAGTAAACAAATTTCCCAGAAATCTCAAGTAGTAAATAAACAAATAGTAACTGAAAACAAATAGTAAATAAAATATTAGTAAGATGATGACATTTATTATTTTTCTTTTCCTTTAAAAATCTGCATAGTCTAAATTAATCTGTTTTCCAGGAGAATGAATTACTTCCTCAAGTATTCTGTGTGATCACAATAATTTTGAAAATATTCGCTGGTATCAAAGTAAATACAGCAGAATTCTGTTCAGAACATATTAACTTAGCAACACAATTTGCATTACTTCATTTATCCTAGCCCAACATTTGATCGAAGCTTTTTTTTCAGAAATTTTTGAATTTCTTTCAGAAATTTTTGGTTAGTTATTGAAACCTTTTCTAAATTGAAGAAAGTAAATCAAAAGTAAGGAAATTAAGAAACATACGAAGGATTCCGACGATCTTTTCAAGTTTCCAAAAGACGCGAATTGATTCCCATGCATATAATTATTTGCAGTACGTCATTACATAATTGCATCCATAAAATCACGTCTCCTACATGTTTTTGTTTACTGATTCCAATACATTTCAAAAGAACTGCCCACTCAGTCTCCAAAAGCTAGATAGGGTATAAAGGCCTCGCCTACTCCCTATAAGAGAATAAAAGGCGTTAGCTGATGTTTTTTTCAAAAGAATTATATAAGGACTAATCTGACTGACTACTGCATATTTGAAGCTAAGTGAAGATTTATCATTACTTGTTTCTGTTCCTTGATCTGATAGCAGAATTATGGCAGGACACCTTTAGCAGTCAACTTATTGAAAATCCAGATATGTTTTGCATTTAAGCCTAAAAGAATTGCAACTGTACCAATTACTATTTTTTCTTCCCTTTGAAAATCATGCGCTTTTAGCTTTATAATTTCTTTCTGTTGTTTCAAAGAAGAATTGGCAACTGCTATTCTTCATTAGTAAACAGCTGCTTATACATTATATTTTACTAGTGATGTATTTGAATGCTAATTCTTTGATAATTTCTTGTGAAAATCCGCATTGTGCATATGCGATGTGAATTAATTGTCGAGGTGCTATTACTTTGTAGGCCAATGTTTGGATCATATGCTACTTTTAACTTAAAGCAAGTTAAGTTTCAACTTTTTGTTTTATCCTGGTTCTATTCGATGGCAGCTGAAATTGATAGCACACAACAGCGAATATTAATTTAAAAACAGCTGACGTTCCATCTTAAGAAGAAATAAAAACTTGTTACATTTTTAAACGAAATTGTAAGTACATTTTAACAGTATGTACAGTACCTGGCATCGTGTGTGTGTGTGTGTGTGTGTGTGTGTGTGTGTGTGTGTGTGTGTGTGTGTGTGTGTGTGTGTGTGTGTGTGTGTGTGTGTGTGTGTGTGTGTGTGTGTGTGTGTGTGTGTGTGTGTGTGTGTAAAGAAGAAGATATGCAATAAATTATAGAACTTTTAAGTATGCTACTCTGAGTATGACTAATTGTTTTCAGCGTGTCAAAAACTCATTCCGATTCTTAATAATTATTTTCAAAATTGAGTTATACACGAAAAATGCAATGTAAACTTTAGGAGAACGCAATATTTGCCATCCAGTTGCGAAGACTCGGTTTCGAATCCAGTCTGGATCTGATGCACTGTAATGCTTCATTGCTATAATGAAACTAATCAGTCTATAAACACCGTGAATTATTCACATACTGATGTGAGTTTCTTAATCATCTAAAGCATCTCTTGAATTTTGGATTACGACTAAGTTTGTCTTTAAAATGTTTCCTTTGTCATAAGAAATGTAGTATTATCTGATTTAATCACCGTTTTTTTTGCAATAAACAACAACAACAACAACAGTATATATATATATATATATATGTGTGTGTGTGTGTGTGCGTGTGTGTGTGTGTGTGTGTATTTTTTAAAATATATTTTAAAAACATTTAAATGCATTTTAAAATACATTTTAAAAACATTTAAAATTTATGTGAGAATCACAGAAAAGTTTTGATTTCTAAATTTGATCTGGATGATTGAACAGGAGGAATGTGACACATCTTGTGCTGAATATTTACTTTAATATTTTGTATGTTTGGAATACCGTTAATTAATAAACTAATTTACTTAGAATTCATTTATTAATTATAATAAAAGACTCGAACGAAAGAACCAAATAAATTATTTAAAAAATTCATCATCATCATCATCATCATGCATATCAAGGATTTAGGCCTAGCATGTCCTGTTCCGGCCTTAAAAATCATCGTTGAATCGTTTAAGAGAATGTTCTGGTTTTCTTTTTCCTAATGGCTTGTCCTTTAAGGCTTGTTTTGGTAATCTTTCTGTTTTCATTCTTTGAACGTGTTCCATCCATTTATGTTTATATTTTTTAATTTTTTCTATTACTGGTTCTTGGTTTAATTCTTTCATAATTTCTTCATTTCTTTTGTGATCAAATAGGGTATACTTTGCAGTTTTTCTCATAAACTTCATTTCTGCTGTTGTTAATCTTTGTTTGTCTTTTTGTTTTACTGTCCATATTTCGCTACCATACATTAAGACTGGTAGGGCTAATGTATTGTATACTTTTAGTCTGGTTTGTTTTTGAACTAGGTTTGTTTTAAATATAGAGTTAATTACACTTACTTTTAAATATTTTGCAATTTTTACGTTTATATCTTTTTCATTTTCATATGTGATCATACATCCTAGGTAGTTAAATGAATCCACCTGTTCTAAGATCTTGTTATCTATTACTATTTTAGTTCTTGCGGGATCTTGTCCTTTAAAGGCCATAGTTTTTGATTTTTCTGTTGATATTATCATACCATAATCTTTGGATATCTCATTTAGATCTAAAATAGCTTTCTGTAGTTTATCTTCAGAATTTGTAATTATTATTTGGTCGTCTGCAAAGAGGAGAGTGTTTAAGTTTACTGTAGGAGAAAGTTTAATTCCTTGATGTAAATTTTTATTCCATTTTATTATTATTTCATTTAAGTAGATATTAAAAAGAGTTGCTGAGAGGGGACATCCCTGTCGGACCCCTTGGTTTATCTCTCTCGTATATGATCGCTTGTGTCGTGATTTAATCTTATTTATATTTGATTATTTTCATATATACTTGTGATAGCTTTTAGGATATTATTTGGTATTTGTCTTTCTTTTAATATGTTAAATAATATGTTTCTTTTGACTTTGTCAAATGCTTTTTCAATGTCAATAAATGCAATATATGTTTCTAAATTGTATTCTCTTCTTTTCTCTATTATTAATTTTAGGCAAAAGGCCGGGTCTATACATGATCGTCCTTTTCTAAATCCATTCTGTACTTCTAAAATAAAGTTTTCGGAATATTTCATTAGTTTGCTATTTAAGATTCAGCTATATATTTTGTAACGGGAATTTAGTAAACTGATACCTCTATAGTTTTTAGGGTCATCTCTATTACCTTTTTTAAAGATAGGAATCACAATTTCTTTTTTCCATTCTATTGGGGGGGATACCAGTTGAATAAATTTTATTTAAAAATAATAAGAGTCTTTCTTTGAATCTTGTTCCTGCGTATTTATATAGTTCTGAACCTAGCTTATCTTCTCCAGGTGACTTTCCGTTTCTTGTTTCTTTCAGGCTGTTTTCTAATTCTTCTTTAGTTATTTCCTTTTCATTTTCGTTAATTATTTGCCAGTTGTCTTGTTTAAAATATTTGTCTGTCCACAATTCTATGTAGTAATTTAGAAATTCTTCTCATTTCAATTCGGTGTTTAATTTTATGTTTTCTTTGGTATCTGCATTTAAGTGTTTCAAAATCGTATATACATTGGGTCTTATTTTATATAAATCATGTTCTAAATTAGAAACAAATTTATTCCATGATTCTCTATATCTTTTTCTGACTTCTCTTTTAGCTATGGCTCTTATTCTTTTATATTCTATTTCATCTTCTAATCTTTTACTGCTTAACAATTTGTGATAGGCTTCTTTTTTTCTTTTTGATTATTTCTTTGATTGTATCATCCCAGATCTTCAGTTTTTTCCTTTTATTGAATTTTTTTGGTCTTTCCTAAGCTTTCATTTGCTGCTGCATTTAGTATCGTTTTTATATTAAGCCATTCTATTTCTGTTTCTTCATTTGTTTTATTTTATCTAGATATTGGTTAATTCTTTGTTCATATAGCCATTGTACATTTGTGTCATTCAATAGTCTAGTTTTATAAACAAATGTTTCAATTTTTCTTTCTGTTCTTGTTACTTGTAGTCATTTAGGTGGTAATCTTAATTTTATTTTAACAATAAAGTGGTCACTGCTTATTTCATATCCTCTGTGAACTCTATCATCTAGTGAAAATTTTGATGTCTTTTTATTTAATATAAAGTAATCTAATATTGATTTCCATCCTCTTGCTGCCCAAGTATATTTATGTATGTCTTTATGTTTATAGAAGGAATTCATTATTTTTAGTTATTATAAACTACAAAATCAATCAATTTTTTACCATTCCTGTTTAGAGCATGTTCTCCATGTATTCCTATATTATTATTAATTTTCGTGTTTCCAATTCTTGCATTTAAGTCTCCTGCTAAAATTATGTAATCATTTTAATTTATTTTATTAAATATGTTTTGTAGCTGATTATAAAAATCAATATTATCCTGTTCTCTTCCTCCTTCTAGGGCATATAGACCAATTATTGTTAAATAAAAAAATTACAAAATATAAATCCGTCTTGGTTATCTGGATTTCTGATAACCAGACTAAGTTTCCAGAAAAGTTATTCTTCTGCTCCTCCATTTAGAATAGTCGTAGATGTGTTGGAAAATATTGTAGCAAAAATTTCTATAAATAAACAGAATTAGATCTTTTTTGCTGCCGTACTAACTATTTTTCTCATTCATTTATCTCTACTAGTGATATCATTTCTCAGAGGCTTGGAACTTTCCGATCAGCTAGTCAGCAACCATTCAACAGGAAAGTAAGCGCTCACTGAGCACTGCTCAGCCTTTCTTAGATAGGAGTGCTACTGAATAAGAAAGCGATTTGAAACAGTTCATGCCTATACATTTATTCCTCTTTAAGATTTTTATAATGTTTTTTTTTAAAATTGTGTTTTCTTAAACTGTATGGAACAGGCTTCGACTTTTCATTGACTCTGTTGTTCACGTTGAGCTGCGCCATCACGTTATTTTCGAAATAAATATTGTCAGACAGTAGAGCGCTCGTGATCACCTTTTTTCTAGATTAATCAAATTCTAGACTAATCCAGTTTCTCTTATATAGTTTCGATATCGGTTTCTAGGTTTTGCCTACTGCTCAGCTATCCTCGCATGAGATCCATCCCCTGTTTCCAAAAAATGGCAAATTCATAATCAACAGTTTTTTTCTCAGCTTATTACCATTTGGAGAACCTGGAGAGTTATGTTTTGATTAAAAATCTTGGATTGTTTACAAGCGTAAACAATCCAAGAGTGAACAATTCCAAAATTTTTAAAATTTCATTACTACAGTATAGCCACTACTACAAACACAATCAGAAAAGTTTAAGTTACAGGCTACGAAAAGTTACACACTCTTTTAAAATTGAAACAGAATTTTCAGTTATCTGCAACAACGTTGAACTTTGCTAACGTTTCCAATGCTTGCCACTTGTCTGACGAATAAACATCATATGTTACTAAATAGAAAAACGACAAAGTGGAGTATATTGTTGATATACATGACTTGCCACTGTCTCTTTGTGGCATGCTAGTAATGATTACCACATCGCGCAATGAGGTATATCATATTATAAATTCTATTCCTCCATAATTTGGGCAGTGATTTTCATTGGAAAATACTAAGAATTACATTAAATTTATGGAATGAAATGTTTTTCATCTGCTTCGTTTTTGTTTTTTTTCTGGGCATGTCAAATGTCCATGACCATGCACTTTTCTTGATGAGGTTATACAGCAATAATACTGCTCCTATTTCTCAAACTAGCAGTCAAGGTCATAAAGACGGTTTTTCATCACGTTTCAAGATCAAGGGTGTTGTAAATGATTATTTAATCAGTTTTAAGATGTTTATAGGATGCCAATAAGTATCTACATAAATGACACGTCTGATTTGATAGTGAAAATTGTCGAATATACACAGACATGTAAACAGAGAAACAACTAGAGAATATACAATTGACAAGATTGGTAAAAGTTGTTTGCAATTAATGTCTTAGTCTACTTGAAAATGTGGATTGGAGCAGACTTTAAATTGAAAGAATGGCTATTCGTTGTTTCCATTAAAACAAATTTATCTGTTTGATACAATGGTAGATTCTTCAAGAGAATTTCTTCTTCTTTGGAAAGTTAGTTCACAAAATCAAACGCAAATAAAAGCGCATAGTATCAATAATATTCACTTCATTCACCGAGAGGAATTATTAATTAGCAAACATTTCTAGTTTCTCATTTTCAATAGTGATAAGAGTAAATATAACGTGAAATCAGAGAATCTTAAAATATATTCCTATATCTTACAGAACGAAAATTTATGATTAGCACTCTTTACTATGGAAATATTAAATAAATTTATGTAATGATTATATATTCATTCTCTTCCTCTACCTTCGCATATAAAATACATAATCATTTATAATTTCTATAAGACATTCATTTCATATATTTGCATAGCAGAAACATAAATATTCCCTTCGTGCTTTATTAATCGCATCCGATGGCCAGTATGTAAATTTCATTTGATGGAAATCTACATCGTTCCCCGTGATGTCTATTTCAGTCATCTGACTTGTTCTGTCATCCGGCTTTTCAGCTGTTAAGGTGATGTATATTCTGTGTGCACACGTAGGTACTCTAAGCAGAAAAGAGTGAAGGGGAGGTGTTTTCTTGTATAAGAGTAGGTACAATAAATTAACACACACACACACACACACACACACACACACACACACACACACACACACACACACACACACACACACACACACACACACACACACACACACACACACACATATATATATATATATATATAATTATTTTCACGATTTGAAAAACGGTATTCGTCGTGCATCGCTGGTATATTTCCCAGAAATTCTCTCCTCCCCTTTACGCTTTAAAATCTTTCGAGGGTTGGAATATTGCTGACAGAAAAATTGACGAAATAAAAGAATACATTCTTGGTATCGAACGAAAATGTACATTTAAGAATACTTTTCAAAAATAAGTTCTAATAGCAATTGCGATCCAGGTGTTCGTTTACAATCACATTAAAGCAATTGGTAATCGGAAAGTAGTTATTTTAAAATAAAAAGTAAGGAAAAGCTGGAGAAGGAAAGTTAATAACTTCGGAAATATATGCAAATACTTGTTCGACAAAGGAGAATTTTATTGCAGATAGGCATGAAATGGAGGCGTGACATGGAACTTTTCCAGAACGCCTGAACTCTCTGAAATAAACTAACGTCTTCCAGAGAGTTCAGGCGTTCTGGAAAAGTTTTATGTCACGCCTCCATTTCATGCCTATCTTCAATCAAATTCTCTCTCCCCCTCTCTCTCTCTCTCTCTCTTTATCTGTTTTATCTATACTTGGTTTAATTTCTTATCCTGTTATTATTTTTACCTATTAGCCTAACCACTGTAGTAATGAACGATAGTTCTACAACTTTTTGAATGTGTGTGTGTGTGTGTGTGTGTGTGTGTGTGTGTGTGTGTGTGTGTGTGTGTGTGTGTGTGTGTGTGTGTGTGTGTGTGTGTGTGTGTGTGTGTGTGTGTGTGTGTGTGTGTGTGTGTGTGTGTGTGTGTGCGTGTGCGCAGTAAAATTGCTTGAATTCTCATTGCAATAGATGAGCTTGTTTATCTAAACATGATGTTCTTATTTCAGGAATCAGTTTGATAAACTCCAGTCTCAGAGCGAAATGATAAATAGTAAGGCTCATACTCCATGCATTTTTACGTGATTTCTTTCAGCTACCATTGCGCTTCCGAATCTATTAGTTTTTATGGAAACATTCAACGATTTATCCATATTGAGTACAGTATGAGTACATTTAAAAAAAGAAATAAGAAATAAAGAAAAGATAAATAAATAAAAAAATGGTTGAAACAGAACTACTGTTGTAATGCAGAGTGAGTGTTCAGACTGTAACGAGAAATGCGGTGTGATATCTGTATGCGTCACTTTCCTTACTTGCGATACTTGCCGTATCGGAGCACGCTGTCCAGTGTACAACAGCCATCATATCACTGATAGGACGAGTGCTATAGTTGGACAAAACTTGGTATAAATTATATTTGAGCTAAAGTCATGTGACGTCAGTGTATCATCACGTAGTCTTTAGTTTCGCATCTCTTCACTGAGGAAGGCTGTTGTTCTGAACATGAGCTGTTAAATCAGCGGGGAAAAAAAAAAGAAAAAAAAAACATGAAGAAAAGCTAAAGACAGTTCACAAAAAATTTCAGAAAAATGGTTGTAAACATGGCATTGGAAATAAAATGAAAGCAAATAAAAATAGAATGAATTAATGAAAAATAAAAAAAAAAGAGAAAGCACTAAATACAGACTACAAACAAAAACTAATATTCTGTTGAAAATATGACGAAAGCAATTTCGAAAATTTCTCTATTATTTTCATTTGTGGATACAGAAAGAAGAATATGATAATAAGATATAGAACTATGCTAGAACTCTCATCGTTACAATGGATCTTTAGAACCTTAGACATAATAAAATTCTTACTACCGGAAGTTAGTTGCACTACTTTCATTTTAGAATTTCTATTTTTAGATCAGCCTTCCAATTGTTGCCGATGTTACTAGAGGATATACGGGATACCTCTAAAATTACTGCACAGATTTCTTATCACATCGTATCATCCGAAAATAATCTTCTAATATAATACAATATTCTTGAACTGAAGAAAGATTAAAAATAAAATGTCTTAATCTGAATTATTGATCGAAGTTTTTTATTGTCTGAATAATTGACTGAACTTGCTACAATGGAAAGTTTTTAATAAATTTTATGCTATTTTAATTTCGACAACATATGAGGAAAATGTTTCAGAGATAACACTATACTTACGAATAATCTCTCATATATGTGATTGTTTTGTCAGAGATTAGTTCAGGTTTCCGTCTGTGTTATTGCGACATTTTAGCATAGAAGTTTTCAGGTTGCTTTTCGTTTGCCATTTCCAATTCTTGTAATAAGTCGTACCTCCGCTTTCTCTCTTTCGTTTTTCTCCCTTCTTTCCTTAATACTGGTTGAGTTTTGTCCAGCGCTTTGTATTCAGATAACTTAGCCTATGAGAGAAAAATGGATACAGGAAAAGCTCACGATCTTCCTGTAGGCGTCCCTTCTGGGGAATTGGGGAAGGGAACTTCTTCCCAGTTTGCACATCTCTGGGTCTAGTGTATTAAGATGAGATAGGAGACCCAGTGATGTGCTAACTAGAAGGAGTTCCCATCTCCACGTCTTCAGAAGGACCGCCTATAGGCATATAAAGTTTTTCTGTATTCTTTTGAAAAGAGAGCAGGTATAAATCTAAATATTTTTGTTCGATACGTTTTGGAGGTTGATGTGTATTAATTTTATGCATAGTTACATGTGATAGCCAATAAAAGGACTAACCCCTTGTTGTCCTTAATCATTTTTTGTCTTCTTCTAATTTTCTTAAATACCTTTATCTAAAAAAATCCCGAAGTTCTTATTTTTTAAACTTTGCAATCTTTAAAAGTTTGTTTAGTTTTCTAATGAAATGGACACCTGATTTTATATTGAATGAAGAATCCTGACATATAAATATGTATATGTGTGAACTGCAAAATACAATTAAAAAATAGATAAGGATTGCACAAAATTGTTAAAAATATAAAATACACGCTTTAACAAAGTGACTACAGAATAAGTAAGATCTTAAGCTTGAACACAAGGATAAAATAATCATGAAGAAATCTTAGTATTAATAATGATGAATAAGTTAGATTATTTTAAAAAGTTATATTATTTGCAAATGGTAATTGGGTTGCTAATGGATTTTTCCTCTACCATTTAGCCAAATCTTAGATCTATGAGAGCACACTGGGAGGACTGCTTCACCAACTAAACGGATATTGTAGCAATACTTGTATTACTTTGTTTTTAAGAGCAATATGTAAGACAATCACCGAAGTGAGGCTTTTCAAGAGCTGCGTACTGTAATTTCTAGGCACAGTCTTTGTGAGTTTATTCTGTGAATTCTAATCTATTTTCATTTTAATTTCAGCTCATAACTCGTATGGTTCAGAAAAATCCGAGTTTTTGAGAAAAAACTGATTTTTGGTTCAAAATGTTAGTGTCCTTCATGAAATGATAGTAATCTCTTCTCCATCGTTTGAAGGGAACAGGATTAACTCTATTCGATTTGTAGTGTTTGAGGCATCAGTTTTTACTACTTGCACCCGCTGAACTATCACATCCATAGTTTTTAGGCGCGTTTGAAAATCATTACCGGCTATTAGATTTGATCCATCCGTTCATATACGCATGTAATTCCTCTGTTTTAGCTGAACATATTTGATTTAAATTCGGTTTGTAGAATAATTCCAAGCATTTGTCAAGCCATTTCGATTTTCATTTCATTCATTCATTTACGAGAAGAAAAATGTGGCAAAACATTTTGAAATATTAAAAGCAATGACTCCGCTCTAGCTGAACAGATTTAACAAAATTTAATATTTACAATGCCCAGTATGATATGTTTGCTTAGTTCAGTTTGAATTATAATTAATATTAATAAATTTTTATCGGAAACATTCGACAAATTACTCAGAATGACAATAATAATCCCTATTTGACTGCGCTGAATTTACTGAAATTTAAAATTTAAAATCTCGAATGAAATTTGTTCGGTCATATCTGTTATAGTTTCAAGTGGAATATTTTAAAATCTGTGACCACCTGAATCGAACTTGAGCATTGGTTGCTATGATAAGAAATGGTATCACCACACAAAAATGTGATTAAGAAATGCCCCTTTTTATGATTATTGTCTACTATCGTTTATTTGCTGGAATTTGAATTCCACAAATATGCTTATATTTTCTAGTTCGACAGGCGTCAAATTTAATTTATTTTTGTGAAAAAAATACTGAGGTTTGCAATCAATAGTATTCACAGGTCTTAAAAGATACTTAGTCTAGTTGTTAAGTAAGTGGATTCTTCTCAAACCTTCATTCATTCATGTTTTTCCATTTTTAATCCTTTAATGATTTTAATACCTTAATACCTTTACATCCATTTTTCTTCTCAAAAACTCTTCTATTTCTTCTTCTTGTTTTCTTCTCAATCTGGAGTATGGACCTTTAATTCTCGTTATAAGCGTTAATTGAACATTCCCGTTAAAGTAATATTCAATATCTTCAAAACTGGGGGGGGGGGTATAGCTATTTTTGCTACTTTTATGAATTCCCCAAATGATTCATATGCAATATAGGAATTTTCTCTATCCTAATCAGTAGAGCACAGTCAGCATCGTGAAGACCAGGCAGGTTTCTAATGATGAAGAAAACGCGCGTTTTCCACCAAAAACAAAATCTGTGAACACTTCAATCGCACTTGAGCATAGAAATAGTGGTACCATTAAGAAATATTCTTTCCGTTCCTACCACTCTTGAATTCAACAACAGTAAGAATTATTTGTCAGCTTTATTTTTCTTAGTTGAGCTTTTTCCTGTGGAAATAGTCAAATTGTAATTTTTTGTCTGTCTTTTAAACTATAGATTATGTATTTGAAAATATATGAGCTGATTGACTCGTGTGGATAATATCACAAATGAGTGTGAGATGAGAGATTTCTCTCCATGATTATTCTTTGAAATGGCAACAGAAAGATTCAATACCATAACGGGAAGTGATGTAATTCGCATCTATACTGGTAGTATAATATTGGTAATACTTTTTTTTTTTAATTTTTAGTTCGTATATGTTTCCTTGTAACAGCGGATTTATTTCCCATCCCCCATTCTGCTGAACAATGGAAAAAATCAGGCGGAAGTTGGAGGCTCCTCTATGACGTCAAAGCTCAAGCTGAGAAAGTACCCCTAGTAAGTCCGACGTAAAGGCTTGCATCTTCAAACTTTGTACGTCTTTAAGGAGAACATATAATCTTGGCTGCTGACAAAAATAGGCTTAACGGGACTGGTTTCCGTTGCGAAATGCAAACTTCCTAACCCCCCCCCCCTCCATCAGCGGAAAGTTACTGAGCCCTAACGACTGCGCATCCAAGAAGGGGGGGGGGGAGTGACGTGATAAGGTACTATAAAGTGCCGAGCCTTTTAGGCGGGAGCAAGGGATGCTGTGTTTATCGCACAATCGCCGTCTGTTCTTGCGCTCTTCTCCTTTCAATTAGAGTTCTCAGCGACGGCTCTCTGTCGGGAGGGGGGATGGGAGTGGGGAAGAAACAGGCTGTAGACTATACGGTTGGATCGCTTTTGGCTTCTTCCTCTAACCCTTTAGGTGCCCGTGTTTCCTCGACGCTCGCGAGCGATAACTGCGACATCTCAGACGGGAGAGGTTTCGCCGTTATCTCGAGCCGCACAACATGCTTTTATTTAGTTTCTATTTGGCACTCGTAAGTGGCTGATTGTCGTTTGGGAGCATTTCGTTCTTCTCCGCCCTCAGTTATGTAATCCAATCGCTTTCTGAATTTGTAATCCTAGCGCGAAAATATCACTACATGAAATCATTTTGATATGTTGAATGAGACGGTTCTAAAATGTAGATTCGGAGCTTCAGCGAAGTTTTTAATAATTATTAAAGAGTCTGTGAGTAAAGACACTCTTATCTGTTCTGTGCCTGAAGCAAAGGAACTGAATAATAAAAAAGGAATTACGATACGAAAATATCAGAGACGCAATCATCTGAACAATATAAAACAAAGACTAAAAGATCTTTCTAGAAGCAACAACCAGATTTTTATATTCCTGTGCTTTCTCTCCCACTTTTACAGACTTTTATGATCACAGTTTAAACCCGACAAGAAAAACACGAATGTCTTTTGTTAAAGTATGAATGATTATTTAATTACTTTCCCCTTGTAATGTAGAATGAAAAAAGGCTACTTCCTTGCAGCTTTTGGAGGGAAGCTGTACATGAGCTGTTTCTCCGACCCTGACAGTATTTAAATCAAGCTGAAACTGAGGACTATTGTGATTAATGTAATCCTCTGTTTGATAAATATTTTGAAATCTTTCGTCCTGCTGTTCAATTTTTTGCCGCCTACTGTCCACAGAATTCTACAGATAGCAGTTTTAGGGCTAAATTTCTTAGGTTTTTTTTTTTTTTTTTTTTTTTGCTTTTTGTTAATCACCAAATTATGTTAATATAGGTGACACTTCTTGATTATTGCATAGTCATTAATTTAGACATGGAAGGAGAACATCATTGGTGTAGATCTTTTGTGGTGTAGAATAAGAAGGGTCTATATCGGGACAATTTGAAAAGGGATTAATGAAGTCTTCTACAAATTGTTTTAAATGATCTTTCATGAAGTGTGACAGAAGTTAATATTTATTAACCTCTATCACTATTGCGTGATATAATTACTTTTACCATTTTCGAATGATAATCACCTAGCCTTACTACAAGAAAGAAAGAGAGAGAGAGAGAAAATACAACCTTATCAACCTCCAAGGTTCATAAGGTTGCATTTTTAGTTTAATTGAAAATTCACTACATAAATTGTTATATTGCATTAAATCCTTCCATGAAATTGAAAACGTTAATACTTTAACACAGTATGGCTACTAGCCACAGTGCTGCACTTATGAAAAGGAATATGCTTCTGATTGAATGGAATATATTTTAGTTTTGACTGTTATTGTAGTTTTTGCTGGGATTATCACACTATGATGCAACAGTCTTAGAAATTCCTTCCGTGGACAGCAGGGTTTTTCCGCCCGTTTATCTGGGGTTTTTCATCCCTCAAGCAGGCAAACCGGCCCCATGAACACACACGGATTAAAGTCAGGAATACTGACCCAGTCATAGGCCTGATTCGTCAGCTATGTCGGTCCCGAACCCGGATAAAATTTGGAGGGGATTGAGATGGTGCCGTACCTTCCCATAAAAGAGACTCACGGTCGTTGTATCATCATACGAAACTAACTAACTAGAAATCCTTCAAAAATATGTAAAGCAGCTTAGAAGGAACCTCCGTAGCTCAATCGGTATAGATGAAGCCCTGTGATAGGCAAGACCTGGGTTCGATTCCCGTCCATGACGTTTATCTGGTCTCTTTCGACTAAAGGTGAGTTAGCCGGTTTCATACAGAGGTATGAGAGAGTTTTTTTTACCCCGAAACTCGGGTTTTTCTTCCATCAGAATAGGCAAACCGTCCCCTTGAACACACACACACACGGATTACAGTCAGGAATACTGACCCAGCCACAGGCCTGATTCGTCAGCTATGCCAGTCCCGAGCCCGGATAAAATTTGGGGGAATTGAGATGATGCCGTACCTTCCCGTAAAAGGGATTCACGGCTGTTGTATCATCCTAACTAGAAATCCTTCAAAAATATCTAAAGTAGCTTAGAGAGGAACCTCCGTAGCTCAGTCGGTATAGACGAAGCCCTTTGGTAGGAAAGACCTGGGTTCGATTCTCTTCAGTGAAGTGAGGAATCTTTATCTTGGTCTCTTTCGACTAAAGGTGAGTTAGCCGGTTTCATACGGAGGTATGAGAGGGTTTTTTCACCTCGAAACTCGGGTTTATCGTCCCTCAGAATAGGCAAACCGGCCCCGTGAACACACGCATGTACAGATATAGGACACTTCTAGAATAAGGATTGACCGACCTATTTGGTGGGATTTTTGGTTTCGAATGCTTGCACGGCGAAATGTGGATTTACCCGTGAGCGTAAATCATGATCAGGAGCTTAGAGAAATTGTTCTTTATCTAGAAATCTTACTTCACTGATATTTTAAATTGATGGCCGAAGAACTAAGATTGTGACTACTACACTTAAATTTCTAGGAATGTCTGAGAGAAAGAGAGAGAGAGGAATTACATAGCGTTTCCGTAGCAGTCAGAAGAATGAGAGCGTCATTTAATTTAAAAAGGTCTGGGTTTGATTCCCGTTTAGAATGTAAGGAACCTTTATAAAGGCATTTCTTTCAAAGATGAAGATGACAAAAAACTTGAATTCCTTCTTGAAATTAGATTGTTATTTCATTCTGTCACGCAGTATTCGTGTCCTGTTTACGAGGAAAAATTCAGACTGCTTTTTGTTGAACAATCTAATGATTTGTAGAAGGGGGGGATATCCTCCTAAAAAACAAAGTAGAAGAAATGTTTCAAAGCAGGACGGATCCGGGTTTTTGTAGAGAATAGGAAGCTATGAAAGTAAGTAGGATAACACCAATTGGAGAGAGGGTTTTTTAATAGTTAAACAGGACTGAGTTTTTGTGGAACGGAAGTTAACTAGATTATCTGTTCCGTTTTGGAGGCCAAAACAGCAATTGTCATTTAAGAAATTGAAAGTCAATATTCTTGATATTCTTATATAGTCTTCTTTGTTCATGCATTGAATAATTCATTAAATAAGACTGATGTGAAAAAGATGTGGATGAACAGTTTAGTGTTATGTTGTTTAAGTAAAGGATATTTTCATGTTGTTTGTGATGAGAGGAATTTTCTAGTTCTTTCTGAAAGACTAGGTCAGTTGGTTTTAGATGACGGTGGGAATTCCCATTCCCCTTTCTTGTACTTGGTTTTTCCTCACAAAACAGACAAGCTATATATGATTATAATAAAACTTTTATTTAAGTAAATTTTTATTATATTTAGATAAATAACATTGGAGATTATCTTGCATTAAAAGTTCTAATCACAAATGCAGTTTAAATAAACATTATTTATTTTTTTCACATTTGATGATCTCTCTCACATATTCAAAAATGAAAATATATTACTAATACTAAAGTTACAACAAAGAAAGGAGAACAAAGTTAGGGTAATGTATTTATGGACGTGAGTAAGACATAACATATTTACATGTAAATGTATGATGACTAAACATCAGAATTTTGAACTCTTAAAACTCTGCTGATACAGTATATTCGAAACATATTCAGCCGGTATGAGTGTTGGCGAGTGTTGTCATCGATCCGTGATTATCTGGGAACAGGTACATCTGTGGCGTAGTCGAAGGAACGACAGTATCGATAGGAAAGATCAGGGTTCGAAACCACCCATAGTTTATTATAGCCATTTGAGGTCAGGAAAGAATTGCTAAATAAATAAATAAATATAATCTCTCCAAGTACATTTTCAAATCCTTGTCAACCTATTCCTAGCTTTTGGTGATGAAATCTCTCATAAAAAAAACTTAAATATTGGAAATAGTTTGGGATGTTCAGAATTAATGCTGGCAGCTACAATCTTCTTCGATACCCATGGGGAACACAAAGAGCTTTACTAAAGGCTTTTCAAATGAAGGCGAGTTACACATATACGGAAGTGGTAGGATGCCTCCTCCTAGAAATTATGAGTTTATTATCCTGCAATGCCTACAAAGCACACAGTTAACAAATATAAAATGCTCTCTTCCTAGCCTTAGTTGCTTCAATAATTATAACCAACGTTAAATAAGAGCAGCAACAAGAACAGCTGTTGTTGCTGTTATTTACCGGAAGAAAATAACAGAAGAAGCTAGGAACAGGTCCACAAGGATTTAAAAATATGCTTGGAGAGATTATATATATATTTATTAGTTAGTTAACATGTTTTTTTTTTCATGACCTTACAATGTTTTGCGATTACGGGATCTGTAGGTGGTGTTTAAATATTAAAACTGAACATATATTAATATATGGGCATATCTATAAATGGAACACAAAGTCCTCAATTATTCACTGAGGAATCCTTAATTGTTAGTTACAGCTTTATTTTAGACTTTGTAAGTATAACTCTTCATGTTGCTTTTCGATATGATATTATTGCAATATGATATTATTTTTTTAACATGCAATTATCTTGTCAAGCGATTCTACAAATTTATATACAACACTGCATTCTGATGCATGAAAAATAGTAGGGCTAAAAGGGTTTTTTTTTTTTTTTTGGTACGTTTAGAAAAATCTAGGTAACAAATAACAAATCGTAATCGAGAAGATCACGTGTGTTAGTCGTATTTCCGTTACAAAACCAGACACCCTGCGGACAGAAGTGCAAGTGTTGACAAGCCAGGGATTGCTTATCGTGTCTGCAATTTCTGGACGTAGACAGGAGTGTACTCTGTACCGTAGTATATGTCCTACATAGTTTACTGTCTGACTTTCACGTTATCACTACAATGTCACTATTTTTTCTTCGGCCGCTTGTAGCAAGATCATTTATTGTTTGCTACTGAGGTGGTACAAAGTGTCAGAAGGGATACTTGTATTAATGCCTACGTTGTCAGTTTACTAGCCTTGGCCTTGAACCTAAAAACAGTACACGAAAAGTCATACGTTTTCCTTCTTTCACCTCATCTACCCAATCATGTGCTTCCCATTTCCAACTCTAGTGGATAAGATAGCAGATGAATTTGCATTTCATATTTCTTGAACAACATTTGGAATCTACAGATGTTTACGATATATTTAATCACTTTGTATGTTATTATGTTATTGTGCCACATTGTGTTTAATGATTAACATGTACCCATCTAGACAGTTTTGTTTTATTTCTCCCTTTGATTACGAAAAAAAATCTTTCTATTGAAAACTACATACGCCTATAAAATACAAGCTATCGATGTGAGACTATCTTTCTCAACTCATAATAAAAGTCCATAAACACGAATATTCATATATATGTGTGTGTGTTGTCTGCGTGCGTGCTCATGCATATTCTCTTGTGTTCATCTATATTCACGCAGTATATAGAGATGCCTACTGGTGCCTGTTCTAGCAGTTTTTTTTTTTTTTTACGACACAGTCCATTTTTAGAGTCGTTGTGTTCCCTCTACCGAAAGCAATCATTCGCTATTTAGCATTGCACCTGTCGTTTTCTCGTTTGTCGCCAAGAAGGACTGTTAGATATAAAACTGGTGTGACATGTCAAAGGCTGATTTTGTTTAGATTGAAGCAGGGAAGCTTGTAGCAACAGTCTCGCTGTAATTTCATTTACAGTGCAGATCATAAATCTCTAGTGTTTCTTTTTCCCGTGTTCAACACATGATACGGCACAATGAGAAGTTATAAAACAAAGGCATACGACGTTCATTAAAATTCTTTTCAAAGTAACGCACACTCTCAGAGATGATTACCAAATAACTGCCCGAGTTAGAGCTATTGTTAGTGACCATAATTTAATACGAACGTTAATTTGCTATTTCAGTTTTTTATAATTGATTTTATTAACTTACAAAAATTCTAGTAATACTTTGTACTCAAGATTTACAGTGCACATTAACACCGGAAACAGATGTATCGAAAAATAGATAACATAAATCAGCATCATAGTAAACATGCTAATATGTTTACAGTTATAATAGATGCATGAAACATAATTCGGAATTTGGCCTTGGGTGTGAACAGCTACATTCACTTTCTATTTTTTGCAGCTGCATATTAAATACGAACGATTGTTTATTCCAAATAAAAACCATCTCTATTCTCCTGATTATTAAATCAAGAATCAGTTATATACAGTACATTTAGCTGATGCTTGATTTTATATCTATATACTATATTATACTATACTATACCGTATTGTGTTGAAAAAATGAATATTTTTGCCGCTTTACCAGCAAAATATAAAATTTGTACGTCTGTTTACGCAATCCATCTGTTATAATAATAATAATAATAATAATAATAATAATAATAATAATAATAATAATAATAATAATAATAATTTGTATTTTTATTGATCTCAAAAATATTTTCATATATACAATAATCGTCTTAAGTGACATTTCAACATGTTATTTTACAAAGTATACAGCAACCAAGTGCTGCAGATCATGGTTCATTTCTACATTAGATTTCTATAAAAAAACAAAAAAATTAAATATTTTTTTTACTATTAAAATTATGATTATATATTATTGAGTTTACAACACATATTGTTCTGGTTTTTTTAACAATGAAATTCATACAAATTTTCATTTTATATGTGTGTGTGTGTGTGTGTGTGTGTGTGTGATATGTAAATATATCACGGAGGGGACACTGAAATATGTAAATTCCAAACTTAATGTTTTTCATGTGTGTGTGTGTGTGAGTGTTTTTGTGTTAATTCTCTGAATAACTCTTAAAGAGAAAGTGTGGGCATTTGATGCGCATTGAACTTCTTACTGCGCATTTAAAAAACGATTTCGATGCTTTTATATTGTGGAGAGATTCTTGCTAAACTTAGTTTTCAAGACCTCGTTGCTTCCGAAGAAGTTGAATACTCCTGATTCAGATGACAGAAGTTTGGTCGTGACTGTCAAACTCAGATAAACTGAAAGAGGTGGTGGAACTTAATTTTTAGAGGAACATCATTTGCACATGCGGGCGCGCATCCCCACATGATTTTTTTTCGCCCATGAATGGTTGATATGAGATTACAAAGCATTATTGTCATGAAGGATAGCTAAGAGTTAGATAATCCAAATGGTAGTTTCACATGAAGCAATGAACATAATCGACTCTTTCAAGACTTTCATAAACATCTATGCCAGAGTGGGAGTCGAACCACTTCATTTTAATACACAAATTAGAATATGCACATAACGAACGAAGGATTCTTTGAATAATGGTTGTCAAGGAAATGGATTTATACAGCCTCCATGAAAGAGTATTGGTAACCTAGTCGGTATCAAAAATACCCTTTGGGTGGAAAGAACAAATGAAGACTATTATGTCTGTAAGTTATTACATGTATTCCTTTGGCCAATTTGCGTATTTCATGGATAAAAAATTGTAATTTCAAGAAGAGGGTACCCTACAATATCCGTATAAGACCCGCTAACTCGACTCCAGTTGAAAAGCTTATTCTTTTGCATCCTGACGGGATTCTATCTCCGGTCTGTCCAACTAAAAGGCAATTGTCGTTTCCTCACGACTGCTCTACAGAGGGGGAGTGAAGAAAGAGCTTAGAGCTACCTAGTAAGAGTTTTCAAAGGGTCTGATGAAAGCACTTATGGGGTCAATGAAAGCTTATTACAATGATGGAAGAAGAAGAATCGTAGTTCTTCCGTTTACTGCTAGTGAGTAAACAAATCATGATACATAGCCCTGTTGCAGGGAATAAAAATAGTTTTCTAAATCTGACCCAGTTTTCTCTCTTTCTAAACCTAAGAATTATATATATATATATATATATATATATATATATATATATATATATATATATATATATATATATATATATATATATATATATATATATATATATATATATATATATATATATATATATATATATATATATATATATATATATATATATATATATATATGTAGAAAGTATTTTACCTTGGGTATAATAAATGTTAAGAATACCAAGTAATTTTTTAAAAAACCTGGTTTTTACTCCATTTCCCAAGTATCCCAAGTAAGCAAACAGACAAGTAAGTCAAGTTTGCGCCTGCAAGTGATGCAAGTCTAGCTGATCCTACAGGTAGTGCAAGATCAAGGCAACTAGTGATCGGATCTCGCTCCACCTTTACCACGAGTTGCCTTGATCTTGCACTACCTGTAGGATCAGCTAGACTTGCATCACTTGCAGGCGCAAACTTGACTTACTTGTCTGTTTGCTTACTTGGGATACTTGGGAAATGGAGTAAAAACCAGGTTTTTTAAAAAATTACTTGGTATTCTTAACACATATATATATATATATATATATATATATATATATATATATATATATATATATATATATCAGGTTCTGAAACTTCCCTGTTTTTGTCACTATTTTCCTATTTCGTCTAATAGAAATAAAAAAGGTCGTCTTTCTTTTGTTTATTTAGGAAATAATTTTCAGTTTATCCAAAAATAAATAACTTTATTGCTGGACCCAAATCTAGAAGTGGCTCATCTGCTCTCCAGGCTGGGCAGATAATTTTCGTCACCTGGTGTGAGATCCAAACCCTGCTTATTGGGAACTAAAGTAGCTTGGAAAAAGAATGCCATGTTTTGTATTAGGGCGTTCACATTTTCTAACATTTAGACCATCCACAATCTTCTTCTTTCACTACGCGTTATTCTCGCTTCCTATGCAGGGTCCACGTGTTACTTAGATGCGGCTTCTTAGTACCACTCCCAACCAACCAGTCGCCTGGTCTGCCGCTGTGAGGGATATATTTTTGGCAGTAGAAGCGTATGTTCACGGGGCCGGTTTGCGGGATGAAAAACGCTAGATAAACTGGCGGAGAAAACCCTACTGCCCTCACCAAAGACCGGCTAATTTAGCTATGCCTGATGAAGATCCTCAAGTTCCTCACGTCTTCGACAGGAATCGAACCTGGGCCACTCTTTCCCCTGGCATATGGTTGCGAAGCGCACAGTCACTAGGCTAACCGCGCGGACTTAGACCACCCACAATACTAATATACATATTTAAAACCTTACACCGGTGGGAATAAAAATAAACAATTTTTCTAGATATCTTTATAGTTTTCAGAGTTGATGCGCACTGAACTTCTTACTGCGCATTTAAAAAACGATTTCGATGCTTTTATATTGTGGAGAGATTCTTGCTAAACTTAGTTTTCAAGACCTCGTTGCTTCCGAAGAAGTTGGATACTCCTGATTCAGATGACAGAAGTTTGGCATGCTAAGCTTTTGCTTCGCTTTAAATGAATCTCTGCTAGGTTAATTTACAGTCCCAAAAAAAAGGGGGAAAAGTCTATTTCTCCTTCCCCTTCCCCTCTCTTTGGCGAAGAAAAGAAATACATATGATTACATGTATGCAGTGTGTGTGTGTGTGTGTGTGTGTGTGTGTGTGTGTGTGTGTGTGTGTGTGTGTGTGTGTGTGTGTGTGTGTGTGTGTGTGTGTGTGTGTGTGTGTAATCCCTAAAAACATATTTAAGTACAATATGTTTCTTTGAGATATGAGAGTAGATATAAAATATTATTTAACAAACGGCTGTGTATTGGTATTGTGAGAGAAAATCCCATTCTAACTTGGGATTTGCGAAGATTTCTCATTCTTAGATTAGTGTGTTGCAAACTGTTCATATCCTACATTTTTATTGGCCAGTTACGATTTGTTACCAAGACGTGTGAATTCCGTGTTAACTGTTTGGTGTTTCCCTCAAGTTAACTGCTTGTCCTTCAGTTTTCATGGAACATCACCGTTCCATGAAAACTGAAGTACAAATTATTCGTATTAACTGCTGCTATCTCAAAAATGACGCTATAATAAGTATTTTCAGCGACACTTTCATTCAACAAGCGCGTCGATTAGGTCACTTTATTAATAGGACTCGTTTTTCTAGTCTGCGTATCTTTATACTACCAAGTTCTTTATTCACATACCGCTATGATTTCGACACACTCAGGACCAAGATCTAGGACACACTTTAGATGATAGGACCGCATGCCTCTTACAATTCCTTACACTTCAAGCCAGTGTGAACAAATCGAAAGACTGTTTAAAGCATCATAAAAGTAAGGAAGTCAGCCTTCTTCTTCAAACTGCATATAAATAGCTATTAACGGTCTACTCCCAACACGAAGTGGATTTATTGAAGTTGCCTTTGGATAAAGGCCAGGAACTTCAATGCGTCCCATTTCGACGTGTGTGTGTCGTTGGACATGTCCGGCTACCGTCGGGCACGCACTTCACATAAGAAGGTAAATAAAGACTTTCTTCCCATTTGTTGACAAAGATTTAGCTTTTTTCTCTGAACCGTTGACAATCGTGTACATAAAGATATCCATCTACTGAGCATGCGAAATTGTACTTTCAATTGAATGCGGTGAGAAAGCATATTCTTTTGAATTCTTACAGCGATTACAGAAATAAAAATAACCACAAAGAACGAAACAAAACTTTAAAACCTTGTGCTCTTATTTTGGATCAACAAAGACCAAAACAAAGCATTCACACTGTCCATGAAACTGAAACGTCTAACAGGCCACTGTTATTGTAAAAGCTCTTTTGTTGCTACAAAGGAAACAGAATGTTTCTGTTTAATTTGAACACTGGGAGGTAGCCAAAGAGTATTTAAAAAGACAGATAAGTAAAAAAGATGCACATCAATTCACTTTCATGCGTCCGAGGGATGATACGCGCAGCTGAAAATATTGAATTAATAGACTTTATGTTATTTTTTGTTTATTAATTTGGCACAAACAATTCAGACATAGTTTATTTTATTTTATGAAATTCTATCTGATCTTTGAATCTTCAAATATTTATATAAATAATGGATCCATCTATCTGGCACAAATAGTATGCAGTTTATAGATGAGTGAAATATTGCTGTGATTGACACTGTTTCTGACCATTATGAATAGCAGAAATCACAAACATTATTAGAAGTATAGTCTATCCACAGGAATGCTAAAATAAAATAAATAAATAAATAAAAAACTGGTGTCTTTTTTTTATTCATCCATTGTTTCTTCATATTTTGAATAAATTGTGAAAACATGTAATGCCAATGATTTGACTTCTTATTCATAACATAACTGGATTTTTAATTTATTTCTCTTTTTTATTTTAATGTTTAGAGTTCCTAAAAACAGTAAACACGAATACTGATATAGAAACAAATTTTGAGAAGAGTGCTAAGTTGCATTTTCTTTTCAAAACGTGTATATCTCCCTTTTTCCCCTTAAATTTATAAAGCACATAAATTTATATACTTTTATATGTATCCAAACACGGAAGGATTTAATCACTATAAAAAGAGACGTTTCCAATTTATACTACATGTTCTAAGTAAGAGAGCCTCGTAGCTCAGTTGGTATAGGAGGAAGTCCTTTGTTTGGAAAGACCTGGGTTCGATTCTCATCCATGACGTAATATCTGGTCTCTTTCGACTAAAGAAGAGTAACCGGTCTCATACGGAGGTAGAGGATTTCTTTTTTCACCCTGAACTTCAGTTTTTTCTTCTCTCACAACACGTAAATCGGCCCTGTGAACATACACGGATTCAGTCATGAATACTTAATATGGAAGAGATAGAATTCTCACCAAATTCTCCTTACACCCGTAGTCAACCATGAGTCACATCATGGTAGTCAACCTCCTGGACGGAGAAGACACATGATGATGTTCTAAATAAGGTTAATCTATCATTGTCAATATATACGAGTATTTGGAACACATTTTGGAAAATACAGTTTAAAATCGGTTAGTCATTACTTTTCTATGAAAATATACGGAGACCAAATGTATAAAATGAGTATAAGAATGGGAAGTTTTAGTTAATCACAGAATATTACAGAATCAGAGAATAATTTATTACTTTTTGTGGGTAATGATGTAATTATACTGCAAAAATGGTATAGCGAATCACGGTCACAAAAAACTATGATATGTTAACTGTTAGAGAGCACTTGCACGATAATTCGTTTTTCTCTAATGGGTTCAAGGATTCCCATAGGTTCACTAATATCACAGATAGAACCAAAGGAACAATTTATTGCTTGTGATAAAGATGTAGCTATAAAATATAAATAATCTAGAAAGTGATGATCGAAATATGATGATGATAATAACTGCCTGATGACAGGAAACTACGTAATAGTTCTTGTTCAATTCTCTCCTGAGGTCAAGGAAAAAACTTTTTTGATTACTGGTAGAGTGTACTAGGCAATCAATTAATCTTTAAAAAAAGTTGATACGATATCTTAGCAAATGTGCTCGAAAAGATGTTAATTTTCTCATAAATAACAGATGTATTATTTCTTCAAAGTATTACGCAAATCTTTGTATTATGTGTATATCTGAATATTGTAAGAGAACCATACTTAGAAATGAGGGAAGAAGTAGCAGTTTGTCTATCAGTTTTTTGGCACTAACCTCAATAGATATTATTTCATTAGCAATTAAAGTTAAGATGAACTCATTTTTTTCGCTCCAGAAATATATTCCTTAATCTCTTGGCGACCATTGTCTTTCAGTAAATTTCGATATGCTTATTTTTGACCGTTCATTCAGTTTCACTCTTTTTATTTGTTTAACTTGTGCGATCATCATGAATGTAATTGGAGTGTATACATTAATACGTTTAGAGTGGATTCCCGCAAGTAATCATTAAACTCTTGTAAAGAAGCTTTAACTGGGAATCGAGTATAAACTGTCAGTATGATAAATACACAGTTTATATTATTAAAATTATTGAGGTATAAATAATACAGGAGAACAAATATATCACACATCGTTTTGACTATTCTATTCTGTGGGTAGTTGTTAACTTTCCATATATTTAATTACTAACGAGCATTTTTTCCTGAACAAAGTGAACTTACATGTCAGTAGGACTTTTATTATACGATGCATGCAATTAAACATGCCTATTCCAGATTTCAAACCATGTGCGAGGACCAGCATCTGTTTTCTTGCTGCCCACAACTCGGTAGCTGAGTAACCTATTTAGATTCTTTATAACGAAGATTAATCGCTTAGAAAGGTACGCACATGAAAATGCAAACGAGAGGTGGGGTGAACTTGTTTCGAACACTAATTTCATATATTTGCATCGATTAATAAAAGCAAAGAAATAAAATATCTCTGTCCATTCTTATTTAAATGCCTCTGCGAATAATAAAATTTAATTATTTAACCTTAGCCTCCTGTCTATGGTCACTCATTTAGATTTATAACTGAAGTTTGGTAAAATGTCAATGGATTAAATTAAAAATTAACACGTTTGTTTTTCCATTGTTCTTTTCCTTCCGTGCGTTAACAATCTTTCATTAACTGAAAATCCTATGCATAATTTGGCTGGTAATAAACGACATTCTTTTTTATTATTATTATTTCTCAAAGAAATCAAGCTGCAAAAACATTTATTACCAACTTCTTAAAACCCGAGCGAGAAGGAAGAGTTAGCATATTGTTTCGGAGACTTCTGTGCATGGGGAGTATGTTAAATTAATGTCCAGTATATTTACTACATGGAGAGTGTTGAATGAGCAAATCAGTATTTATTATGTATGATCTAGTTTCGTGTGCATTATAGTACTTCTTCTGGAGAGTGAAATATGATATTTCAGTGATTAGGTTTACAATAAGCAAGCTACCGGTATCAGTCATAACAAACGTTTGAAATAGACCACCATGGGGTTGAGCGTTCGCGATTCATGGTGCATTATGATGGCTAAGGTGTGAAGCTTAGCATGTCCAAGATATGCGTGTGACAGGTTTTTATGAAATACAACTAAACGTGATGTTGTATCATTTCCTTGTTTCTTGTTAGATTGATTTATTAACAATATTCCTATGATTTCTTCCTGGCCACAACTAGGTTCCTGAGAAACACTACTTTAGATTCTTTATAACGAAGACTAATTTCTCAGAAAGGTATGATTCTTAAGAGATATACATGCCAGAGATTGTATCATAAACATAGAAAAGAGAAATCTAAATCGCAACTAAAGCACATAGGACTGACGAGAGAAGTTCCTCCCACCCCAGTAAAGATGGGACGGCTAATAATGATACTACGGAGAAAGACGAAAACATATGCAACATAGTCAGCTCATCCCTTTCCCAACTGCTGGGCCCGGTAATGCACCGGCTTCCCCTCCTTCCCATCAGTCCTGGTAATACATACAATGAAGACAAAACATCAATTACTGCGATGTCCACAGAAATGTCCTACATTGATAACAGTTTCATCGTCAAAACATTCGAACTCATCAAATATGTTAAAAAAAGAAACCACTAATAATTATAACAAGAAGAAAAGTATGGTCCTACATCAGGTTTCGTCGGATTTCCTAAAAACCTTGCGAATGCATTTCTCAGACATTCTACGCATCACATCGCTAATCGGTAGTCATCATAATACATCGTGAAATGTGCGCGTGTGCAATATTGTTAGTCAATTTCATTTTTTTATGCGACTCCAACCCACGAATGACTGTAAACTTTATTCCAGATGGGGTAAGGAGTTTTCTTATATTATTATTAATTATATATATTTTTTCGTGTGCATTATAGTACACTTCTTCAGGAGAGAGAAATGTGATATTTCAGTGATTAGGTTTACAATAAGCAAGCTACCGGTATCAGTAATAAGAATCATTTGAAACAGACCACCATGTTGTTGCTGGTTCGCGATTCATGGTGCATTATGATGGCTAAGGTTTTGATTTATGATCTTTCATTACCATGGTAATGAAAAATCATAAAAGTATGTATGTGTAGAAAGCTACACACACATACTTTGTAAGTTTTTCATTCACCAGCATCTCATTCACCATATTAATCTACTTTAAAAAAAAAAATAAAAAAAAAATATATATATATATATATCTACTCTATATATATAAAAAGATAAGAAATTTGAAACTTTTTTATGTCACGTTTTTTGTCTGTATATATATATAGGGTTATAAATAATAAATTATGACTTGTTCAACCGACATTCTCCATGTGGTAAATATACCTGACAATAATTTCAACAGGAAGACAACACAGTTAATTTCATTACAACTAAAACTCAGTGACGCCAATTTCTTACAATAAATATTTCTCTTTGTGTATTCTTATCTGTGAGAAGATCCAGATCTTCGGCCAAGAATAGATATAATTTTTTTTCTCTGGATTAAATCTTGATTGAACATTTTGTAGCATAACCAGACACCTATAACTGCTCCAGCATCCAGAAACGTAAGCTCCCCAACAGTTACATATCTCAGCTCCATTTATTTGAAAATACTGTTTTAGCATTGAGTTTTGTTCCAAAGGAGCAGTGTAGCAATGTCTCTCTCTCTCTCTCTCTCTCTCTCTCTGTTAATTCACTCCACTCTCTTCACATATATTCTAAGCTACTTTCTTCATATATATATTTATATCTTTTCTAGGAATTATAGATGCTAATTTAGTCGCAAATTACCCATCGAAGAATTATATATATAATTATATAATCGAAGAATACTAATAATATTCACATTTATACTCAACCGTCAGGAGGAAGGAAATCATGTTGTTTTAGCGGCAAGTAATCACCATGCGTATACCGCTAAAACAACATGATTTCCTTCCTCCTGACGGTTGAGTATAAATGTGAATATTATTAGTATTCTCTAGAGCCTCCGTAGCTCAGTCGGTATAAAAAGAAGCCCTTTGGTCGGATAGACCTGGGTTCGATTCCCGTCCACGAGGAACCTTTATCTGGTTCCTAGTGGACCAGATAAAGGTTTCTTTCGACCAAAGGTGAGTTAGCCGATTTCATGCGGAAGTGGAGGGTTTTTTCACCGAAACTCGGGATTTTCTTCCCTCAGAACAGACAAACCGGCCATAGATCGGTATGTGTTCACATGGATCTGCTGTCCGTTCACACGGACTGCAGATCTTTAAAAAAATACACACTTAAAGTCCCTCATTGGAGGGCTCAACCTGTCCTAAGGGAGGGATGAGAAAAATTGTCGGGAGATAATAACAACAACAACATTAGTATTCTCTGAAATTATATTAATATAATAAAAAATGAATTGTGACGTGCCATTGAATAAATGGAGCTGGAAGAGATTCCTCTTTGTTGACAGAATGAATTTATTCTTTCAACACACACACACATACTTTGTAAACTTTTCCTTCACCAGTATCGCCATTTATTATAACTGGCAGTTATTACTAGTGAATAAAAACAAGTTTGGGTTCTTTTTTTCAGCTTTTAATCCCCTCATGATACCAATGCACTTTTATTGTATAGCTTTTCTGTGCGACATCATTATTTTCAAGAAAATGTAGTCACTGTTTCACTATGAAACCCGATAGTAAAAAGTAAAATGATTTAAAACTATTCTCAAGCCTTTCGAATCGGTATACATTTCAAATTATACACATCATTTGTACTTCATATCGGAATAAATTAAAGATTAAGAAAATAGTGATAGGATGATTTTCTTCCTCCCGACGGTTGTTTATAAACGTGAATATTATTAGCATTTTCTGATATTATATTAATACCATAAAAAATGAATTGTGACGTGACCTTGAATAGATGGAGCTTGGAGAGATTCCTGTTTGTTGACAGAATGAATCTATTCTTTCAACACTCATACACACCTACTTTGTTAACATCAGCAAAATTTGCGACAAAATAGCACTTCTGCAATCGTAGAGTATGATAAATTATCTTATCTGAGCGAAAGAGTTCATTAACACCACGCTTTCTGCGTCATGCAGACTAAAAAGAAAACCCCCAAACTGGAAAGAACTGGAAATGATCTTCAAGAAAAATCAAAGATGGCTTTGATTCATATCATATGAAGGACATGTAAAAGTTCAGAAGTGGAGATATTTAATTATGACCAGACCCTTCAATCATGCGTGTTCTAGTACAGAATGGTGCTTATCGCCTTTTGACGCGTACATTGCGCTGAATAGCGATCCTTCGTTGGTTAGACGATTTTACGGCAATGGTCTAATGTCAAAATGTCATCGTCTACCATTGCCGATATCGTCTATTGTTTTTGATGATATCATTTAATTGCTTACTTATTTACTTTACTGGGGTGCTCACTGTTTTGCAATTAGTGTAGTATTGGTTGCTAAAAACAATTCTAGTAGTCTAAACCGTTTCACGCTTACTAAACAAAGAAAGACAGGCTATCAAACACTTTTATGTATATTTAGATGGACAAAGTGAATACCTGTAGCACTCGAGTTTCGCATTGCAGTTATTTCTGTTCGTGGTAATTGAAAGTAATTACCGTACTATTTTCCCCCCTCCTTGGAAATATCGAATGAGAAAATACTCTGATTGCTCTAACTGTAATTCGTAATAAAGTACAGTAGAATAATAGCATTTTCTTGAAGTAGGAAAGATCTTTGGCTATTTTGTTATCATTTATTGGTTGAATTTATTTTTAATAACTTTTCTCATAAACCCGCATATGTTGAACTGAGTTGAGATTCAGGATATATTTCGAAAATTTAGGAATGACTAGGCATTGTAGAGAAAATGCTAGAAAAATGGACAGCTTAGGAGAGGTAGAGGAGATAGAGATTACATAGAAAACATTAGATGGTTAAGGAAAGAACAAGATAATTTCAGGAAGAAGTATTCATCTGTTTTATTGATTATAAGAAAGCTTTCGATTATGTGTATCACAATACACTGTGGAATGTGATGAGATCCATGGGGAATACCTAAGCATCTAATTCTCTTGATTAAAGAACTGTACTGTATAACAAGTTGTTATACAGCTCTCTAATTAAGATTGGTGTGGCAGAAAAATAAATAATTTAAGATATGTAGATTATACAATCCTCATTGCAAAAACTAAAGAAGATCTGGAGCGGTTGATTCTGTTGGTTAAGAGGGAAAGCAAAAACAGCCAGACTTAATTTAAAAATCAGCAAGACGAAGGAATGGCTTTTGGCAATTCGGATGAATTTAACATTGAGGAAGATAAAGTCGAGGTGGTTGAAGTAATGATTTACTGCGGTGCAGAATAAGAAATGATGCGCACTTAATTTCATCTTCACATTAGTCAATGTGAAGATGAAATTAAACGAAGGTTGGCCATGAAGAAAAGAGCTATGTTAAACTTGACAAAAATTATGAAAGATAGAGATGTTAGTAAGGTTATAAAAGTAATAATTGTCTAAGAAATTGTATTTCCATTAGTCATGTATGGATAGATACAAAGCAGAATTATTAAGAAGAAAGACCGAAAGTGAATTGATTCATTTGAATTGAGTGTGGAGGAGACTATTAAGAATCCCATGGGCGGTAAGAATGCAGTTTTTTAAGATGGAGCTCCCTGGAGATAATGATCGCTAAACAGAAGTTAATGCGCTTTGGACATATTATGCGAGCAGACGAATTATTCGAAAAGGCAGTTATGTTGGGGAAGATTAAGGACGTGAGAAGGAGAAGAACACCGCAAAAGATTTGGATGAACAACATAAAGGAACCCACCAACTTGAACTTGCAATTGTTGAAAGAAAATACAAGAGCGCAGTGAAATGTAGAGCCTTTGTTATCACTAAAGATTGAAAACGACTGGATGGCACATAACAACGACAGCTGCGAAAACGTTGACAGAAGAAGCAGCCTTAGCTATTTTAACTTGTATAATATCACGGTGATCAGCCTGTATTTTCAACCACTACAGGGTGACCGCTTCTCCCATTGCGGGAGAATTGGGTCTACTTCTCCCATGGTGGCCCAGTCCATCTTGGGAGGGTGTATACATATTTTTATGAATGAATGAATGAATATATGAGGTGAAAGACAGTCACAAACATCTATGTCTCTAGGCGGGATTCGAACCCGCAGCCTCTTGGTGAGGGCGGATTCGCTAACCACTCCTCCAACCAGGCCGGCATAATAATATCACAATAGTTCAAAGATCAGTTAGCTAAATACTCGTGTGAGTGTGAGAAAAGCCAACTTGGTTTAGATAATGTTAATGACAGCGATAACTCTAATTATAAATTTAAATATAAACTCTTGTGTTATAAATGTTAAATTAATGACTAAGCATTTTAAATAATGTTAAACAGTTTTATAAAATATCTTTAATCACCTAATAAATAATTCTACCATGAAAAGTGAATTAAATGGGAAAATATAAATAAGTACTTTTTACGACTTTAATCAGTACTAAGATATGTAATAGCAAAGTTAAATAATGACTGAGTCCCCCCCTACACTAAATTAGATAATTGCAATAAATTTCAATTATTCACACTAATCGTAATTAGTTTGAATAACTTACGAGTTTTTGAGATTATTCATAACGAATTCGATCATTATTTCTCGATTTTTTTTTTATATTTCTGCTATTTATTTATTGTTGCCATTATACCTTGTTACTGTTCTCCATTCTAAATAAAATAAATAAATAAAATAAAACTTTACAAATATGGTTGACCCCAACAGTTTCAATAATCTCTGAACCTTAGGAATAAATATTCAGATGAATTATAAAAGAAAAATTTAATAAATAACAATTATAATAAAATAAATAATAATTTTAATGATTTGTTCTAACAAATCATTAAGGGTATTATTTATTTTATTATTATTTAGTAATTTATTTATTGTACATTCGAAAACGTTTTCTTTGTCTGCCATTTGACATACGTAAACTCGTTGTGTACTGACATATCACACATTTTTTTTAATATAATTTACTGTGTCAAAAAAATTCTCTTAATATAGAACTAACCGCTGGGACCATCTATAAACGCAACGGCTATAACAAATATTTAAGCAGGTAGAACAGAGCCCTTGGAAATAGCGAGAAATCATAAGCTCCCGGATAAAGTTTTCTGAAAATACACGTGACACTATTCCATATCAGTAGATGTTTTACTTTTCTCTTTATCTTGCTTACATTTACTTTCAGAAAAGTCTAATACCTATCACTCAAAGAATAGTATGCATGTTTGTGCAAGAGCGCGCGCGCGCGCACGCACGCACACACACACACACACACACACACACACACACACACACACACACACACACACACACACACACACACACACAAATTTCATGATTATAAATAGTTCTCTTTTTCCAGTTTTGTAATATTTTTATCCAATTAACAAGATATTCCACAACATGTTCTTCGGAAAAAAAAAAGTCTACATAGATAAGATAATTTGATTCAGACAGAACAGCCTTGAGACACGATATGGTAGATAACAAAAAATAATAAAATGTACATGTGGTGATAACTTTTTATCTGCACAGTTGCTAGATTTTTTGTAGAAAATAATTGCAGGCTATACTAAATAATCAATTCATTAATGCCTAGATTTATTACAAAACCTCGTGAGCTACAAGGTTTAGTTACATTATTTAGAAAGCCAAGAATGCCAGATACTATGTATCTATTATTATTATCTGAGAACTTTAGGGGGTCAAGGACTCATCGAGAGAGGCTATACATCATCAAAAACAGTTGTCAGCTTTCCTTCACACTAGATGCATTCACTACCTCTAAGGGCAAATTATTCCACTCAATCTGTGAGAAGAAAAACGGAGCTCTTACCGCTTTCTTTGCCGCGAACACACTTAGCTTCCATGAATGCCTCCATGTTCTCTCCCCACTTTTGTTATAAAAAATTTCATCATACGAAATCCTATAAACTGTTCAGAAGGTTATACATCTCTACCATATGCCCACCCCTCTTTCTCCTGTTATCCAGAGTCTGTAATCCAATCTGTACTCGCAAGCTGCCCTCATAATCTAAATTTCATAATTCCAATATAATCTTTGTAACTCTTTTTTACACCCTTTCCACAATTTCTTTATCCCCTTGGACCTGGAAGACCAAATCTGTGTACAATAGTCCAGGTACGGTCTTATTAAGGTCTTATCAAGAGGCAAAATGACTTCCTTATCCAAGGTTAAGGAAGGCATTACATGTTAAGGTTCGCTTCAACATCGCAATTATCCTCTGAGTTATATTAGCAATTTTTGATATGTGACCTCTGACTTCAAATTGCTATGTCCCATTACCAATATCCCTATCCTCGTCAGTTTCTTGTAGCATAATCCCGCTAATATAATATGCTGCTGGAAATCTCATCACGCCAAAGTGCATTAAACTACCATTAAACTGATAGCCATTTTCATTTGCCCGATTTTCAGCCTATTCAAATCATTCTGTAAGTTTTGGATATCAGTAGCATCCCTGATTGCCCTTGCCTATCTTCGCATCATCGTCAAACAATTTCATATCTCCTGTTAGACCCTTCCTAATATCATTAATGTATATAGATTGAACAACAGTGGCCTAAGGATTGAACCCTGAGGTACAACCACTAGTACCTTAAATCTGGCAAATTCACACCTGCCATATACCACTTTTTGATATTTCTCTGTCAACCATCCACTTATTCAAGTCAAGACTTTATATTCCAATTCCATATTCTTCAGTTTGTTCAACAGCCTTTCATGTGATATCCTATCAAATGCCTTAGCAAAATCCAACAGTATCATAGTGTATCCATTCCCTTTAATACAACTCGGCCGTAACATTGTTATAAAATATGAGCAGATTGCTAAAATATGATCATCCCTTAGTAAATCCTGCTGTTCCTTATAGAGTGTAGCTTATCTGTCTACCCATTTCTGTATCAGAATTATTACCAACTTCTCTAAAAATCTTCACCACCACACCAGAGATACTGATAGGTCGGTAGTTAAACACATCCGTTTTTACTACCCTTATATATCGGAATTATTATATATTCCTTCCATTTCTGTGGTATCATTCCTGAGCTGAGACTCAAATTATACAAACATATCAAAGGCCTAGCCAGTTCGGCTGATCGTTCCTTTAACGTACATGCTAATATTCCATCTGTCCCTATAGCCAAATTCTTATCCAAGTTATGCAACAGCTCCTCAACTTCATTCTCACTACTACTCTATCTCTTCATCGATGTATATGGCGCAAAAAAAGAAGTACTCATTAACTACTACAATATATGTTATGGAGTAAACCGGTTTATTAATAAAGAAATATGTTTACACATGATGATATGTACATCCACAACTATGAGTGGAATCTTGGTCAAATAAAGCATTTACGATGGCAGATTACGTGCTTGAAATGAACACCTTGTCTTTCATGACAAGGTTTCGTAGCACATGCGAAGGTTCTCTGTTATCTTAAAGAACAAGGGTTGAGACATCTGCTGGACATATCGTGTAATTTTATCCCCTTAGTTTATCAAGGTTTGAAAATGAGTCATGGTGGAATACCCATTCTTTCAACATACCCCAAAAAGGTACCAAGTGATGTGAGATGAGAAGAACGTGAAGGGTACGGAATTCTGTGAACCTCGAAATGAGTCTCGAGGAGAAGTGTTCTAATAAATAAGCTCTGGAACCACGTGATGTGTGACAGGTTGCTCCGTCCTGTTGGAATACCTGTGCACAAAATAAATGATTTTTGCACGACACACCCTATGAAAATCCTGGGTGAACAGAACCAACACATTCTCGATGTAGTTCGCTATTCAAGGTCACGGTTACAAAACCCTCTTCAGTGAAGTAGGGCCCAATTATGACATGGCCAGAAACCGCACAACACGGCGACCTTCTCGCTGTGAAGAGGTTTCTCTGGGACAAATTCAGGTCTCGAGAAACCAAGAAACCTGTATGTTCCACATGTCAGATACATGACCGCTTCACCCAAGAACCAGACATTATGGAGGAAGGACGAATCTTCACAGACATTGGCCAGCACTCGTGCACAGTCCGTTGCTGTTAAACACTTACCCAGCTGAATGACGATATGTCATTCGGAGGATACCGAGGAGTCACTACAGAGGATTCTCTGTAGTGACTCCTCGGTATCCCAAGTTTTACCGCTGTTCGGCGTTGATTGCATTCGGAGACTGTAACACTTGCTCTAGCACACACCCATAGTTCTCATTTGTGTTAACAGTTCGTGGTTTCTTCGAATGCCCTTTACTGTGCGGCAGAACATTCTCGGGACGTTTGAAGTCTCGATTAAGGCAATGATGACCCTATTGCTTGAGGCACGCTTACAGAAACGACGAACAAACTGTTCATAAACATGTCGAAGACTTTTACCATTTGCTCTACTAATCCCGTATGAACGAAAATAATGTTCAACAATAAACGTCTTTTTTTCCAACGTCAACACCATTGTTACAGCTAAATTTAATGAGTGACTCTACACGTGCTCTTCTATTAATATGCATGCAGTCGAACGGCATATCTCATAGCGGGTGTACTGAAGGGAGTGTCGATGTTCAGTACTGTTTTTCTTGCGCCATACTGTAGTAGTAGTAGCACTGTGCATACATACAAACACCTGGTTAATATATTTTAGCTAAGTTAACACTCATTAATTGAACAATATAATTAGCTTCTGACAATAGAGTACCAGCTACATTCAGTAAAGTTATTCTTCCGCATTCAGTCTTTCCTTTGCTTACAGCATAACGATAAAAAAAATCTTTTGGATTGCCTAAATTGCATAGCCAATTTCTTCTTTGATTTAGCTTTCGGCACAATGCTCGTTCTTTTCTGGTCTGCGCTTTAAATATTTCATAACTCCTCTCACTCTTATTCTTTCCGCGTGAGATATTTCTTACATTGTTTAACTTACCTACCATTAACTATTTAACCAGCTACTTGAAGAAACAGTTTTGTAATTCAGATTTGATGCGAATTCGTTTAATTATGTGCATATGGAAAAATATTCTTTCAAAACTAATAGTAACGTAATAATGTACTGCATTGTAACATAAAGAACACATTATTCTAGATCTAACTTCCACTAAATCTCTCTCTCTCTCTCTCTCATCACACACACGCACACATGCACACACGCGCGCGCATTTTTGTTCGGAGGTCTGTATAACTTGATGTTCAGTTTCAGTTCACTTTTCATTTCTAAACCAATAATTTTTCCACCACAGAACTGAAGTTCCACCGATTACTGCGTAATCCTCTTACATGCACTGTTCCATACTGTGCTTCTCTTCGTGTAGGAGAGGATGGCCAGTTGCCTAAGAAGCCTTTCTGAACCTATAAAATTTCTAAGTTCATGAGGTAGAAAGATAAACTTACAGTAGCACTTCCGATCCATGTTATCACTTTCACTGTGAAACTGTTATTTGGGGGGGGGGGGATTTATTGTTGCCGTCTTCAAAGAGGTATTGCTGTGCTAAAACTAATTGTTATTGACAGTAAAATTTTTTGTTTGAAGATTTATAAGTCCATCATAAAAATTTAGCTTCTGACTATAATACTAGTTTAATGTCAAGCATCATTTTTATTTTTGCATTCTCATTTCCAAAAATGGTATCATTAATATTGGCGCAAAAATGAAAAATCTTATAGATCACTTGATCTTATTACATTCTTTCTGAGTATTATACCTAAGCTAATGTATACTTAATAATAACATTCTGAAAGCCATCTACGATAGTTCTCCAAATTGTTCTTATTTTTAAGACTTCTGCAATAGGCGTAACATGCATAAATGGTGCATTTTTTGTTCCCTCTTGGAAACTATTTTTTTTTTTTTTTACATATAGAAAATAAGTCTTGAGAAAGACTTATTGTGTCGTGTCAACATGCATAACAGCATAATTTGGTACAGATAAAGGATAGATGTTATTATTATTATTATTGAGATAGCGTTTAGCAGGAAGGAATGCACTTGTGACGTATATCTGAGCTAGATCAAAAGTCTAAAATACGGTGCGAAGTAGCAATGGTTGGTCTACTTCATTATGGTAGTATATTTATGTGGGGGGGGGGGTAGGAAACAGGTCTATTCTTCTACACTTTAAAGTTAGTCGGCCCAAGTATATCCCTCTCTATACATATTAAACCACTGTCTAAGGAGACACCCAAAAGTAATGAAATAGCAGATCAAGATACGGCATTAAGCTTCTTAATGCCGTACCTTGATTTAAATAATAAGCACCACCTAGTTATGCTAATTATTTAGTAACTAAGTGGTGGGTGTTATGACATTTAATCCAAATATTTGTGCCGATCACATCACTTACAAAGCTCTTAAGTATGGAAACCTTAATTAAGTATGGAGCCTTTGAGAGACAATATCCTTTGGTTAGAAAGACCTAATGTCGAATTCCGTCTAAGATGCGAAGAACCTTTATAAAACTTTTCGGCTGAAAATGAACGGGGATAACAACGTTATATAAAACTAGTCTTATACGGGAATAAGATTTTTTCATCCCACGAAACCAAGCAACTGGCTAGAAGAACACACGTGCACATGATTATCAGCCATAATACGCTGGCTTCACCTAAGTTGCTTCGGGCGTAATTCCAACCAAAACAACAACAGTATGGTAACTTTTTCTCCTATTTCCGTTTCTAAATCTCGATGAATCTTTCATATTGCTTAATACCCTGAATCGATGTTAAGCAATAAGCATGGTAATCATAGCTTAACCGATGTTAAGCTATGATTACCATGTAATGTGGCTTATATCCTTCTTGGATACGAGAATATTTTTAGATCAAGCATTAAAGCCATTAAAGCGATTGTTCAGCAAAATTACCAGGAAACAGTAACCTATCTTATTCTCTCAGCCATACGGCTGGTGGGGGCAGCTATATGGTACCATACTAAGGAGATGATTATAAGCAAGGTGGTTTCCCATTGCCTTCCTTGCGTACTATATTTTATGACTGTAGCCGTGTGTGTTCACGGGACCAGTTTGCCTGCTTTGAGGGATGAAAAACTCGAGTTACCGGGAGAAAAACTCTCCACCTCCATGAGACCGGTTAACTCATCAGGTTAACTCATCAGTATAGACGAAGTCCTTTGGTTGGAAGACCAAAGGGCTTCTTCTATACTGACTGAGCTACGGAGGCTCACGAAACAGTATATGGGATCAAATTTCATAATAGTTACCAACAGTTCTGAATACTTCGTGATCAGCGAGTAAACAGCCTGAATAATTGAGAAAGAGAGAGAGAGTCTACGTTTTAGTAGTATAGGAGAGGGACTGTGAATAGCTACTATTTTGTAAATTACTGAATTCTCCTTCCCATTTGTACGGCTTATTAAAGATCACATTACTTTATTAAATATCAACTTTTTGAATTATCTGAAGTAAAGATGAAAAGTCGAACAAAAAGGAGTAAGTATATCGCACGTGGGAAAAAGGCCCAACTTTCTGTTATGTGAACTTACTCCTTTTTCAATATCCATTTCCATCTATTCTGTTTAAAATCCCACTCTTTCTTAAACGATACCCAGTTATCGATTTCTTCAACCACGTATCTCAATTTTCTCAGTTATTCACTCACTGAATCTTTCCATCTCCAAAGCAGTATTTGTTCGTGAGTATTTTCGCTTGGGTATCCCATGTCAGAAGTTGCACAACCTAAAATATCTTCTTTTAAACCTTCTTTGGCTCAAAATGCATTAACCCTCAATCTGTTAAAAAATTTTTTGTCTTAATCGCTCTCCTTTATCCTTTTACGCTCTTCCAATTGTTTTGAACTTTTGCCTTCTTTGGAATATTTAACCATCTCTTCCTCATGAGTAATCTTAAATGTATTGTGGATGTTGACGATCTTCTAACATTAGCATAGTTCAGATTGCAACATGGTGTGTTGTCCATTTTCTGAGCCATCACTCACTCAGTTACTTAAAATCTGTTGTTATTTGATATTATCAGAATTTGAAATTCAATTTCTTATCAGATTATTGTTTTCAATAATTTTATCCACATTTTTGAGCTGATTTCATCACTAAGACAATTTTTAGGTATAGAAAGTTTGTTAATGAATTTTCTAATATGTTTCCTCTTCTGTCTGAATATGTATTCATAGTCAAGTCAGTAGCGAAGTTTGTCCCTTTCGATGGAAAGAAATAATAATAATAATAATCTCTAAATCCTATTTCCATAAAAGACCATTAAGTAGAAAATATGCATCACGTGCAACATACCGAAATTGCAGTCGCGCTTCTAGTCCCTTCCTAGAGCCACTGTCAGTAAATCCTCTACTGTTTCTTTTGCATTCAGTTACTGTCACATTACCTACGACACAGCCAATATTATGGATTTATATTTGTTCCTCCAGCTCTTGCTTTGATGATCTACTCTTTCTAGGAAATATAAAGAGACATTAAAGTAAAATTGTATCCTGTTCCTCTTAATTTTTATTAGAAATATACTAGAAGAATCGTCACTAATCTGAATACCAAAACAAAATTTCTAATACTCCTAGTCACATTTCTCTTATTCCTTTCAAGGCTGTACTCCAGAATTACTTTCTAATTTATCTCATATTCTCGCTCTCATGTTGCAATTGTTTCTATTTTGTAGCTTGGAAATTAATCCATATTCTTCCTAAGAGTATGGCTTGGATACTATCTGGAAACATCAACTAATAAATGATTGCTAATTTATAATATAAACTAGGGGACTCCTCCCCTGGCGCCTATGGCTCCCCCCCCCCATGTTCCGGACTAGTAGGTTGGTTCTCCTTTTATTCTGATGACTCGAATTTCGAACTTCAAAAGGGGAGCTAGGTCCCCTGGCGCCTACGGCGCCCCCCCTCCCCCGAGTTCCGGACTGGTAGGCCGGTTCTCCTTGAATTCTGATGACTCGAATTTTGAAGACTCGACACTCAGGGTAGCCCCTGAGTTTCAAAATGTTTCTAATGACTTGACAAAAAATGTGGCACAGAAACGTGACATAAAAACGTTACACAAAAAGGCTTATCGTTTTATATATATATATATATATATATGGTAGATTCAGTCATTCCCTAAGACGTGCTTTATCAGTTATATTAATTATCAGTTAATAATGCAGTATGCTGCATTATTAACTGATTATCTAAGTTCTGTATTGTAAAATTTCTTTCTTACTGTGTGTGCGTGTGTGTGTGTGTGTGTGTGTGTGTGAGGGGGGGGAAATGTTTTTGAAGAGATAATGTTTCACCCTACAAGGACGTGTAGTGACTAGTTAGTCGGTAGAATACAAAGATAACTTACCTATCTACTACTGCCTTCTCATTGCCAGATTTCATTCTCATAGAGCAATTGTGAAACTGAGCGGCTGCTACGACAGCTGCTTCCGTCTCCATCCGTCTAGAGAGAATTAGACTTCCTGGCTGAGCTACATTCTTAGCAAACAGTTCCAGCCCCTTTCTGACTAAATATTGCGTCACAGTTCTGCAATGACGACTATGGAAGATATATTAACAAATAATACTTATGTCATTTATGGTGGTTTTCTATTTTTCTATTTCTCTCTTTCTATCTATTAATATGCACATACGTATCATAGAATGTCTGCACACATTATTACGGCACCCAAGAAGATACGATTTCTGTTTAGCAGGAACTTTAAGGACTTTTCAGCATCGCAAACTTTTTGTGACTGTTTACATAATAGTGACGAACTCTTTAATCCTTGGAAAATATGCATGCCTTCGGCGAAGCGTTCATGGCGAATATTCTTATATATACATATTAGTTGGCCGGATGCAAACTATGACTAAATTTTTTCAGTATCGATGCAATTTAATATTAACTAGTTTATTAAGACAACTTTTATTTGGAATATAATAAATTGGTTGCCTAAGTGCATATCTTCTGGACTGTAGCTCCATTAGTCAGTAAATAAGAGGGAAGTTCAGTTCTAACTTTCTGAAAGGAAAATTTTACTGCAGAAAATCTGCCACTAACAAGTTTCAGTGCAAGTCATCTATCTTTCACTCTGTCTTCTCTAACTATCTGTCTATCTACAGACCTATATATCAATCAATTAAGTGCGAACAGGTCAGAATAAAGCTTACAACGGAAGGACGCAACGAATGAACACTGACATGACATACTCGGAGGACACGAGCTCAAACAATAAACAATGAGATAGAGCTGGGCACACCGAAAAAGTCAAGACATGTCCCATTTTTTAACCACGAGAGTATTTTAAGAGCAGAAGTTTTTTACCATTAGGCTTCGCCTTTGTTTGATGCCAGCATACATCAAGGGGAGAGTGAACAAAACGAAGACAGGGCCTTGTTCTTACGACGGAGTACATCAAAGACAATCTAAAAAATAAGTAAAAAACAGCACAATAAAACGTTTTTAATATGATTCCTGTTTTGTAAGACCACGGCTTAACAACCTCCCCATTCTCTTCTCAACAATCAATAACACTTGTAAGATACGGCTTGTTGCAGAAATGTCCGCTCTCGTTTCCTTTATTTTTCCTTCAGAGCTGAACGAAGTATATTTAAACATACAAAAAAACACCGTCGGTATTTTTACGTCTAGAAATCTCCTTCTAAGTCCAGAACAGAGAAATGAATGATGGTAATATTCAGACAATCACAACATTTCAAAATCATGTTTAACAGTAAGTACAAAGTAGTAATTACGACTTTGCCAGTCGCAATAAAATTCTATAAGAAAAATGTAATGAACATAATAACATCCGTCATAGCATTGCCAATAACGTACAGTGGGGAAAACATCATAGTTTCAGTGTACTTGTGACGTTGCCTGTCAACTGTTGTGAATATGAAGCTACCGTTTATTTATTTATTTATTATTATTATTATTATTAATATATTGATCCACACATGAGAGGTCACAAAACTTGCTACACAACAGCTAAGGAGAAAGAAAAAAATTAAAAAGTTTCGGGTTTGGGATTTATGAAGTGTTGAGGATTGATAGGAAAGAAGTATTCTTTTGAACAAAAAAAAATTCAAATTTTTGGAGGCTACGAACGTAACATGTTTATGTAAGGATAAGCTGGAGGTTTGCATTCGTTGAGAAAAACAGTAGGGGGAATGCTGTTCCAAAGATCGCAGGTAGATGAGTTGAAGGAAGAAGATGAGAAGTTGGTTCTATATACTTGGAATTGAACTCTGTGTAAATGCTACTCCATGACTGCTCGTGTTCTGACACGATTAAAGGAAAACAGAGGAACTGTAGTTGCCATTTTGATGAGGTAATAACGCCCATGAAAAGGCATAATGCAAACACAAAGCGTTTTCTGAAAGTGATTAGAAAGAGGGATCGTTTGTTAAGCGCATAACTCTCTTCTAGATACAATCGAGAATTCTTAAGAAGAGTTTTGAACGTAATATAATACCCAAATATAAGAACAGTATTCTAATGTCCGTCGGATTTGGGATTTATGAAGTGTTAGGGAATTAGAGGAAAGACGTAGTATTTTGAACAAAATGAACTTCAAATTTTTGGAGGCTGTGAATGTAATATTTTTATGCAAGGATAAGCTACATGTGAAAGTCAGTCCAAAAAGATAAAACTGATCTTGACTGGAAATTAATATCATTAGAAGAAAGAGGAAGTGAAGGAGGGTCTTCCTTTCAGATAATAAGACGGGACTGCGTTTTGATAGCATTTAAATTCACTACATTGTCTTTATCTCACTTGAGAACGGTAAGGAGATCAGTGAATAAGACATTATTATGGAAGATCTTAAAGCTTGAATAATTTAAGTACTACAGAGTTTCTGCAATACAGAAGAATAGGAATGGAGAATACTATTTAGAGAGAGAGGGAGATATTGATATATAGGAGTACTTCAGCATTCATAAAATTCATAAAGAATGACAGGAACCATCCGGGATGACACGCAGTGAACGACCAGACAAGATTGTAGCTTGTTGAGAAGACCTTGATAGCAGACACAGTGATATGTTTTGAAAATATCAAACGCGACCACGAGTTTCTTCAAACATTTCCATAATCTGTGTCAAAAGGTGGGTGGGATTAACCAGGAGGAGAATGCCAGAACCTATGCATATTGGTGAACACTAATTAATTTATAGTAATGAAGAACTGGTTCTTGATGTACTTCTCCATCATCGAGAGTGCAGATGGTACAATCATCCAAATGTAAAATCCTCCAAATCCAGTGCAAAGATAAGGCAGGCCTTTTGACATCAGTCTTTTACACTAACTCTTATGCTAACGACAAAAGAAAATCACCTCCTACTGAACTGCTCGCAGCATCCCTCTTCTGATCTATCGCCAGAAGCACATATCAGAAAAAATCTCATCGAGAGTATTGAGATGAGGGCAAAAGAATGATAGTTTGATAGCTTAATGTTATCCTTCTATTATGGACAGGCTGGAAAAATGACAACGATCAGGGCTCTGTGGAGGCCAGTCAAGTGTGGTGACGTTCATGTTCACAAACCATCAGGTTACAGCAGAAACTGTAGGACACAGTGCATTGAAATAGACAATGGTCAGTTCTGTAGAAACGCCACAAAGTAGGAAGCATTGCGTTGTTCAGATTCCTCTCGGAGTTTAATGTGATTCAATGTTCATGGCACCATAAACAGAGACCCAGGCCAAACCAGGAAAAACAGACCACACCGCGACCTCCGAATTTCATAGTTGGGGTTACGCACTCTGGTAAGAGACGTTCACCGGACATCCCACACATTCACACCCGTCCGCTGCTCAGTATAGGGTATAGCGTGAAATCTTCGCTCCATAACACAGCTTTCCAAGCTTCCATGTCCCACTGTATCCTCCAAACTCTTTGCACCAAATGAAGATAACGCTGTGTGCGTTCTGATAATGCGGGGCTTTCATATTGTTACCCTACCATGGAAACCCATGTTATGAGCCTCAGTTCTGAATGTTTTTGTGTAGATTCGTGTTCCAGTCGATGTCCGGAACTCCGCATTCAACGTTTTGGCCGACGAATGGCGGTTTTTATATATCATCGTTCATAGCAACCTATGGTCACGTTTGGTGAGTGTGACGGAACGTCCACTGCAGGTAGTACTTGCAGTTGACTCCCCGCGCTTCCATCTCAGTATGGTATCACTGATTGTTGATATGGGATGCCCCAGTTCATCAACAATTTGCCGATCAGATAGGCTTATAATATGACATCCTATCACAACGCCTCTTTCAAACTCCGTCAATTTCCTTCTCGTAGCCATTTCACGACTTGGGAGCATCACATTACTTCAATTTATATCGGCTACAAACTCTTGAATTGATACATTGTTACATAACACAACGCCACTTGCCCATTGGGGGGGGGGTCTGTTGACTTCTTCCCAAGCAGTGTACATCTCCAAATATTAAAACATCGAACTTATGAACTCTTCTAACTTCGTTTTATGAAGCATGCTTCGTCCATCATTTTCCATAAATTATAATTCGAATTTGTTTAAAGGCGAAATTCAACTGTTTTTTCTTAGTCTCTCGAGCATTTGCACATAAGTACATGAGCACAGTATTGGTGTAATTATAGATTTTTGAACCTCTCGTGGATGAAAATGGTATTAAAAAAATAAGTTTTTTTTTTAGTTCTTCTTCAAGCAAGTTATTTTATGAATATTTCGCCCACGTAGGTTGTAAATTCATCTTAAATTAAGCCTAGTAAGTAGGCTTAAAGTTAGGTAATCCGGAAAAATTAACTGTGCTAAAAACGCCAAACATAGTGTTGTTTTGAACCATTTCACAAATCCAGAAATGGTGGTCCAATACCGGAGAGAAAAAAAAAAGTTGTCTAATACCTCGCGTCTTACCTCAAGTTAAATATACAATCTAAATAGTTCTCTAAATGTCATTTAGACTTCTAAATCTAATATAACTATATATATATATATATATATATATATATATATATATATATACACACACACACACACACCTCTTTGAGAGCATATTTGATAGCATATTCCTATGCTATCAAATATGAAATATTATGTAAAGTCAGTGGTCCTCCAGTGTGGACCACTGACTTCATATAATAGTAGAATTCATCATTTAACTCTTCTTTACAATAATTTAGTTCGTAAATTTCAAAAAGCGTAAATTTAACTTAAATAAGTATACTTCAATAGTTGAGGAGAAAAAAAAAAGATAAGGCGTTATTCATGCTCGTCCAGGGCAGGATTTGTTTACAACCATCCATGATGTCCGGTGGAACTTACAGTGACAAAAAATGTCGCTTTTATCACCTAAGCTACGAGGTAGATTGTACCATCCTTAATTGGAAACTACTGATCGGAATTAAAGGGAAAAGGAAAGAAATCTAGCACAAGTGACACCTTTGTGACTGTTGAATAGGCTTCTCTATATAGAATTTTCTAGTTGACCGGTCACCTATACCCCAGTACTGGCTGATAACATGGACTGTATGTGTGTATGTGGGGAAGAATACATGACAAATTATTATTATTATTATTATTATTATTATTATTATATTATTATTATTATTTCACACCTCCAAGGAGTCTAAAGACTCATCGAGGGAGAGTGTGCCAACAGCATCGAACGATTGGACCCTCTTCCAACTACTAACCGCGCTCAAACTTACTTAACTGTGCCATTAGTAGCAGAGGCTCTACCAGTCGACCAACCTTTGCCGGCAAATGAGGAACTCTGTGTCTGCATTCCAGCACAAATCATCTTGAGTGAAATATTCAGCCATAATAATCGTACAGAAGTATTATGCCGACCAATTTCGAACCCCTCATAACTTTGTGAAGTCATAGTTAGTTTCTCTCTCTTTTGTACCATTTATTCTTTATGGTTTCTGTCAGAAAATCACGTAAGAAAAAAGAAGATAGTAAGGAATAAATGCAAATATTCAAAATCAAAATTTCATAGTATCATTTCGGTTCATACCGTAAGAATGAAGGAGTCCTTCATTCTTAACCACTGCAGACAATTATTGAAGGGCACTTTGACTCGAAGTGAGGATCGTAAGAAAAAACGGAACTTTCCTTTGAAGATAAATACTTTATGTCACTTGTCAAACATAGAGAATGATCAAACACGATAACTGGTATTACTGAGTGCAGAACTTTACCATTCGAAAACGTGCAATTGATTACTGAAGCAAAAGAAACTTTCTACTGCCTCTCTGTTTGTTCTTTTTAAAGTTACTTCATAAGATGGCGTATACGAAGCAGCAAATATTAGGAGAGTTTCATAAATTTAATGAAAATTATACTGTTGATAATATACTGTAAGTGATAACTTAGATTGATGCACAGTTTAGACTGATTTAGAAACTGCACGTATAATGATGATTTGATAATTGTCCTATTGATAAATTACACGGATTACCGGATTATTGAAACAGGAATGCAGAGTCCAAACAACCAAATGTGAGTTATAGTCAGATATCCTTATGATCAAAATCAAAAATGATTATCGACCTGCCTGCTAGTAAACTATTCTTCGTAAGCCTATATGTAACCCTATTCTTCGCGACCTCAAAATTCTTCTTTATCTAAGGAAACAATGGTCAAATTTCATTCATATTGGAAATGAGATTTGTCAACTGGTTCCTTTTTTATTCCTTTTTTTTTTTTTTTTTTTTTGGAAAGCCAATATTTTTGTTGCACAAAATCATAAACAAACTTTATGTACAACATACAAATGAAATTAGTCACAAATGAAAGTGCACGGCGATTCCTGCGTGGAGAGGTGTTTAGGGAAGCTTTCTTCCCATTGTTTCACGCATAATGCTCGTATACTACAGCATTAAATGTGTACCATCCACAAACGTTATCTCACAGTTATCTGAAAATATTTAACGTTACTTTATCAGCGGGGTTGCCACTCTTTTTTATTCGGCTCCCATCCACGAAAGGTTCATTTGTGAGCCTATAGTGCATTCATACCGTAGGTGGGTTAAGGAATTTTTTTCCGTATTTATTAATTTTAATATATTTTTTATATTTATTTTTATCATGTCCTGCTCTAGAGACCAAACATGGAACTTTTTCAAGACCTCCAGTCAGCGGAGCCGTGGTCTCACACTGTCAATGAAATCCATTTTACACCTAAAGACATTCACACGCATCCATGTCCACGGATGCACTAACCACTCGGCCAACCAACCCAGCAAAAATTAAAGTTTGCAGCTTCAAAACGCTGAAGTGCTTTGAAATTGTTTTAGTGGAAGATCATCACGGATTTCCGTGATGACCTTGCTACAGGATTGATTCTTCCTTGTGCTCCTATTTTATTTTGCCACACACATATTGTTTTGAAGATGAAATAACAGAATAAAATTAATATCTGCTATGATATAGTTCAGCAAAAAAAGCATTCTCTTCCCCAGTTTACTGTTCAGCTATTGAAAAGCTAAAGACCATATACCTAACTGTGAGATCGTCCAACAAAACGTTCTGTAATAAATTTAGTTTAATCCTTTATCCAAGTGTGTGCAAACAAAGTTTGCGCCTGAAAGTATCTTCAGGACTGGGGTAAAGTGGTACAACACCGGGCAACTCCTTGCAAAGGTGGAGCAAGCTACCAACACCCCTATCTCAGTATCTCCCATAATGCAAAACACATCTCCTTGCGGATATGTATAATGTTATGCATTAAGGGAAGGGCCACTACCCAGTGGGAGCCAGGCCCAAGTGGAGATACCAGATAGGAGGGGTTGACCTTGCTAATGCTTCTGCCTGGTATCTCCAACTCTGGGCCTGGCTCCCACTGAAGAGACCTCAATAAAGGTCGAAACCAGTCTGGGTAGTGGCCCTTCCCTTAATGCATAACATTATACATATCCGCAAGGAGATGTGTTTTGCATTATGGGAGATACTGAGATAGGGGTGTTGGTAGCTTGCTCCACCTTTGCAAGGAGTTGCCCGGTGTTGTACCACTTTACCCCAGCCCTGAAGATACTTTCAGGCGCAAACTTTGTTTGCACACACTTGGATAAAGGATTAAACTAAATTTATTATAGTCTGACCAAGTGAAAAATAAATTTTCAACAAAACGTTCTGTGTTTTATGAATTTCATGAACCATATCTTACACTACTCCATATGACAGGTTTAACACTGTTTTTCACAGTCCGTTTTTTATTACTTCATCCGTTCGTGCTCAATTGAGTTCAGTACAGTAATTGAAGAATATTGAAATCCTAATAAAAAAATCACATTACACCTTTCTTAAAAAAACAATCGTGGTTTGTGCCTTTTTTACAAACAGAATGGATTTTTTATTATGCTGAGAAAAGGTGACATTTATTTATTTTTAATGGGTGAAATGGAGATACATGGATTGCAGAATGGATTGTGACATAAGCCTCCATGGCAATGGCAAGTATAATAATAGTAATAATAATAATAATTTTCATAAATGATGAATATATTGTGAGTTAATTATTCTAGATATCTAAAAGTATTTTCTTCTTCTTGGAAATGGAAAGCATTTCCGTAGACACCGCATCGGGAATGGCTTGCAAGATCGTCTTTCGAGCCGAAAATAACTAGTAAAGACACAGTCCTAAGACTGAATCTGAACACTTGAGTGATCATGTATAAACACATGATCTTGTGACGTCACAGATCGATGACTATTTTAGTCCCTACATCTGAGCTTAAGCCTGAAATAAATCATGCGTTTGACAAGTTTTCTTAATGAGTTGTCTTCATGTCTTGTTGATTGAATTACAGTAGGGTTTCACATAATACAATTTAATCCCCTGAAAACAAATTCGTATTTTTTCTTTTCATTTCCGAATATTTTAATATTTCTTTCTTTGATTTTTTTTGTATGTTTTCTGTCTTTTAAACGAAAAGAATTTAAAACCTAGGGCACATTGAAGGCAAAATAAAACCCACTCCGCCAAAAACAAAAAGGAAAAAATTTTTAAAAAAAGTGAAAAGATAAAGAAGGAAAAAAATATTAAATTGGAAGCCAAATTTTTAAAACTTGCGCAGCAACAACTGTCAAGGAGAGGCACATTATCAAGGATGCAAGTTTCTATAATTGGGTAATATCTGAGTAACCGCGCCTGTTGGAATAGAGCCCAGGCTTGAAATGAGGAGGTAGAAGCGTGGCTCCCAAAATATACCTCGTAAAAATGTGGTCGTACATGGATTTGACAAAGGAAGCAGTTGTCAGAAACCTGTGAGTGAGTGAAAGAAACACTAACTCCTTCATTTATCAGGTTTCGCAAAACTTACACGAAGTGTGCATGCCAATGGAGAAAGGCATTCGCTATTGGTCGCATTAAAAAGTGTGAGAAACGAAAGAAGAAATTTAAGGAATCTTAAACAGTAAGTTTTGTTAATGTAAAGATGTAGTGTAGTGTAGTGTAGTGCAGTGAACTTCTGCATTCCACTGTACCGATTTGCTTCGACAAGCACGTAAACCAACGCCAAAACGTAATTAACTTCCAGTGGTTTGGGTCACGTTGTAGCTAGTTGTTAACCAAAATAAACAAACGGTAAATCTTAGAAAGAAACCTTGTTATTGTTTTACATTCTAAATAGATGCATGGTTGGTCGAGTGGGCAGGGCCTACCTCTCCAGCGAACAAATCGAATTCGATTGTCATGTGGCATGAATGTTTGTGAACTGCTTTATGTATTAGACTATTTTTATCGCTGGATGAGCAACAACCACTATTCTGCTTATTTTATGCCTGAAGTGACAAGTAAAAAAAGTTCCTTGTGTGGTTTCTAAAGTACTGTTTCCGGATTATCTAATCCTAAGTTCACCACGTCACTAAATGAATGTATATAGGTTTCCAACCTTTGGTGGTTAGGAATGACATTAAAAAAATTCTATATTTGATGTTGTTGATAATATTTCGCTTATTTGGGCTGTGACAAAACCTTTACGTTAATATAAGTGATGTGGTTCATCGTACGATTTTAGTTGCCTCCATTTATTCCTAAGAAAAGATTTTTCCCGTCTTAATAGGTAGTCTAAGTCATTTTTTTCTTCTGTACATTTTTACTATATTGGCTGTGATACAGCGATATCTTGTAGATATTGTAATTCGACAATAACATAAAAATAGAAAAGTTTGGTAGTCGCATTTGTTAAGAACTGTTGTTCTAAGGACTTGATAATCAGTGTATTTCTGTTTCGCATAGTAAACCTGTGGATTAAACATGTAACCTTTGAAGAACAATTTCAATTACTGAGATATCGTATTATACTGAAAAGCGACTTAGAGTCAAACATTCTTGGAACAGACTTTCTTTACGCAATTGCTTCTAATTTGACAAACGTTTCAGCACTCCGACCCTTAAAATTTCAAGATAACTCACGCCATAAACGCTGACCTACGTACTTTCTCCAATGAAGATAAAACAACATAACTAATCTAAATATAAAAAAATGGAATTCATCTTGTTTCTCGCAAATAATAAATCCCCGGGTATTTCATATTGTCTGAGAAGTTAGATGTTTTTCTCCTCTTATATTTGATATTATCTAACTTCTCAGACAATATGAAATACCTGGGGAATTTTACTCCAGCCTACAAATACATCGCATTCGTGAATATTAGAATAGATAAGTCATAATATTTTAACCGTCAATGCTATTTTCTGAAAGAATTTCTTCACTGGACAGACATGGAAAAAATTATGTCGATTTGTTTGCATTAATTTCTTATAAACAGGAAATATAGTGTACGCATTGATGGAAAAATAGGTGCGTGTGTACAGAATATTCTGAACTACAACTTAAGTAATCTTATAATCATGCAAGAAATTATTATCTTGTTTTGTTCTTGTTTTTTCCCTACTGTTTGTAAAAAGAATTCTCTTTTTTATAGTTAGAAATTTCTTTTCGAACTGAATAATTAAACTAATGATGCTTCTAATTACTCATGCGTAGTATATTCTGTTTAGAACCAACAACAAATCTCCCAAAGCATCGTTAATTTTAGTTTTAGCACAGACTGAGGTTTTAACACTCATATTCTTACATAGTCTATCTTTTGATCGATAGGTTGCCTTTTAAAGAGATATATTTTCTTTATATTAATCTTAAACAGGAAGTAAATCTTATTTTCGCGTGCTAAAGCAAAAGCGCTGGAGGAAAAAAAATCGGGAAAGATGACAGACACACTAGCTTGTCGTTGTTTTGCTATTGAAATGAACTGTTTCTTGTGAATGTATGTCCGTTAAGCGTGAGCATCAATTCTTAAATATTGCTGTCCTTGTTTTTTTTTTCTTCGTGTACTTCTACAAAAATATAAGAGCAACTGTAATAATCGATGAATGTGCAGAGAAAAGCAATGATTTTCGGTGTTATTATTCACATAAAGGCTTTGAAAACTGATATATCACTGTTTGCATTTCAATCGCCGTTTTGCTGCGCAGAAAGGATAACGATCACCGACCAACTGGCTCTCCGTGGCGTGCATATTTGTCATCGAGTTTCTTTGCTGTTGCAGTTTTCGATCCGCTCTCGACCTTTGAGGCATGAAATATGTGAACTGTGACAAACAGAGTCTTCAGGCGGGGCGACAGGTACTTAACGGTTTATTGCCATGCACTTTATGGTTCCTCCAGCTGACTGGAGAGACAAGTTCTCGCCGATTTCGATGTTTTATAACGCTTCGGCCCGTCCACGTGGCTGACAGCTGTACACCTCTTAGCTGCACTTGTTTAATCAAAGATAGACAAAAGGCAAAACAACGACTTCACATGGTCCAAGTTCGCTCTACTCAATTCTGCCCTAATGGCTACCTGATATGGAGGGTCGCGAGCTTTATAACTTGTCTATAACCTTCTCAGAGTGCTCCGGAGAACTTCCACATTTAAGTGAAAATCGGGTAAGGAGGTGGAGGGGAAAAAATGGCACAAACGTGTGTCTGTCAACGGGTGGCTTATATTTGTATTATGTCGGATATTTTAATATATTTATGGATCATACGCGGTTCGATATCATCCTTCTCATTTCAGAGGAGGATGATAGAAAGAAAACATGTATAGAAAACTAAAGGGGAAGAAAGATATAAGCAATATATAAAAGCGAAGTGTTTAAAAGAAAGAGAAAGCATTAAAAGCGACATAAAAAGATTGAAACCTTTTTAAGAACAAATACGAAACTTTTCAAGCTACTTCAGGACTTTACTATGCAGGATGATGGGCTCACACAGCGCGATGAAATTCACGTACCACATGAACACTTTACAAACATCCATATTACAGTAAGGATTCGAACCCACGTCATTGTTTGGAGAGCGGAAGTGCTATCCCACTCAGGCAGCCAGCCGGTTGAAAACGTCTTTAAAAATACTGGAAGTAGAAACGAACAAATTGTTAATAACCGTTGATCAATCAAAGCAACATAACTTATGAGCTAAAACATAAAGATAAAAAAAACGTGAAAAAATATTAGTATGTGAAAAGCATTAAAAAAGAAGTGTAATAGAAGTCGCTCAGAATACTTTTAAAAAAAAACTTTAAGTTGAACATCTAAAAAAATTTTTTTGTTATGAAAAAATTCATGAAGTCCCTAGGAGCTTCAGAATTTTCATAGGGTAAATTTTTAAGTCATGTAACTCTGCAGCAGTACTTTTTAAGATCACTCGATAAACGGACTTTGGGGAGTGGGAGAAGTATACTCGATATCCCTCCATATTAGGAAGCTATTGGGGAAGAATGAAATACGATTTCACAGTACTAATGAGACGTCGTACCGTTCGGAATTCAACATCCTAAAAAAAAAGAAAAAAAAAGAGGGCGACCTCTTACTTGGCACTGATATAAATTTATGCCTTGAACGTTAATTTATATCAATATGTTTAGGTGTATTTTCTTTATTTTAACTAGTTCTTTAAATTTATGAGAAGCATCAGTACTTTCAGTGAGTAATGATTAATTTCTAAATTTATTACTTACTTCAACAGTAAATCCAAGCGCATTTACAGTTTCTTTCTTCCCCTCGTCATATTCCAGAGAACCATCTATATTAGCTTTGACGTTGTACTTCGACGTTGGTCACACAAGTTGACCTTTAAGAAAAGGAAATGCTCCTTGATCATTATTATCTGAATATACCAAGCTTTTCAGACAATAGTGATCATGTCTTATTTACGCATATAAAATTCTCTAAGGTAACTTGAAATCAAGCGAATAAAGAGGGAAAAAGTAATCAAATTGTTCAAAGAAGCACGTTTGCTTGTTAGTTACTTAGCTTATCATCAGTAACCCTGAATTTGAATATGGTTTCTTTTATCTGATATAACGAGCTTGTAATTTGTGCTGTTTTAACTTAGCATCTTAAATAACCATATTGTTTGATAAATGAAAGTATCTGGGATATATGACATAAAAAAGCTTCCATTCCATTCATGTGTCGTCTCCTATCTAGGAGGTTGACTACCATGATGTGACTCATGGTTAACTACGGTGATGAGTAGCCTATCTCTTCCACATATTATCGTAAGTATTCTTGACTGTAATCCGTGTGTGTGTTCACGGGGATGATTTGCCTGTTCTGAGGGACGAAAAATCCGAATTTCCGGGTGAAAAAACCTCTACTTCAGTATGAGAGCGGCTAACTCACGAAAGAGACTAGATAAAGGTTTCTCCTGCCATAGACCGGAATCGAACTCAGGTCTTTCTGACCAAAGAGCTTCGTCTATACCGACAAAGCTACGGAGGCTTTAAAAGATAAGCTTACGTAAATAAAATATAAAAAAAAGAGGAAAACGTTTCAAACGTATTTCAGGTGACTCTATTCATAATAATGAATAAACAACGGAAACTAAAACTTACGTGGTAAAGAATTATTAGATGTGTAATTTTCGCTTTAAATATCTTGGGACACAATTAAAATGCAAATAACAGAAATATTTTAAAAAGCTCCACCAAAGAGTGAGTAAGACAACAGCAAATGGTCAACAAATTCTAATTATATATATATATATATATATATATATGTGTGTGTGTGTGTGTGTGTGTGTGTGTGTGTGTGTGTGTGTGTGTGTGTAAATAAGTTTTTTTTTTACCTTGGGAATAATGTATATTAGGGTTATCAAGTAATTTTATAAACTTGGTTATTTTACTCCTAATCCCAAGTAAGCAAACAGTTAAGTTTGCGCCTGAACGTAGTTCAAGTCTAAAGGTGATGCAACACCAGAGCAACTCATTGTAAAGGTGGGTAAAGCTCTGATCACTATTCTTAGTATTTTCCATTTTCCATAATGTAAAGCACATCTCACTAAGAGATGTACACTGCAATACATTATGGGTCGGGTCACTACCCAGACCGGTTTCAACCTTATGAATAAGTAACGCCGTCTCTAAAAATTCGGACGATCCCTAGGCCACTCAGTTGTGGGCGAAAGACCGTCCATCTCAGCGTTGGCTCCACTCAGTGATGGCCTTCCACCCACCACCACCGAGCAGAACTGCTCAAATTCCGAAGAAAAGCATTCACTGACAAAGCCCCTCACCGGGCCGTGCCGAAAAACACTTTCCCCGGAGACTCAAATTGCTCCCTTAAGGCAAAAACCTTAAGAGAGCGAACTCATAATATACCCCCATCGGTTTCAGCTTTATGAATAAGTAAAGCCGTCTCTAAAAATTCGGACGATCCCTAGGCCACTCAATTGTGGGCGAAAGGCCGTCCATCTCAGCGTTGGCTCCACTCAGTGATGGCCCTCCACCATCACCGAGCAGAACCGCTCATATTCCGAAGAAAAGCATTCACCGACAAAGCCCCTCACCGGGTCGTGCCGGAAAACACTTTCCCGGGAGACTCAAATTGCTCTCTTAAGGCAAAAACCTTAAGAAAGCGAACTCATAATAGCCGCCCCCTCCTCGCCACCGGTTTCAGCCTTTTTTGAGGCTTCATCAGTGAGTAGCTAGACCCAAAATACCAAGGTTTTAGTAATACAGAGCCTTATCAACTTTACCTATACAAGTTGCTACAAGGTGTTTTTATTTTGAATAATCTCTGAAGGAGATATAGATGTAAATAAGTTTTTTTTTAACCTTGGGAATAATGTATATTAGGGTTACCAAGTAATTTTATAAACTTGGTTATTTTACTCCTAATCCCAAGTAAGCAAACATTTAAGTTTGCGCCTGAACGTAGTTCAAGTCTAAAGGTGGTGCAATTTATTAGATCGATAAAGATTCGGATGATTTAGAAAAGTCTCACAGCTCTCTTTATGTAAATATTCCACAAGGAATCTTACATTGTGTAGAAGCTTATCCCCCCCTCCCAAAGTACTCTGGTTGAAATGGCATGTTCAGCTAGTCCAGATGCTTCAGTTCATGGTAATGGCTATAATTATAATTGCGTGTTTTAACATAAATAACTGTATTCAGCAAGCCGATTGTAAGAATACTAAAACTATGTCGAATCGCTAACAAAAGTTATTTGACTTTTTTTCCCTTGTTCTCTTGAAAACGTGTGATATCTTTGGTCATAATGTTGTTCTCTCTCTCTCTCTCTCTCTCTCTCTCTCTTTCTCTTTACGTTTTACCTTTCAATTTGGACATTTTATTCTCAGTAGCCTAATGAACTTCTTTCATTGCAAACTGAAATACAATTACGCCCTTGCAATGTTATAGGGGTCGGCATACAGAAGAGCGCCGAAATATCCCGCGTATTCCACAGCGTGATGTGTCAATCTGAAAATAGTGTATTTCAGCTACGTAAAGTAGAGAGAGAGAGAGAGAGAGGAGAGTTTTGAAGACAGCCTTGCTATCTCTCAGTGGCTTTACATAGTACAGAATTCACTTGGAATTTCTCATGAGGATTCTTAAGAATTGTTCATTGTTTTCAACACTGCTCACTTTCAACCATTGCCTTCCCACCTTTGGCAAGTTTGAAGCACAACCTTTTCACATCTCTGAATACAGCTCCTTTTCTTACTGAGATCTTTAGTCCTTCTCTCCCTACACTTTTTTCTCTCTCTCTTTCTCTTTGTGTATTCCTTTACCACAATGCAGAGCATTGTCTCAAGTATGAGTGTAGAAAACAATTTCATCATTGGAGGTAGCCAAATATGAAAAGGAAATATAAACTTTCTTAGTATAAATTTGAGATATTTTACTGATAAATGTAAAACCATGTGTTCTAGTTACTTATGATATATGATTAAAGCAAAAACATTTGTTACTACCCAAAATACTGATATGTAAAGTTTCTAAGTAACTAAGTGAAGTTTCAAATCACATAAAAAAAATTCTTGACAATTGTTTCTAAATAAGACTCAGCTTAACTTTTCGAAATTTAAACTTTCTTAAATATCGTTTAAAGGCTAACTACCTCAAGAAATTTTGTACAAGTTCCAAATAGTTAAATAAATAGCATAATATGCCAGTCGGTCATTTAGAGTATTCCTTCTCTAACCAATAGGCCATGGGTTCGAATTCTGCCGTAGGCATGAGTGTATGTGATTTTTTTTAGTATGAGATGAATTTTGTCATCCGGTGTGAGAACACCGGGATTTAACAAGTTCCATGTTTGTTCTCTAGCGCAAGGTTTCCGTATTATGCAAATTGCAAAATAAAGAAACGAATATACACTATATTTACAAAAAGTATTTAGACACCGTTGTGGTAAAAAAAAAAAAAAAAAATGAGCTTCAATTACATTTCTAGTACCGAGTGAGACAAACGTTGGCCTGGATTACGGCAATTACCCTTCGGGACATACTTTTAACCAAGTTCTGATACTTCGCAACAGGAATATTTTTCCATTCCTCGCACATTCCCCATTGCTGCTGCTGATGACGGTCGCTATGTCCTGGAGCGAATTCGGCATTCTAATTCGTTCAAAAGATGTCCAATGGAATTGAGGCCTGTATTCTAAGCCAGCCAGTTCAACGCAACGTTGTTTTGTGGAAACCAGTCTCGGGCACGCAACAATAAGCATTGCCGTGCACTGCCGAAGTACTTCCACAGCGTCGGAAGTATGAAGTTGTCCACGATGTCCAGGTAGCCATCATGGTTTTGGACACGTTCACCAATGGACCAAGCCCAATCCAAATGAAATACCCTCATACCATTACAGAGTCTCCGCCAGACTTACCAGTTGGAATAAGTCCTGCCGGAACCGTTCTCCAGATCATCTCCAGATCGAAATATGACCATCAGAGTGAAACATTTGGAAGCGTGATTAGTCGCTCCAAACTCTTTACCACTCATCGACGATGCAGGAACGGTGTGAAAGATCCATTCCAAGCGTCGTTTAGCTTTGAGGGGGGAGGGTGATGTGTGGCTTGTTCGCAGCAGCTCTACCGTGGTCACCTAAGGCAAGCAACTCTCTGCGAACAGTTGAAAATCAAAGACTTAATGATCATTGAATTTCAGGAACTGATATTTATTATTATTATTATTATTATTATTAATGTGCTTTAGTATGTACTAAAGAATTTCTTATGTTCAAATAGCATTACTCCAATACCAGTTGAAGTGTTGGCAGATATCCTCCCGCAGCATTTTTCTGGTTGAGTGCGAGGTTCGAGCATCCCGCGGATGATGTGGAATGCTCGATATACCTATATATATAAATTCTTAGCCCAGCCACGGCACTAATATACTATAGGTTCACAACTCTTCATTGGTGGGAGTCACATAATAATAATAATAATATGATGGAATCCTGACTGTGTAAAATCTTCGCTTTGCCGCCGACAGATTTGAGTGACGTTAATGCAGTAAACTCTGTCCGTTTTAGGAAATGTATTATCTTTCTTAATGAAAAACTAGAGAGTAGATGACTGATCTCTCACTGTGACATCGTCACTTTCCTAAATGACGGATAGAGGAATGAAAAAACCAAAACAACAACAAAGGAATGGCTTAAGACCGTAGTGATCTGATTTTATCCAACCCTTTGCCCACATGTTACCACAGGTCTTCAATATAGGAGAGCTAAATTGAAGCTATATAGGAGATAAAATAAATAAATAAATAAATAATGAAACCTACTGATTGAGAAATCGGTTTTAATTCCATTATTCAAAACATTTTAATGATACCAATAAATGAATACTTTTTTAAAAAATCGAGCTTTTTAGATGTTAGTTAACCTCTTGAATTCGGTAAGACTAGTTAATCCTTCATCAGAATTACTATCTCTACCACATTTTGTCCCAATGCATCAAATCAAAGAGTTAATGATCATTGAATTTCAGGAACTGAGATTTATTATTATTATTATTAATATTATTAATTCACTTTACGACAAATAGTTGAGAAAGCATGGGAATATAACAAAGATCTGTATTTAAGTTTTGTCGATTTGGAAAAGGCATACGACATGGTGCCAAGAGAAGCTATTCAAAACACTACAGTTATATGGTGTCAATGGGGCATTATATCAAGCAATACTTAGTCTTTATTTGAGTTGTAAATCAGCAGTTAGAACTGAAGGAAGTACAGAGAGATGGTTTAATGTTAAATCTGGTGTGAGACAAGGATGTACATTATCTCCTCTGTTATTCATTAACTATATGGATCACATTATGAAGGAAAGTGGTATTAAACATGATATCAGAATTGGAGATGTTAATGTCAGCTCTTTGCTTTATGCGGACGATGTTATACTTCTAAATAAATCCGCTACAAGTCTGCAAGATTCCCTGACTCAATTGAATAACTGTTGTAATAGATATGGTATGAAGGTCAGCAATAAAAAGACAAAGACAATGAAAATAGGTAGAATCGTTGAAAATGTCAACTGTGTTGTGAACGGAGAACCTGTGGAACAAGTAAAACATTTCAGCTACTTAGGCACGATTTTTAGTGAAGATGGTAAATTAAATATAGAAATAGACAACAGAATCAACAAAGCTGGTATGGTAGGAAGTCAATTGCATAAATTCATATGGAATAAAAGAGAAATTAGTCGAAACTAGCTGTATACAAGACAGTGTTCAAACCAGTTTTAACTAATGGATCTCAGAGCTGGGTCAGAAGTAAAATACTTGACCAAAGACTAGAGACTGCAGATATGAGAGTTCTGAGAAAGATTAGAGGCGTGAACAGATGGCATCAATGGCAATATCATATTAAAAACGAGGATATTAGGAAAGAACTTCACATTGCTAGCATCCAGGAATGCGTTAGTAGAGCTAATCTCAGATGTTATGGTCACTTAAACAGAATGGGCGAGGAAAGATTAGCAAAACAAGTTTTCTCTGCCATGTTGGCAGGAAAACGACCCAGAGGAAGACCAAAATATAGGTGGATTGATACGGTACAAAGTGCCTTACACGATAGAAATATATGATCTGATAATATTGGAGTCTTGACAGTAATAGACTGATTTGGAGGAAAATTGTAGATAGGAAGTTAGTTATGATGTAAATTTTTCATGGAGTACTATCATATCCTGTACATCCCTTGAGGTACATGTCAGGAATTTGATTATTATTATTATAATTATGATTGTTATTATTATTATTATGCTTTAGTATGTACTAAAGAATTTATTATGTTCAAATAGCATTACTCCAATACGTAATTCATTCGTTCCCAAAACTACATTTCCCTACAAAACTAATATACATTACATTTCACCGTTTAAACAGCATATAATACTGCTAACTTCCCCACCAACTCATTAATCGTAGATGAATACCTTAATTTATTCTCAAAAGTACATTTCGCTTATCACTTTACAAAAACTAGAAAATCAGACATTCTTATATATAATTCCGAGTTGGGACTCTGGAATCGAAAATAGAAACAATATATGTCAAACAGTATGTTCCATATGAAAAGGGCGTTTCAGAAGCGGCAGTCCAAGCTTATTTTATTCAACTGTACGAGCTTTCTAAGTTCAATTTTATGGTGTTATTGATCAGCTTTTAATATATTTTTAGGCCATGGATGTCTAGTTTCTGCGGTTTTCGAGCGATTTTTTCCTATCGATTTTTTTTTTATTAAAATTCAATATGTGTCGAGACTTGTTTCAAAGAAATGATAAAAAAATTTAAATAATTTCTAGCAAGAAGTATGTAATCATATGAATTATGCCTATATATTTTATAGTAATACTCTTGTATGAATAATGTAAAGAACATGAATTATTTATTTACAAGATAATATTATAAAATTTTGCAGAATTCCAGTGGGAATTACGATATGTAGTCGACTATTTCTTTCTTTTGCATAGATGGTTAAGCATAGATCTCCGCGTTAATTTATATTTACCAACCGCTAAGTTGATCATTTGGCTGATACCTTGTAGAGTAATGATTTGCAGTTGTAACATGTAATTAAGATACACTCTCTCAGCAAATGGGTTAGATCAAAAGAAAATATCTTCTGGTGTTTAAAGGATTGTCTGCAGCCTTCTCTCAAGCCATTGTCTGATGTATGGTTTTTAACGTCAAAATGTCATTCATAACTGTGCTGGTAATAGCGCACACTCTATTAACACCTATTGGTTGAAATTCCCAAGCTCTCGTCACTCTTCACTGACAGAAAAATACGCTAGCAGACTTAAATGCTTCAAAATTTTAATCTAATATCGTTCCACCTGATCTTATTTTTGATAATACCGATGTCTTCAAACAAGAAGAGATTTTCTCCTCTTAAAATAACTGCATCGGCATCTAAACAGATTAAGCAGATATTCCAAACGTATAATATAAATCATTACTTCAGATATTGCTTCAATTTCTCTTCTATCCTGCATGGCATATCACCGGGACAATGGTTTCTACAAATCTCAAATCCATACATGCACGTATAGGGATTACCCTTCTCACATTTCAGTGAACGCTAATCCATAAAAATGTCCTTAAATGATAAAAGGGGAATAAATTCAGTTGATAAACTCAAAGTATATCTGACTGTTTAACCAGGCTCTCTCTCTCTCTCTCTCTCTCTCTCTCTCTCTCTCTCTCTCTCTCTCTCTCTCTCTCTCCTTCTCTATTTCTACCTGTCATAGTCTTCCTCTCAGTATTTTAGGAAATTATAACACTCCGGCTGTTAAATCAAAGTGAAATATTTTTCTGAAATATAAATATTTTTATAAATATTTCTGAAATATATAAATATATATAGCCAACCTGGTGGGCTGAGTGGTTCGCATATCTACTCTCTAGCCAAAAGGCTGCGGATTCGAATCCCGCCTAGGTCATGGATGTTTGTGATTGTTTTTCATCTTCATAGATTCATCATTCCAATACACATATATTTAAAAATACATTATAATAAATACATTATATGATTAAATACATTCATTATATATATAGTCGAATTGATAATGCATGAAAGTTGAAAAACATATTCCATTACTTACTTACTGTCCTCTTCCGTCGGGGACGGGTTGGGTCTTCTGTTGTTTCCACAACAACCTCCAGGAGTCTCGGTTTCTTGCGTGGCTGGTGAGCTGTCTATATGTTTATAATCTGGAGTTGATCTTTATTGATGTTATCCGTTTAGTTCATTGTCTTCCTTTTTTATTTTTATTTTAATCTTGCATACAGAGCAAGGTTGGGTAGTAGTTATGATAGCATTCTCTCGACATGTCTGTAAAGTATTGCATTAACATGTTGATAATGTCTATAAAAGGTTTCATCACCTTTCAGAAAGAGATCGCAGGTTGTCAGTCGTATTCCGTTTTATAAATGGTAACTTTAAAGTATTAGCACGATAAACCAAGGTTAAAATTATACGCTTTAACAGTTGCCGACTGTCATTTATTTATTTTATAATGCAGCAGTAATGTTGATTCATCATCATCATCATCAGTTGCATCAGTCTCATCAGCTCAGCAGCAATTTCCTCCATTCCGCTCTGTCATTGGCTTTCTTCTTAACCTCCTGGTAACTCCTCAAACCAGTGCTGTCTTTGACTTGGTCAAGAAAGCTTTTCCTTGGTCTGCCTCTTCTTCTTTCCACCTCTATTTTGCCTTCAGTTATTCTTTTCACAAGTCCATGTCGAAGTACATGTATATGTCCAAACCACCTATCCCTTCTAATTTTGATCGATTTAATTAGAGTTCTTGTTTCGTTTATCTCTCTCAGGACGTGTTGGTTTGATTTTTTCTGTCCATTTTATTTTGTTCATGCGGCGCCAGCACCACATTTCAAAAACCTCCAATCTTCTTACATCTTCTCTGCCTAGAATCCAGGTTTCACATCCATATAGTGCAATGCTCCATATCAATGTCTTTACTATTTTTTTTTTTCAATTGTAGGTTGAGGTTTCCTGTTAAAATGCTTTTCATCTTAGAGAATTGAGCTTTTGCGTTGTTTATTCTTGATCTTATGTCTTTTCTTGTTCTGCCATCTTCTTTTATTAGGCTTCCTAAATATTTAAAGCTTTTCACTTGTTTTATTTGTTCCCCGCTGATGTCTATATGCTCTGTATTGATAGGGATTTTGCCTGTAACAATGATTTTAATCTTATCTGTGTTGATTTTCATTTTATATTTTTCAAGGTTATTATTTAGTAATTCTAGCATTCTAGCATTGTTTTTAACGTTCTTCTGTTTTCTGCTACAAGGGCTATCTCATCAGCAAATCTTATACACATGACTTGCTCACCATTTATCTTTATGCCACTATTTCTTTTATCTTTAGTTTCCTGAATGGCCTTTTCAATATATAAATTAAATAAAAGTGGTGAAAGTATACATCCTTGTCTTACTCCACTCTTTATATTTATTATTTTCTCCTTATCATTGATTTTAATCTGTCCATTTTGATTTTTGTAAATTTGATAAATTATTTTCCTATCCCTCAAATCTATGCCGATATTAGTTAGACAATTTAGTAGTATTTGCTGGTTTACTTTATCAAACGCTTTCTCTAAATCAAGGAAGCAAATGTAAGTATTTTGACTAAAGCCTAATCTTCTCTCTATTATTGTTCTTAAACAGAGTATTGCCTCTCTTGTTCCTTTATTCTTTCTGAATCCAAATTGGTCTTCATCCAATAGACAATCTATTTTTGAATAAATTCTGTTTTGAATAATTAACATGTGGGATTAAAGCTATTGTTCTAAATTGGCTGCATTTGCTTGCATTATTCTTTTTTGGTATTGGTATTATTATGGTTGATTTCATAAACTCTTTTGGTATTTCTCCTCTATCATATATTTGGGCTATTAATGTAGTATTGTTGATTGATAACGTTAATTTACGATAGAGTATAATTAATACTCGCTATCGGTATTTGTTTGTAGTTTGTAGTATCCGCTTGTAGTAGCAAAATTTCTGAAATTAAAGACGAATAAAAAATTTTTATCACTGATAGCGGCACTCTACTTTTTCCCCCATTTAACTTAATAAGGAGTGTTATGGCACATCGCCCTTCCTCTCCTTCCTCAGATAAAAGTGTTTTATCCAGTTTGGGAAATTACTTTACTGCGTCAATATATCATTCGTATGGCTAGTGAATGACCAATTCACCAGACTTCTTCCTTAACGTCCTTGTGTAGTGAAGGTGCTTTCTGTACTGTTTACGGTCAACTTAATCACCATCTTAATGTATTTTCACATAAACGAGACAAGAGGAATGCTTCCAAATAGCATTGGTGCACGCGTGAACTTGGACGCTGACCAATGAGTCGATATAGTCGACCTGACAGCTTTTACATTAAGTGTTCCTCAAAGACCTAAATGAGTATTTCTTGGTGTTCCAACAAGCAGTACTAGGGCTATTCAGTGGTAACATAACCCGCTTTAATTAACCTCTGACTTCCATTAATGATTTCTTAAAGGATTTCTATTAACTAACTTCCTCCATTTTACAAATGAAGTCAGGCACTTTGTTGTTGGTGTAATTATCGCTCGGAATTAATTTGAATTGGATTGCTGTTAATGCAAAGGTAGAATCAGAAGTCTTAATTTTTCTGTTGAGAACAGTAATGGATTTTTAACTTTCCACTGTAGATTAAAATTCAATGCAATAATTTTAGTTTGATTAACAAGAGACAGATTTTCAAGATTCCTCTTTGACCATTTAAAGTTTTTACTCATTTTCGTAATGTAATTTAAATATATCTCTATAAATGCTTTCAGCTTTATCAACAATTTTTGAATAAGTCTTGTTGCAACAAGTTACATGTACCCTCCTAGTTGGCCACATGGGTGGCCTGTTGAGTCGAATCGCACTGCGAGATGGATGTTTGTGAATATCTTTTCGTTTGAGTTGAGTGATATTTGTTTAACCTTCCCGTTGGGATTCAGGCCAAGTTTGGGGCCTGAATTATTCGGGGAGCAATAAGATGATATTGCCCTCATTTAATTCCGGGCACAGACTTTTTTTCCTAATCTAATAAATTCAGAAATGATTAGTGACTGAAAGATAGATTGGTTTTCAAATGCTTGTTTAAGTTATTATGCATCATGTCTCCGCACCTGAGTGGTTTCATCACTTACCACATGTTTGGAATATAACCCTATATATTTATATTCTTAAATAATCTTATATTCTACTATCATCTTTTTTTTTATCTCAATACAACTTTTGAACTTTATAATATTATTGGTATTGCTATGACTATATAATTTTCTTCGCTTATGTTTTGCTGTTCGTCTTATAGTATAAAAGATTGCTTGAAATCAGTGGAATATATTATTTATGTCAATAATTATATCACATCCATTGAAAATGCATTACTTTTTCTAGAATATTATTTTCTAGTCTTTTAGTTCGTCACTCTAACAGGATATCTTGGTTTTAATTGTGTTTAATGAAATTGGTAAGCTGTATTCTCTACTTGATGTTATACTTCTGAATAAATCCAGTACAAGTCTCAGGATTCTCTGCCTAAATTGAATAACCTTTATAATAAACTTGGTATGAAAATCAGCAACAAAAAGACAAAGACATTGAAAATAGGCAGAAATATCGATTGCATCCTGAATGGAGAGCCTATAGAACAAATGAAACATCTCAGTTCTTTAGGAACAATTTTAGTGAAGATAGCAAATTAAATATGATAATGGACAACAGAATTAGCAAAGCTGGTATGGTAGGAAGTCAGCTGAATAAATTTATATGGAATAAGATAGAAAGATAGAAATCAGTCAAAACATTAAATTAGCTGTATACAAGAAAGTGTTCAAACCATTTTTTTTTTAATTTATGGATCTGAGAGCTGGGTTAGAAATAAAACACTTAATCAAAGTGACATTACTCGTAGACATTACTGGGACGATAGATAAGGAAGTTCTGAAAAACGATTAAGGGAATGAACAGAATGACATAATGGCAGTATCATATTAAAAATGCGGATACTGGGAAAGAACTTGAAGTTGTCATTTAGGAATGTGTTAACAGAGTGAGTTAATCTCTGGTGGTTTGAGCACTTAAATAGAATGATAGAAGAAAGGTTTGTAAAACAAGTGTTCTTTGCCGGGGTGGGGGGGGGAAGATCCAGAGGAAGACGGGGATCTAAGTGGATTGATACAGTAAAAAGTGCCTTAGAAGATAAAAATATAAGATATGATAATATCAGAGTCTTGACAGGTAACGGATTAATTTTAAGGAAAATTGTCGACAGGAAGTTAGTACTGATGTAACATTTTCATGTAGTGCTATCATGATATTCTCTACCCCCTGACGGTACATCCAGGAATTTGATGATGATAATGTTACTGATGAAGCTGTCCCAAGAATCTTTGGCTAGCTTTCTTTACTATATTTTATGCACTATTTTTTTAGTTCTGCAAGCATCTAGTGACTGTTGTTTTGTTTCTGCAAAGACTTTTCTGTTGAAGCTGCTATTTCTTTTCAAAATGTTCGTGTTTTTTTTTCTCTTGTTCTTTGTTTTCGTCCATATAACCATTTCTCTGTTTTATTAATTTGCTATTATATTATTCTTCATTCTTAATTTATATCAGAAGAGACTAGAATTTGAGATTAGTATTGAGCAAATCGATTTAGATATGCGTTTCTAATTCAGTCTTCTCGTAGTAGGTAAATTTTTGCATTTGCTTTTCTTTTGCATTAGCTTTTTCTTTTCACTAGAATATCCTGGTTTCTGTGATCTCCACTTTGCTTCTATTGTTGTATTTAAGATTATTATTATAAATGACATGAATATGTGCTCCCGAGCCAAAATATTATGAACACCCACCCTGTTTTCCAGTAACTAGATTGCACGATTGGCCGGAAACAGGCCATTGTGGTGGTATCCTGGTAAACAGGTATACATGGACATTACTGAATCCTCTCTCATCCTCGTTAACACACCTTGACCACTAATTCTTACCTAGAGATTGTTTCGGACAAGGTATTGCTCTGCATAGTGACAATGTAGCCCGATGAATTTGGAGTCTTCCTGCAAGACTCCATGTCACAAGGCTCGCATTTTGCAAACATGCTCGAACAGCATATCCAAGATTTCCATGTGCTTCATGACCACCTAATTATCTTGATTTGAATCCCATCTAACATTTGTGGGATCATGACGACTCATCATCCGGTGATTGATCGACTCCAGTGCCTCTCTTAGTCACTGATCTCTGGAACGTTATTCTGTCAAGTTGGTCCAGAATACTTCAGTATACCTTCTGTGGTCTAGTGGAGTCAATGCCAAGACAGAAGTTTAAGATAAAAAAAAAAAGACGAAACGTTCGGTGCTTAAAATAAAAGCAGGAAAACCTGCCACACATGTTGCCATTTTCGATGGCAATATGTGCTGGGCTACTAAGAACAGCTGCCAGATTCAGTTCTTTTCCAGAGGCGTAGTACAGTGATCATTTCAACTTCTGCACACTGCACTCTGGTTATCAAAAGAAACATGTAACAAAACGTATTTAGAGGCCTTCAATATACGAGTATCTCCGCTTTGCTTTAGCACTAATGTCCAACATTAGAGTAAGACTTGTGTTCTTGTCAATAACTTTTTGTTAATGTGTTTGATAGGACGACATTTCAACAGAAAGCTCCTCGATGGCAGTGAAGCGTTTCCTACAGAATTATGATTCTTTCAACTTAGGGTCGGAGATCGAAGTCTGGAGAGTTCATGTGAGGACTGTACTCGGGAAGAGGACTGTACTAGGATGACTTGCCATACATACTGATTTCCATAAAATCAGATACTTCATATGAAACAAGTGACTTTTTCATTGCAGATATTCGACCTGAGCCATATTCTTCCTGTGTTTTAAAGTCTTATTTTGCTAAATCAGAAACCTAAAATGCAATGACTCTTGTATTACTATAACCATTATATTAATAAAAAAAAATTCTAAAACTTGTTAACTGAGTCATAATTTTCTAAAAATATAATGAATTTAAGAAAGCACAATATGTATCACCCCTTCATGTTTAATGAAATCTCTAATTCTGTTATTCATTAAATATTTTGTTTTACTATTTTAGAATCTTTCCTAAAACAATTGTGAAACCATCTTGATTAAAGTAAGTGTCTGTTTTTTTTATATATATTTTTGGTGCACTATTTTGATTAGTAATATATTTGCAAACCTTATTATTTATTCCAATGGTTTTAACAGGCCTTTAAGGCCCACAACCTTCCAAGCATGCTTGGATTTCGTAACCGAAATACGTGGATAGAATGGTCACTCCTATGCCTCGAAGTATTCTTGACTGTATCCCTGTGTGTTCAAGGGGCAGGTTTGCCTGCTTGCGGGATGAAAAATCCCAGATAAACTTGAGGGAAAAAAAACTGCTGTCCACACCCAAGACCAGCTAACTTGGCTATGGCTGAGGAAAATCCTTCAGCTCCTCACGTCTCCGACGGGAATCGAACCTAGGGCACTCCTTCCCCGGGCATATGGTTGCGAAGCGCAGTCACTAGGCTAATTGCGCGGACTTGTTAACCTTGTTAGGCGATTGTTTTTACTCCGCGCAGCATTTTACAATCTTCCTTCCTTCCTTCCTGACTATTTTACGGTCACGCTTACTACATCATACGATACAGGTTTTCGAAACCAAATCCAACTAGCGTGGTTAATTATTATTTCCGTAGTCTTCTAAGGATGTATATTGCTTGTGTTTTTCTGGGCGGTTTTATGCGGGTTTTTTTCTGGAGGAAAAAGCTCCTCCATCTCTGTATGAGACCGGCTAACTCACTACAGTAGAAAAGTCCTGCTAAAGGTTCTTCGCATCCTAGAGTTTCGAACCCAGGTGTTTCCAACCAAATTCGTTGTTGAAACTGACTGAGCTGCGGAGGTGCAATTTACAACAGTTACATTTAATATAGTGTATAATTTGTTTCGATTCTCTCTCTGATATGAAATTTTAAAGCATAGATTTTATTTCCTCTTCGTTTACATTGATTATGGAGCTGTCTTGTAAGTCGTATAATCAGATTAATTTATTACTAATGCGATCATTAAGCAGCATGTGAAAACACAAGGGATATGGAGAAGCCTGTTGGGGAAAAACATCAAAAATTTCAAAAAAATTAAAGCATAGCACATTTGTTAGTTAAAGATTTTGGAGTCATCAGGATAATATTTTCTTCAAAAGTAAAATGTTATATTCTTTAAAGGTTGTTTTCTCTTTTTTTTCCATAAAAATAGCAGAATTGTTAAGAGCACTTAAGTATTAGATGTTTTGATTGTGCATTGAAACGTTAAACTAATATTTGTGTTTGAGAGTGAAATAAATTTCCATTTAAACGTTAACAAACTGACAGGGATGATTAAATCTGTTTCATACCTTCAAATACACCATAAATCAACTGTTCTCAAGCAAAGATTTCAGTCATCGCTCTTTTTACACTTCACATACGTCTACAAAAAAAGATTCGAAATTTTTAGTCGCCATGTTTTCAAAGAAATTTCCCTTTCAATCCACTTGACCATGAAGGAGGATAAAAAAGCAACAAAAAACTGTAAGGTTACCCAACCCTCATAAATACATCGACGAACATTAAGTATCAAATTAGTTTACACTGATAACAGTGAGATGGGAGGCAAAAAAAAACTTGACGAAAGTTGAGGTGTATCAGGCCACGCGACGCGATGACAGCTTCGATGAAGAACTGAGTTTTTTACTTGGCCCGTCTGACGCAAAGTTGTATATAAATACAAGGGTGTAGAAATATCTCGTGCTTAAAAACACGTGGAGAAATTGCAATGCAGGGAAACTCTGAATGATCGTCAAGGTATTGCCCGTTACCAAGAAGACTGTGGCAAGCTAAAGATGATTCGATACTTGGTGAAAAAATGTGCATCTTTGCTTATTTTTTTAACTTCCTATTGTAGGATTTCATTAAGTATTTTATCAACTTGGAGATCATCTTCAAATCAGAATTTTCGATGGAATACTGTCATTACAGTAACACCCATATTTAGATTGGATAAACATACTGTAGCTGCCATGCTAGCCTTTCTTTAAAGAATCCGTTTGAATACATCTTAAAGTGTTTAGCGTACCAACCAACTTTTAAGATTATGCCATAAAGATGGCATACTCTTTCAATGAGATGAGACTCATAATTAGATGAGAAGAAAGTTATAGGAGAGATTTTTATGACGATTTAATAAGCAAAAAACTAATACAACTCGCTTTCTTTAATGGAACAGTCGTATTCCGTGCTCATTTCGCTACTGCTTTTTATTTATTTATTTTTATTAATACATTCAATTCATCGGAAATATTAAACCGTTTACCATTGGAATGGCTTGAAACTAAACCCCGAGAATTCTTTCTAAAACTGTGCTCAGTTGGTATGTCGCTCACCATCTGCACTGAATTATTTCTATATGGCCATATTCAACAGTGCTTTTGTTATTCACCTCTGGTGTTGCTTTCTCGAGTTAGGCAAATTTCAAGAAGAGATGCGACGTTGCTTCTAGTATGATGCTACAAAATCTGTAACGATCATGCCAAGAAAGTATGGAGCCAAATTTGAAAGGAACTCACCATTTCATCACACTACTGCCAAATATACTCGTCTATACATTTAACTGAAAGAACAGATTGCTGAGGCCATTGCATTAGGGAAGGTGGATATTTTGCATGGAACAAAGTGCTAAAAACTTAGTGCTAAAGTTTTTTGCCATATTACTGTGCATTTGAAATGTGTGCGCTGCTAGTTATAATACGGTGTTTTGCTGTTTACTATCTGTAAAATATCATTAGAGATATAGATATTTTTAATCGGTCAGTCTCTACGAACACCGCGTATATCTGTGTTGCAACTGTTGCTTGTAGCAGGAGAAGCATTTAATCATTACAATGGCTTCTATCAGAAAAAAAGCCTACGTATTCGTCATGATATTATAAAGGATAACTTTACTATAAAGACAAATTATCAGTTGCTAATTTATTATTTAATAATATGGGTGACATGTGACTTATTTTCAAGAAAACTCGAATCTTGAATATTATTGTTAGGTCACATATTCTTTCAAATAAAAGTTGGGTAAGAATATTCCGATGTATCCATACTATAAATACACGTTATTGTATTAGCATATATATACACGTCCCTGTGTATATATATGCTAATACAATAACTAAAATGCTATTGTATTAATATAAGACGTGTTGGCTATCTTGACACGAGTTAAAAATTCATCATTCCATTAGACAGACATGAAATGAGATTGTAGATCTCATTTGTGTTTCTAATCTTAAAAGTAGAGTCTGTCCAACTCATGAGCTTCAGTTGCAAACATTCTAATTGCAAATGATATTTCATGATTTTTATCGCAGTGAGTGACATTCGTGTTATTGGTGTAGTTTCTCCTTTTCTATAATCAGGAAAATAATTGAAAACTTATCCAGAAATATATGGATATGCTTGTTAGTATTTATTTATTTTTCAGAAAAGTCTAGATGAAACAGGAAGTAAGGAAAAAAACGAAAGGACGATTGGAATTTTCTATGGGCATGAAGAATGTTGGAGACGACTGAAGTCAAGGTGTAAAATCTAACACTGTAACCCCCCCCCCTTGGATCAGATATTGCAACTCCAACTATTCGACTGCAGAAATAATTTATTTCCTCCAGTGACAAATGGAGTTGAAACAAAGGTCACTTGTTAGCTCACTTGGAACTGAACGAGGAACTCTTCCGGATGAAAGAAGCCAATTGTGTGTGCTGTTCATACGTGGCCAATACAGAACGAAGATATATATATATATAGATAGATAGATAGATGAGGGAGACAGTTCAACTGCATTCCTATTCGAAACTCATGTTCCCATTAGTTTTTATGGTACATCTTTCTGTGACCTGTGCTACTTTCTAAGAATGAGATACGGAATGCGAATTTATATTTAACTAAAATATGGCATTGAGATATGTAGCAAAGTAACAGATGAACTGTTATTTTAATAAACAAAACATCAGCCTACGGCATGTAGGTAATTCTCACCATTTCTGAACATATACCGTATATGTTCAGAAAATATCTACAGTGGAATAAAATAAATGCATTTCACATCATAGGGCTTCTTTGTTATAACAGCATTTATAATCCCTCTTAATCCGAATTAAAATTCCAGTTTCAAAAGCATAAGCATTCTCTGACTGGTACATTCATCTGTTGATAGTTCCCCAACTGTTACTTCTGTTTTCATATTGCTTGTTGAAGCGAGAACAAACTGTCCTTCTTTCAAGGTTATTTTTCTTACGTCCACTTTAATCAGACAAAAAGTTTCCAGATAGTTTATTTCCAAGATATTTCAACGCCACCGAAATCTTTATAGCGTGGAAGAAATTTCTTTGAAACCAAGACTGGTTCTTTAGAAAATTGTGATTTGTTAAGAGCACGATAACATAGGGTCATTTGAAAGTCAGGCATCCCAACTTTATAAATTTATTGTGAAGATTAAAAAAATAAAATATCAGACAGTTACAGAATATTATTAAAAGTTGACTATATGGTAGCTTTTTCAAATGCCAATATTCTATGACAGAACATACAAAGACTGGTTTCACCACAAAATCTCTTAAACAGTATCGCGGTACGTTTTTTTATTAAATAATTTATAAGATTAATGTTCTTGTAATTCAGCAAGTTATTTGCTCTACTTTATCGAATTCAATCGCACAGAAGGACTGCACCAAAAGGGATCCTTACTATCAGTGTTCTATGGGAGTTACAAGAATCCGATAAACAAGGGGAAAAATACTGCTCTTAGCGATTTCTGAGATCCTTCTGCTGCTATTCGTTAACATGAAATATAGTTGTGGCATTGGTTCGTCTAGAAGTGGATACGTTAATACTCAGGAAACAAGGCTATCGTCAATACAATAACAGAAATCTCTCTGCATTCCTCAATTGGTATTCAACTATCCGTCCTTATAAATGTTCAGGAAACTGTTACATACACAGTGCGGTTTCCTAAGACAGAGCAATGAACAGTACTCTTTTTACCGCTTTATTTCAAAACGAATTTGGCCAACAGATTACCTCAACTAAATTCACTACCAAATTTTTACTATTTCCGTAAGCAATGGTCCAAACGATATCGAGCAACGGCGACATTACATCGCTTTGAAGTGAACATCGAAACTACGATTTATGCAATATGGAAAAGAATGGTAAGCATTTTATATTTTCACCAGCAGCTCTTCTTAATCAGAAAAATGTAATTGGGTACTGATTATCAGAATTAGTTTTTCTCATTATTGGTTCGAAGAACCAATAATGAGGAATAATTCGAAGAAATTCTTCGAATCAGAAATAAATACGAAATTTCCAGACTATTTGCAACGATTGTTGACTCATTAACTAACATTTAACTATTTAAATGCACCATTAGTATGTTTAACAGGAAGAACTCCTTTGACGGTAAAAGAGTTCTAAGTTGATTCTATGGTCATATGTTAGAGTTCTTAAAATACATAAGTTTAGTATGTCATACATTTTACGTTAGTAGTACTGACACCATGACTAGACTGTTGAATAATATGAATTTTCAGATGATTCGGAGTGTACCGATATGAATGTTTGCTTATTTTTTTAATTATATGTACATAATTCATAGGCGTTTCTTCATCGCGTCCTTTTTTAGGCTTTTCCGTTGGGAATAGTTTAAAACTTGTACAGTAAAGTAGGTTATGAACTGAAAAGAAAAAGAAAGGATTTTAACATTCACTCTACTCAAAAAAAAAAAGTGTCTGAGTAGATAATAATACGAAAAACGACAGGAAAAAAATACAAGAAAAAGTAAGAGAAAAAGGGGGAGAGAGAGCATGAAAACTACAATCTTGGAAAAACTTAAATGAATTGGACGTGTACTGACATGTACTTCGGGCGAAAACTAAAAGGCTATCACGTGCGAAATGGAAGAGTTCAAGGAGACACTAGAATAACATTAATACGCATATTATTATTAGAAAGAGAAAGGAATGCAGAAGAATGATGCACTGGGAAATCAACCCTTCTACTTTAAAAAGGAGCATCAAACGAGATATATTAAAAAAAAAACAAATATTATTAAAAAAAATAAATATTATAAAATTATTAAATATTATTATAAATAAAATAAATAAATTTTATAAAAGGTATACAACTTTTTAATGTATGTTTTGAAAAAAAAAACATTGAATAGTCTGTTTTAAAGCTAGTTAGCTTTAAAAGCAAGTTTAAAAGCACTTGGTTTTTCTAAATGTGTTAGTCACACTTCCCGTTGAATATTGTGATTTGAATTTTTTGTTTCTTGATAGAGACCTCATTTTTCATTCTAAACTCTGTTTGCTCTTCGAATCGTATGATGGATCCATGTTGTTTTCATCAGGATGGTTTCATGGAATTGGTTCAAAGACATTTAATGATATCAAAACAGTTTTGTCTGTTCATGCAGACTTCGAAGTTTATATTGAACACGAGAAACTGTTATAAGGAAAGTTAGTCGGTCTCATAGTGTGTAGGAAGGGTTTTTCCTCCACAAAATATTTTTCATCACGGAAACAGAAACAGCTAAAGCTGTGAGCGGGCCACGTCACAACCATAGCTACTTCATCGGTAATTAAAATCAAACGAAATCCTCTGCTCATTAGTAATATATCACTTCGATAGTGCGAGGCTGTGAACAGCCTTACACTATCGAAGTGAAGTCCGTTGTGAATGCCTTCACGGACAGAACTGTGACTATGCTGCACTTGATTTCCATTTTATCGATGGTCACCTTCCTGTTGTCAGGAATAAGCAAGCGGGTTCAGTTTTTTCATTAGTAACTGAGATGAATGGACATCCTGACTGTTCGTTAGTAACAGTCGTCACCATTTTGGAACATGTGAATCCATCTGTATCTTTGCAACGTCAAAACGCTGTCGCCGTACTGTACTACCAGTTTTCGATGATTTTCTGCACCTGCTACACATCTCCATTATCCAAAATGCGCGATATTCTTTTGGATATGCAATCAGTGGAATGTGCATGCTCACGCGGTTAATTCAGCAAGATAATTGATTAACAAAGATCATATACTCTCACTTAAATAGCAGATAGATTTCATGTTTGTGGCTGATTGTTCATTCAATAATAGGGCATCATAAAAAATTAAACATTGTCTAGACACTTTCAATAATTTTAATTTAGTTTTATCTCACGCGCTGATTGGTAAATAGAAAGTGGTTATAATCCGCTTTCTATTTACCAAAAACAAAGATCACTCTTGTGCGCGTAAGTTTCTGTGGTTAAACAGTTCTGTAGGAAGTTTTTGAAACATCCTACAAAAGATCACTATTTTTTTCATCCTTACTTATTGTAACATATAAATGCATTTCATTTCATAATTTTTAATGAAAAATTAATTTGGAGTGAAATTGAGTAAACAGGTGTATCTATTAGGTAATAACTGTAAGAAGCAGGTGAATTTCATCGTCCTGCATGTTAGCATCATTTAATAGAGGGCCAATATGGCATAAGATGCTTGATTTTTGGAGCTTAACAAAGCCTTAAATTACCCATGCTACTAATGTAGTATAGATTTTAAAAATCTTTTATGGGTGGATCAACATAGACAAATTCGATGCTGAATTGCTGCGGACTATGTTTTAGAGCGCGCGCACGCACGCACGCACGCACGCACACACACACACACACACACACACACACACACACACACACACACACACACACACACACACACACACACACACACACACACACACACACACAATTAATGGCTAACTGCTTTATCCTAAAATTATGGTATTATGAAAGGCAGTCTGTGCAGCAGATCACGGAGTATTCTTAAGGGCCTGTAAACTACCTTAGCTTATTATTATTAATTCATTCTTGTAAGAGATTATAATCTATATCGTATGATAAAAGAAATAATCTTCACATCTTTAGCGGCTAGACTTTAATGATGACCTGTTGCCAGCATGGCTGGCTGAAGGGACAGCTTCTCTATTGTGTGTGGTTTGGAAATTCGTTGTGATATGAATGTTTATGAATGTCTGTAGGTAGTAGATGACTTTCATCGCCTGGTATGACAAGCCACACTGCTTATTCGAAGCCTGAAATCACTTGAAAAATCCTTTTTGTTCCCCAGATTATCCCTGAAGTTTAAGCACTCGTAATACTAATTTATGATAAGTTTACAACTTTCGGGGTGCTTAGGTGGATTGAATTTCCATTTACAACAAAACATAACAAAACAAAACAAAAGAGAGAGAGAGAGAGAGAGAGAGAGAGGATAAAATAGGAAAATAACTTTTGACAACATTCTCCATATAATAATAATGATCATTCTTGTTACTTATAGGCCCTTAAAAGATCCGCGACCTGCCAAATATCTTTGGTTTTCGGAAACGTAATTTTAGGATAAGGTGGTTATTATTATGCCTAAAATTATTTTTGTGTGTAAATTGCATGTGATTTTCTAGCCGGTTTACCTAGTTGAGGGACAAAAAGATCCTCGTTTCCAGGAAGAAATGCTCACCATCTTTGTATGATACCGGATAAATAGCCTTCAGTTGAAAAACCCAGATAAAGGTTCTTCGTGTTCTAGATTAGTCTACGTCTTTTCAGCTGAGGGCTTCGTTGAAACCCACTGAGCCACCGAGCTATCTCTGTATATAATATGTTTATAGAATAACTGCTCGTTGGAACACATCCTTTGGAGACACCAGAAGGCATAGCTGTACAGGTCTCTCATGGTCTTAGTTGTCTTTTGAAAATAATGAAAAAATAATAATAATAACAATAAAATTAATGCAAATGCATACAGAAATTCTGGATAATGTTAATGTATTTGATTGTCCTCTCTCTCTCTCTCTCTCTCTCTCTCTCTCTCTCTCTCTCTCTCTCTCTCTCTCAGAATATGAAAACCGTTATGTCAAGTAGTTCATTTTAAATATACGAGTATATCATGGGAATAAAATTTTGATTTCATAGGAAATGTGGTGAACTGAAAATGAATGAGCGAGAAGCTGTTCCGGAGGTTACGTCCATAATGCTTGAAATCACAAAAATCCACGCTTCCATCTCAGACTAATTGTTAATATGATTTTACTTAGAAACAAAAACTCTTGTTATTTCCTTCCGGAAAATGGGAAAATCTGTCTTGAAAAAATTATGTATTTTCCATAATGCACTCACATCGTAGAGTTGACTCGTCATTGCTTCAAACCATCTGCTATCAAAACTCAGGTTATGCACTGATGAAATTACAGAATGGATTCCACTTTCATTAAAACAGGATTCTACATTTTAGTAGTTCGTGTTAACGAATGTATAAAGGTTCTAGTAGCAAGGCTTATACGTTGGTCAAACATAACTGGTAATTAGTTTACGTAACTAACAACGCATATAAAGTATATTAATTAAAGATAACTTTAATAAATAACTTCTATATTTCGGCAACGTCACGTTGCCATCTTCAGGAACATAAAGATATGGTATGTGCACGAAGGCACTAACAAAAGCAAATGAGGAAGAAAGCAAGAAAATAATATTGTTCCTAAATTCCTAATGGTGCCCTCTGGTGGGCTAATTTGGTTAACCAGAGGGCACCATTAGGACTTTAGGAACAATATTAGTTTCTTCCTTTCTTCCTCATTTGCTTTTGTTAGTGCCTGCGTGCACATACCATATCTTTATGTTCCTGAAGATGGCAACGTGACGTTGCCGAAATATAGAAGTTATTTATTAAAGTTATCTTTAATTAATATACTTTATATGCGTTGTTAATTCCGTAAACTAATTACCAGGAATGTATAAAGGAATCAACCAAAATACCCATGGAAATACACAGGTGAATTAAATGTAGTTTCTCTGATCGATTTTCATTATACCTTGATTAGAAACTTTAATATTGAAATGTCCTCGTGAAAAAAAAAATCGGTGGACTTTCGGGATTTCTTTATTTTGGGTGGGCAGGGCTCATTTTAAAAGCGTCATTTACCATTCAAATTCAAAACGTGCGTGGAAAGTTTTAAATGCAATATACAATGCATTGCTGTCAAGTCAAAACAGCAGTCATGCACCATGTCACTATCTCAGAGACACTGCACAATCCTTAACACGATAATCTAAAGAGACTATCGAGTTTTTATTACAGAATGGATTCCACTTTCATTAAAACAGGATTCCATATTTTAGTAGTTCGTGTTAACGAATGTATGAAGGAATCAACCAAAATACCCAGGGAACTTTCATTCAGTGTGCTAACTGTAAAACATTACAAATATCCATAGAAACTTCGGCAATTTATGCGCCGCTGATCAGATACGCTCACAAATGGCAATTAAAAGAACATGGAGTTCACGAAACTTCGTACATTTTTTTGTATTTGCACATAATCCTTTACATCAGCATCTCTTATGAGTACCTTTGCTGTCTTCATATGAAATTTTAACAATTCGTGTCTTTTTGGAGAATAACAATACATACGCCAAGGTTTAAGGATAGTTAGTGATTACTGAATCGGTATACAGTATGAGAAAGAAGTCGGAAATAAAATATTTCAGAAATATGATTTAAATGCACCAAATTATTCCCCATGAAATATAATTTCCGTGATTACCCTGCTTTAAATATATTTTATGTTTTAATTTTCTGCAAATTTTCAATAAAAAAGAATTGAAGTTAATTAAAAACAAAATTAGAAATTGTTAGCTATCATGATGAGCTTATCAATGTCACATTAGTGTTGCACTGTGTAAAAGAACTCTACGAATGAATTCAACTGTTATTATTACTTTTGATTAGGGGATTTCACTTTTTAAAACACAAGTTTTTAGAACTGTTGGTTGTCATCTCAGTCTCATCTCAGACAGAAACCTGAGAACAAAACGAGCTCTCAACTTCTATAGAACCTTATTTCTTAGGCAAATATAACCGAGTATAGGCATCTGGGCCGAAGTTATCTTTTCAGTGCAACGCGAAAACAATTATCATGCCGAATGGTGTATTCTCATCTCCTCGAGTTTCTATGGCAAACATTGTATTGCAACTTGGCTATTCAACAACAGCACATGTTTATTAAATTTTCTTTTAATAGTTTTTGATGTCAAGATGGAGTTTGGGGGATCGTTCCTTCAATAAGAATTTTTTTTTAAATTTACTTGTAGCTTCACTTTATAAATACAAATACAGTATACTGCAAGTTATAAAATAAACTGAATAATACTTAAATATCTTATTCGCAAATTTGAAAATAAATCAGTAGCACTAATAACCATTAAAAAAATAACAGCGAAGTGAGACAGTAGCCACAACTTGAACAGACGTTCATTAGCCGTGAAGAGCATTCGCTTCCGTGTGAACTATTTCAAAGCACAGCTGTTGAGAAGACCTGCTAGTGACATCTAGTGGGCTATAAAATCTTTATTGCTTAATTTACTTTTTGGCTAATATTCATTATCGGTATTCTCTCATGAATCGCAAACATGATCTAAAATTATTATAATTAACAGTTTTTCCCCTATGTAATCTATTTTAGGAAGCAAAATAACTTTTCGTTCGATTTTTCAAACAAAAATCTGAGTGATCATCTGGAATTAATGTTTCATTAATTATTGTTGGTGTAAGTAAATATAAATAGGCTCCTTTCGATGAAAGCAACGTGGTTGAATAAGAACCTTATGTGAATATTATATAATATGTTGATAAATACTCGTAAACGGGTGCTGAGGATGAGTTTCACCTTGATAAAAAAAAATCGCATTACTCCAAGAAAAACGCATTAATTTTTAATTTAGATGTATATTTAATTATGTATTGGTTTGAAATGAAAAAAAAATTGGACGTTTTTTCCCACTTGGTTAGACTATAAATTATATATTTAGTTTAATCCTTTATCCAAGTGTAAGCAAACAAAGTTTGCGCCTGAAGTATCTTCAGGACTGGGACAACTCGTGGCAAAGGTGGTCTAAGTCCTCATCACTTTCCTTAGTATCCCATAATGCAAAGCACATCTCCTTATGGACATGTATAATGCTATTATGGGAAGGTCGATATATCTATTATCAGACCGGTCAAACAACCATGTCGAAACTCAGACCGGTTTCGACCTTTATTGAGGTCTCTTCAGTGAGAGCCAGACCCAGAGGTGATACCAAGGTTGAAGCAATGCAGAACTCATATTTCCATATATGGATAAAGGAGTAAACTTAATATATAATTTATAGTTTAACCAAGTGGAATAACATCTTTCTCTAATCCAGAGTAATTTAATAATAAGGTGTGATACCTTTTGGCAACTGGCATATGGAAATATGAGTTCTGCATTGCTTCAACCTTGGTATCACCTCTGGGTCTGGCTCCCAGTGAAGAGACTTCAATAAAAGTCGAAACCGGTCTGGGTAGTGACCCTTCCCATAATGCATAGCATTATGGGGAGGGTCACTTTGTTTGTTTACACTTGGATAAAGGATTAAACTAAATATATAATTTATAGTCTAACCGAGTGGAAATAAACTTCCAGCATCTTTCTCTAGTAAAGAATAATTTAATAATAAGGTGACACATCTTTTGGCAACTAGCATATGGAAATATAAGTTCTACATTGCTTCATCCTTAGTATCACCTCTGGATCTGGCTCCCACTGAAGAGACCTCAATAAAAGTCGAAACCGGTCTGAGTAGTGACCCTTCCCATAATGCATAGCATTATACATGTCCTCAAGGAGATGTGCTTTGCATTATGGGATACTAAGGAAAGTGATGAGCGCTTAGTCCACCTTTGCTACGAGTTGCCCCAGTCCTGAAGATATTTCAAGCGCAAACTGTGTTTGCTTACACTTGGATAAAGGATTAAACTAAATATAGAATTTATTAATGAAACTGTCTTGTTGAGTTAGCTAAATCATTGTAGTAGTAAGATTTTACGACTTTAGCTGAATCAACTAACCAGAGGTAAGCAGTCATCTGATAATAGATATATCTTACCTCTTTGCTCTACGCATTCTGAACTAACCAAATGGACCAGATACTCTTTTCTAGCAGTCACTAAGCTGAAATTTAGATGACATTATTTATATAGTACGTGTTGGAGCTGAAAATGTTGTTCTAATGAAAACAATAATAAGAAGAATTGTGTTTTTCATAAGTGACATTCGTAAAGATGTCAAACGATTTATTTATATTCAAAGCTAGTCATCTGACTGTATTGTTTTGACTGCATTGTAAATAAGTTGAGTGAATATCAGGACCGTCTATTCGTTTGGACCTACTGGGGTGAAGTTAATCCACAAAAGCTTAACCAATTAATGAAAACAAATTCGTATAAGGAGAATTATTAAATTATTTCAAACGGAAATATACCTTAAAGTTATTATTGTTAGGAATATTTTAATGTTTTATTGTACTAGTGGTGGCTTTAAATAACGCTGGGAAAATTCTAATATTGAATTTCTGGGGTTTTAAATAACTCATTTCCTGAATTTCGAGATTAATATAACAAGCACTAACACCTCTACTCATCTGACGCTTGTTGTTGGCGGCAATGTACAGTATGCATATTCAACTTTAAGTTCATCTCCGCCCATGCAGAATTTTTTTCCCTCTCTGATGATCACTGAGAGCCATACTAAGAAATGATTCATTGCTGATGCATTCACGGACAGTGCATCCCCTTGTCAGTGAATTCTTAACTGTTTCGCAAACCTGTTTTTAAGTATAATTAAAATGTGACTGATAACGTAACTATTTTTAAATTTAGATTCATGCGTTAATTCGTAGGCTCAAAACAATTTACTTGTAACTGGAATCAAAGTGCCTGGTAAGTTCAATAAAATTCTTATTCAAGTGCATTAAATTCAGAAAGCACGCATGCTGGATGCCAAAGGAGCTGCTATTGGTGATAATAAAGAGATTTAAATACTGTATATATATATATATATATATTTATATTAGGATAACCAAGCAATTTTATATGCTTGGTTATTTTAGCACCTAATCCCAAGTATGCAAACAATTAAGTTTGCGCCTGAAACAAAGTTCAAGTCTAAAGATGGTACAACACCAGGGCAACTCATTGTAAAGGTGGGTAAATTTATATATATATATATATATATATTTATATATATATATATATATATATAAATATATATATATATTTATATATATATTTATATATATATATATACATATATATATATATATATATATACTTATATATATATATATATATATAGAGAGAGAGAGAGAGAGAGAGAGAGAGAGAGAGAGAGACGATCCCAAATGCCTTCCAAGGTTATAATTGTCTTATTACAAAAGCTGAAAAAGGTAGCATCAACTTTAAAGTACTCTCTAGATCTCTTCTATAGCTCAGTCAATAATGACTGAGTTCTCAATATTGATATGAAGAAAAATGGACTTTTCTTCTAGTTCCCTCTCTGATTAATTCGGTCCCATATAGAAGGATTTTTCACTCTAGGATAACTCGCATTTTTCATTCCATAGACAAACAATGAAGCCAGACAGGAACATCGGAGGATATAATGGGCTTTCGAAAAGTAGCTTGAGCGTAGAGTTGAAAGTAGTCGAAAGGAGATCCGTGCCACGAGTTACTTAGATAGGACAAGAATGCGGGAAGAGAATATCAGAAACCTGATTTAGGACGGGATAAAAAATAGGGATCCTGGATTGAGGACTGCAAATGGGATCCTGATATAGAAGCTGCGCCTTACAATAACCAACACATTAGACACCCTCCGACGATGGTTACCGTACTTTAAAAGTTGCTTAAAGAGTGTCTTGAAAAGAGCTGTAACTTTATCGCAGAGGTTCACTAAAAGAGCTTAATAATTCTAACAATTATAAATAATTTTAATCAAACAGTGCATCCAGAAGACTAGCAGATGAGGAGGTACTACAGTGTATTACTTCAGAGAAAGAGTTCTTATAATTGAGAACTATATTCTCTGGATTGATATAAGAATTGCTGTTAAACTTCTGTGCTTCCTTGAGTCAGCTATTATCTGATGCAGTTTTGAGTTTATGTTCGAGAATTTCTTGAATATGAATCACGCATAAGCAAGAACCCGTGGAAGAAAAACACGTCATGTAACATATAACTGATTTTACTGATATCTTCTTACGTAACCTTCTTATCTGCCAAAAGTATACAACAAAGATGATGGAGTTTAGTTTACAAATCTACGTTTTTTTTCGCGGTGTAATCAATTGCTTAATACAGTAAATTAACAAAAAGCTAGAATTATACAGAAATAAATTTGCTACAACTTCCATCAACAATGCTGAGATTAAGATAATCATGTAGTTATTTTCGTCAGCCGAAATAAACCAATGGATCTCTCCATAAATATTGAAGTAAGATATGAAGTGGAGGCTTAGCAAAAGAGACAGAATTTCATATGTGGTATAGCCCCCTGCTTGTACCATAGACAACAATCACAAAAAATAAATGTTGTTGCAGAGTTGAGGAACCATAGGATGCGACTTGAAATGATCGCTAACAAATGATAATTCTTACTCACTGACAGTCATGGAAGTAAAAATGCGAAAACCTTTATAAGAGCTTTTTAATTAAAGATGAATTAGCTATTATCATACGAAGGAGGGTAGAGTTTTTTCCTTCCAGAAAAATGTTTTTTTCATCCCACAAACAATATAAGCCTGACAGAATAACGCACTCAGTTAGTAGACATGATTTGCCGGCGTCATGGCCTTAATTGCCTCAACCGTAATTCCGAAACAACAACAATACGTGCTAAATATGCTATGAATCTCACCTATGAGGGATTGAAATCCACTTAGGTAAGATTCCATAAAAACATAGGGTGGGCATAAAATAACTTTCCCTCTTTGGAAGCATCTATATCTAAAACCAATAAACGGAATGAGACAAAATTTTATATTGAGACTTTTGAAGGCATGGGGGAGATGATTTCCGCGAAAAAAATGTTTAGTACCAAAAGTCGCCGATAGGGGAAATTTTGGCGCTGGAGGAGCCGAAAAGAAGCGGATAATTACATTAAAGGCAGATAAAATGGAATAATAACATTTCGACAGTGTAAGCGACAGCCGCGTCACTCATTCCAGCTGGATATGTGGCGCGTTACAATGATAATAAGAATAATAATACTGTAATTAAACTAAAACAACAACTCCTAGATCCGCCTCAATCCCCAGACATCACTCCATGTGACTTTTGGCTGGCGGGGGGGGGGGGTATTTGAAATCCGTTGTGTATGTTGGTGGCGTTCCCAACTTGCATGTTTTGAAAGAGAACATAAAACGGGCTGTTATGAACATGCAATCCGACTCCTTACACTCAGCTGTAGAGCATGTCGCACACCGGATGCAATTTGTTGCACAGGATAGGTCAGCACATTGAAAATCGTGTATGTGTTCCAGGGGACCCTGATTCTGATGAATAAAACATTATTTCTTCTGAGTTCAATCACAACATTAATTTCTGTGTCTCTCGCAAGTTGTTGTTTTAGTTTAATTATTATTATTATTATTATCATTGTAACGCGCCACATATCCAGCTTGAATGAGTGACGCGGCTGTCGCTTACACCGTCGAAATGTTATTATTCCATTTTATCTGCCTTTAATGTAATTATCCGCTTCTTTTAGGCTCCTCCAGCGCCAAAATTTCCCCTATCGGCGACTTTTGGTACGAAACATTTTTTTCGCGGAAATCATCTCCCCATGCCTTCAAAAGTCTCAATATGAAATTTGGTCTCATTCCATTTATTGTTTTAGCTACAGATGCCTCCAAAGAGGGAAAGTTATTTTATGGCCATCCTGAAGCCAGGATGGCCATAAAGCATTCTGTTCTTTTGTAATTATTCACATTCTGTATATATTTAATAACGGTAATGCATAAATATAGGTTCGTCAATAGTTCCTTTTCTTCAGCGCTTGTGATGATGCTGCCTGACTCGTATATTTTTCTAAGAATCTTATCCACGTGAAGTTGATATCACCAGGTGAAACCATTGCTACCTTGCTTATACTTATTGGAGATCTGAAATGGTTTGAAAAAAATTTCGTGTTGGTCTGTATGGCAGACTTTCTAGATTATCTAACCCATGATTGATTCAGGTAAGATAGGTTACCAATCTTTTGTTGGTAGGATTCACAAAAAATATTCGACTCAGACCGCATCATCAGAAGTACCGAAGAAAAGGAAGGGAAAAAACATTACTGATAAACTGATGTTGTTGCATTATTTAAGTACATGTGGAATGTGAATAAATAAATAAATAAAAACAGAATGATTAATAACGCTATGCTGCATGTGATCCATGTTTCAGAGACTAGCACTGCAGTGATTTTTGTTCTAGAATAAAAGATTAAAATTAACCCTGTAATATTTCACTTTCGTATATTATTTACACATTCGCTGTTTTTCCAAAGGTATAGGAACAGCATAAGCCCACGACATGTAAATATAAACATCGGAAAGGACGTAGAAAAAGTTTCAGTAATGCGCAAGTATAAGTCAAACTATACATCGCCCTCGTTCAGTTGCAGTCAAAATCATGCAAATGAGGAATAAAGGTTAGTGAGTTTAAATGCGATGCAATGCAATGCTATAGGTACGGGTTTTCCATAGATTTCATGGCTTCAAACTTTCCAGAAACTCGTATTCTAAGAGGAATCGAACACCAGCCAATCACATTTTGCAAAATAAAGAAATAAAAATAAAAAATAATAAAAGTGGTTTAGCATTCCCGCATGTTGACAAAGAAATCGTAACCACGGCTAGTGCAAAGTCATATAGGAAATACAGTAAAATATAGATGGCAAGTATATGCATTCATAACAACAGAAGGAAAGTATACACATTATACAAAAGATATTGCATCTACAGGATTCCCTGAACGAATGACAGCTCAGAGACCCATAATCTCGACTGTTAATATTTAGCTACAGTTATTATGCTCTGCTGTCAATCTCGATACATTCATTGCTGCTGAGACACCATCGGTGCAAAACATCATAAGAAATACCGTTGTGAATGAATTGTTTTGTAATGCATTAATCAATCTCGTAAGAAAGATTTTTCTGACTATGCCAGCCAGTTTGAACTGGTTAGTATAGTCAGTTTGAAGCCTGTTTCGATAGGATGCAGCTACAAAGCATTTTTTTCTTATCACTTTCCAGGTCCAAGGGGATGCTCCAGTTCATAAGTCACTTCTTGGAATGATTATTTTTATTGGCAAAGCAACATTTAGAGTTGGTGCTATGATAATGGAACTCTGATGAAAAGTCACGTAGCTCCCCCCTTTTCGGATTTTGCATGCCAGGCCACATCATGTTCTGGTTCCTGTCAGGAAAACATCTAGGTATGCAACTAGTTTCTCTCATTACATGGAGAACTTCAGTTTATGAAGTATACGGTTTAAGTGGTTCGATGGTGCCAGATTGCGAACGTGTCTTCTGTTCTACACATTCAGTTTTCTGGGATGATCAGGTGTGGTATGAAGAGTCATCATGAGGATTTCAAAAATCATTCAGTCACTCCTGGAATGATCATCATTATTTTGCAGTTTCCAGCATTTCATTTGTGTGTCAGATATTGTGTGAACTTTTGCCTTTCATAAAAACAGAGATCTGAACAAGTATTATCGTAAAGTGATAAATCATTGGCGATATTTATTCTTGTAAAAACGACGAAGAGAATTAACTGAGTTATTTTCATTTCCATGTTTGTATCCAAAGGAATTTATCAGAATACGAAGACAACGAAGTGTAGATCTCATTCGAACAAAAATGTCAAAAATGTAAAAATAAAAAACAGAATTGTGGCATCGTGCCTACCGATTTTTATTTCGTATATCAAAATGGTTTGGGCATGTGCCGGAGAAGCTAGTAATAGGTTCATTGAAGGTGGTAAGTGACAAGACAACTGTAAAGAAAGAACAGCGTCTCATACGATGACGATTCTTGTTGCTATTCGTGTCTCCATGTCTATCAAGTCGTGGTGTACTGACAGGGGTGACATTGCCAACAAATAAGCCGTGTCTACAGTGTCACCATGAACCTTGAAGGAGACATCAGCTCTGAAATGGGGAACCGGTTCACTAGAATATCAAAAAAGTTCCATGGATAATACGTCAGTATAAATTCATTCCGTAAATACCCCTGCTTGAGCGTTAGTATTTGTAAACCCATGAAACAGTTAGGAGATTGTTTGGAAATATTTGGAAATCCTATTCTTGTATGGTTACATTTGTACGAGCCCGATGATGCCTGTAGGCATAGTGATGTAGCTCAGAGCCCCGATGGGTGTTGTCCAAAACCATTAGGTGAGCCGGACATTACTAGATCACCAAAATATGGGATTTTCCAAACGAGATTAAAACAAAAATTTCAGAATCAATTCTGTACTTTTATATTATACAAAATAAATTAGCGGTTGACGGTTGATCTCTCATTAGCCTTTTAGCAATAGCACAATGTGACACTTACACATTACTGACAGAATTCTGCTTGAATCTACATTTCCACTTAGGAATTGTTGTAATGTGCTGTTGGAAAATATCCTTAATAACGTCCGGTTACAAATTTAAGGTAACAGGCTGAGGAATTTGGGCAAATGATAAAAGTAAGGTGATTAATTTTGCAGTACTGTTCAGAACAACGAAAGATGAAAGAATCATCCTGTGCCTTTTTAATACTGTATCTTTTCTTTGTCCATAAGTTAAACATAAACTGTAATTTAATATTGGATCTCTTTTTCTATGGAAAAACTATAGCCAGAGGTTTCTTGTTTCTCGTAATGGGTATTTTAACTTCATTCAAGCTTTCTGGATTGAAAATAAAACAGTACCTGTAGAAAGATAAAGTGGTATTCTTAAAAGGTTTATGTTAAAAATTCATTAACAGTATTATATTTGATTTTTGATATCCTAAATCATATCTCCTTTGTCAATTTATAATCTATCCCGATAAATCGACATGGAAAATATCCTTATCACGTTAAAACTGTCCAGGTTCCCTTCTTCAATTTTTTTAGCAGATCACTTTTCCAAATGTATTGAATTTTGTACAATCTGGTTAAAAATTATCATTACAGTTAATTTGCTTTATTTTGCTGTTTTTTTTTTATTTAGACTGCTGAATTGGCAAAGAATATATGTAAAGAATGCGTTGATTA